>NC_064910.1:5150966-5453523 GCF_929443795.1 Astur gentilis | reverse complement strand
GAGAATAATTGGTTCTACTATGAAATGCAGTATATACTATTGATAATTTTATCAATAAGTGTAATATTTTCAATAATTTTAACAGCTCAATTTGTTTTTTTAAATTATATATTTGTAAAATATTTATCCTGTTGAAAGCAACAATATATTGTTGTATTTATTCGTTTATTTTTGTAATAAATGATCGACACCTTCAAGCTACAGCCAAATCGATACTTCTATATATTTCTACAGGGCTACCTTTTTTTTTTTTTTTTTTTTTTTTTTTGAGGCGCTTGTTCGGATTGGCACAAGGGTGTAAAGATTTCCTCTGTAACTGGCAGGCACGCAGGACCCAACTGTAGGCGTGAGCTGCTTCGCCACATGCACTTTACTTTGCTTAAGTTCCCGGGTAATTAATCAAACTCTAAAAAGGGATGCAACAAGTTCCCGGCCTCGGAGGCAGGCGTGGAAGGGAGCTCTTTAGGACAGGGACGGATTTTGCTCGAAGCGGGGATTGGCGAGGAGGATGGCGAGGAGCTCGGTAGCCCTGTGGCGAGTTGGCTGGTGGCTGGAGGGAGCGGAGGAGCTGGTTGCAGGGGGGTGGTGGTCACCCCACCGGTATTTTCAGTTGCAGTTTGCGATAATGGAGCGGGGGCAGCCTTCAATAGCCGGCGGGGGGGAGAGGGGCGAGAAGGGGGGGGCGACCAGTAGCCCCGCGGTATCAATGACACAGCAGTAGGGAGCGCTTTTTTTTTTTTTTTTTTTTTTTTTTCTTCTCTTTTTGGCCCAGAGGCTTTGGCGAGACAAAAAGCTAAGGGGTGAAGGCCGAGCTGGGGCGTGGAGGAGGAGGAGGAGGAGGGAGGGGGGGGAGGAAGGCTGGCGGCCGATCCCGTCCCTCCCCGACTCCAAAGGAGCAACCGGGGCCGCGGGGGGCGCCCACGGGGACGCCCCCCCCCCCCCCCAAAAAAAACCAAACAAACAAAAAACCCCCCAAAACCCCCAAACAAACAAAAAATACCACGTTTCCCTGAGGGGGCGGGGGGGGGAGGCGGCTGTAGCAGGGCCCGTTCCTCGCCCCGCGTGGGGAAACGGGGCTGTAGCGCCTTTCCCCACGCGTGGCTGGTCGGGCCGGGGTAGAACCGACGGGGCGGGCGCCCGGTGGCCGATCGCGTTCCGTGTGTCGCGGTGGGACGGAGCGGACCGGGAGGGGAGGACGGGGCGGCGGGGGGGGGGGGGGGGGAATGGGACACGGGACACGGACACGGAACCGTCCCGTGGGGGACGGGGGGGAGCCGTCGGTCGGTCGGTCCGTCGGTCGGTCGGTCGGCAGCTGCTGCGGGGTCCCACAAGTTGTTTTTTCCTCGTGGCGACCGTTCAGCAAAACGCAGGATCCTTTCTCCGAGATTTAAATTTCGCGGATGAATTACCATACAGCGGTTGCTTAGCAACTAAATTCAAGCCGGGCTAAGAATATGCAAGCTTTTTGTATTCTCATTAATAAAAATGCCACTCTGACACAGCAACCTGACTTTGGATCACTGCAACTTCTGTAAAAGCCATAGGAGAATACAAACCGGCTCCTCCATTTAATTACAGATCAGAGTGGCTTGAAATGTGATGTTTTGTTAATCTATCTTCCTAAAAGCGATGTAAAAAATAACGGCTTTTCAAGAGCAGTGGAAAACTACTTTTTTAATGGAGCTGTCTCCTGGTGCTACTGATGGCTGTAAAGCGAAACCTTTTTTTTTTTTTGAGTCACACTTTCAAGTAGCATCCCCCCTTCCGCTCTGAGTTTCCTGAAATCAAAAAAAAAACATTAAGACATTTGGAGCCACAGGAGGGGGGGGAAAAAAAAAAAAAAAAAAAAAAAAAAGGAAAAGAAAAATAAATAAGCTGCAGCCGCCCAGCGCATTAGAGAGGCGAGCATCGCTCAGGAAAAGGGGGGGGAATTCCAAATGTCAAGGTGCAGCCCCACGATCCGGGGTGCAGCCTGTCCTTGCCCTTACTTGCACCGAAATGGCTCTCTTTTGGGGCATAAAAGTGCGTGGGTACTTCGGCCGGAGAGGGCAGGAGAGAAGCCTTCGGGGACACCTTGTTGAATGTTTCTCTCCAAAATTTCTTGCCCCTTCTGCTAACGTTTCCTTTACATTGCTCTTAGATCGGTGCAGATAAGAGCTTGGCGGTAGATTCTGGCATCATGCACCCAATCTCGTATATATGGGAGAATGACCTCATCAGAGGAGGACTGTGTGTATAGATAGCATTATTTAAACATAGACTAGACACCTACATATAAATCTATATATAAAGCTGTGTGTGTATGAGATATATATATAAGTGTGTGTGTGTGTATATGCCTTTAGCAGTACCAAAAAACTTCCCTGCCAGCCCCGAAGCCTCCAGGCAGGGCTGCCTTCCCCCGCAGCATTTTTGGGGGGGGGGGGGGGGTAGGTGACCCCTCTCTGGAGGGCAGGAGCCTTCGGGCACGACAGCAGCAGCAGCACAAGGTGCTGGCAGCCGGGGCTGGAGCTGTCTCTCTCGGTTTTTTTGCCTGCCATGTTGTGTGCGGGCAGCTGCCTGCGGGAAGGGTTAGCCTTTGGGATGGGGCACTGGCTGTTGGGGGCCGCTGGTTGCTTTTATTTATGGCTGGGGGTTTGGTTGCGGTGGGGGTTTATAGCAACAAAGGGTTAAATCCAAACTTTCTTCTCCCCTCTCCTTTTTTTTTTTTTTTTGGTTTTTTTTTTTTTTTTTGAACCCCTTGATAGTGCTAAAATTGAGCCTGGATTGTACAAACCCCAAGCCACGTTAAAAGTTCAGGCATGTGGGTTGGTTTTGGGTTTTTTTTTGCCGACGGGGTTTGTCTGCAGGAGGGGAAGGGGAACTTGGAGGTCTGTCCGAGCCGTGCAGGTCACTGAGGAATCAGGGGGTCCCCCCTCCTCCCCCCTTCTCTCTTTCTCTTTTAAGGTTTTCTTTTCTCCCCTGAAAGGGGGAGGATGGCTTGAAGGGGGGTGGTCGAGGGGGGTAGGCATTTTCCAAACGTGAGTTTGTGATGGAGGGAGCTCGCTCTCTCAGCAGGATTTAGTCTCTCTACTCACTTTAAAACGTAGAACAGTGGACAAAAAAAAAAAAAAAAAAAAAAAAAAAAAAAAATCCCATATAACAAATACCAAGGGAAGAAAGGCAGTGAAGTGAGAACCTGTGAAGACTAGAGTCCCCCTGAAACTCAGGCTCACCCAAAGCTTTAGCAGAGTGTTTTGCTTCTCTCCCCGACGGTTATAGGATGAGTATCGCAAGGCTACGGCATAAATAATCACGTTCCCTTCCATTTTGCATCTCTCTCTCTCTAACAGAGTTGAGATTAAAAGCCAAAATCCGAGCACAGCCCTTACAGAGCGGTTGAATTGTGCCAGTACATATGTTTCCCACTCACGTGTTGAAAACTGTACCTTCAGACATAGGCTTGTTTCTGATAGCTTGCATTTCTTCAGCTACAAGGGGGGAAAAAGCTAAACAGAACTTTTCTGAATTGTTCCTATTGCTCACATCAGTGGGGTGAAAAGGCAGCGTTACATCAGCTCGATACCTTCAGCGCAAACAGGGAAGGTTTAGCAAGACAAGCTCACTGGCATACCACGACGGAGATCTTTATTTTTGACTTGGGGTGGTTCGAACCAATTCGACACCAGTACCGAGCACCACAAAGTATTTGGTTTGGGAACAAAACTTCCCTCCGTGGTAGCGTGAAGCGGATGGCTGCTCCTTGGTGCCAGATGCCTGGTCACTCCGAGTGTCCCCTCGCTGCCTTTCTTGCGAGGCGCATGATACAGAGAAGAGTTTCTACCCACAGGGACGGTGTTTTCGGCTCAGACCGCTGCGCCATGCCCTCCAAAGTCCAGGCACGGGGTCCCAGCAGAATTATTTCTTCCTTGGAAGGAGCCTAGGATGAGAAGGGGGAAAATGGATTAGAAAGGGGAAACCAGCTGGGGACTCTTACCCTCACTGGTAGTAGGCCTGCTCTTAAACACAACGTCAAGGCACCGAGATACGCGTGTGAAATGACAAAGACAGGCGCTATTTCTTCCTGAGGTCCACGTTGAGTGGAGAAAGCCAAAGGGTTGTTGACTGCCTTGCGTCCGGGGCCATCCTTTCAAATTGAAATGAATTGATTTAAAAAAGCAGGGACTGGCTAATGGGGAACCGCATGGCTGCTATATTTATGTGCATCAAACCGAAATTTAAACAACTTGAGGCAGTGTGGGCTGTATTAACGTTTTATATATAGTAACCTTTTTGTTATTAGTTTTGGAAATGCTTGGTGCTACTTCCCTGCCAGCGCTCCATAGAGCTGACTATACAGCATTCAGTCCACGCTACAGTCGAGCGGGAACTGTTTGCTCAACAACTCCAGGCTCCATTTCCAACTGGAGCACTAACGTACAACCTGAGCTGGTGGCGTAAACCCAGGTAGCCCGGTGCGTGCAGGCCAATTCACCGAGCAGGCAGCTAAAATACAAAAAGCGAGCGCGTGGCTGTAGGGGAGGTGTGGGCTGGAGGGTCTTCTGGAGTGGGTTGGTTTGGTTGTTTGGATTTCCCCCCCCCCCCCCCCCCCCCTCTGTGTGAGTGCTGGCGAGAGCCGGAGGACGGGGACATCTTCTGAAGCTGACTTTGGGCTCATCTCTCCACCTCGCCTCCAAGTTTGAGACATTGCGAGTATTTACCAAGTACAAAAGAAATGAGAAGTGCTGGGTATGGATCATTATTATATCCCTTCCCCGGCAGAAAATGGGCCCAGGGTAGCAGAGCTGAAACTAATCTTTCTAAGGGGGGGGGGGGGGGGGGGGGAATGGGTTGGTGAAGAATTGTGCTGGAGTAACATACATTTATTTCGTCTTCTGGAGCTCTTATTCAAAACAGGGGCCCATCCGCCCGAGTGGGACATTTCTCAGAGAAATCGAATAGATATTTGTTCCAGAGCCCACGCTAAAGCCACAGATCAAATGTAAGGTGCAAAGCTCTCCATTTGTTTCTCTCTCTCACACGCATCCCCACACACATGCAAACATACTCTCCCTTCTCTTCCTAAAATAATAAAATATCCTCTCCCTGGTTCTGCTGCCTTCTCTATTTTATGCAGATCCATACTCAAATGTGTACCAAAATTCTTAACTCAGTTTGCTGAAATCGCCTAGATTGTCGAGGAAATTAAACTAAACAAGGAGCTGTGTGAAATGTTGAACTTTAAATACCATCCACTACCTCGAGAAGAAGAAAATGAGTCAATAAATGCTCAGGTTTCTGCTACTTTTAGATTATCGTAATTAAAAGAACTATTTTGTTAGGGGGTTGGGGGGTTGTTTGGGGGTTTTCTTTTGTTGGTGTTTTTTTGTAGAGTGGCGAGAATTCCCTCGTGCTCTAATAGTGGGTATTTGAAAATAATGCCTTTTCCCTTTTGGTTTTGGACTGAAGGACAGGGTTACGGTGTCTCCCCTAGGTGTTAATGATGGATACGGACGTGTTTAATCTTACGAACGGTACGTGTATTTCCGTGCATGCCAGGCGAGATGACAATATCATTCTCAGTACCCCAGAAGAGGCATGTTTTACCTGAAGAGCTGGGCTTGGGCTGGCTGCTGCTGTTGCTCTGGGTTTTGGCTTTGCTTTTTAATTGTCCTGCCTATTCTCTCAAGTCAATACTAATGCCATACAGCACGGCTGAGGCCAGGGCTGAGCGAGCCCCGTCATTAACAATAGCATAAACAAAGGAAGGGGACCAGTTACCTTGACATTAGATGCCCGCTTTGTTCCCGAGCCTCCAACTGCATCCTGAAGCCCATACAGGGAAGTATTGCCTACGGGAATGAATAATCCACTCCAGCTATTGTCCCAATCCCCTGGAAAACAAAACAACACAACCAAAACAAAGATGACAACATCCCCTCCCGGCTCCGCACGGAGCCTGCGAATGGTTTCATCCCCCTCCTGCCTTGCCCTGCACTTCTCCTGCCCACTCTCACTACCGACCCCTTCCCCAAAAAGCCCACGGGAGCTCCCCACTTCGCGCAAACACCCCCGGCCCGCTATTCCCCGCTTTCCAGGAGGGAAAGGGGTTGGAGAACCCCCTCCTTTCTCTGTGTCTTGGGAAGGATAAAGTGGGGAGCGAGGGGGGGTCTCTGCGCTCCTGAGCATCTGCAGCCCGGCCGGACCCGGGTGTGTGGGGGGGTCCACGTTAGACGGGGCGGCCCGGCGGGGTGGGCTGCCCACCCAAACCGTGTCCAACCCCCCCCCCCCACCCCCGGCATGTCAGCAGGGAGAAGGGATTCACACCCCCCCCCCCCTCCCGGGGGTGGGGAGCAGCGCGGCATCCCCACGCATCCCCGTGGGGATGTGGGGGGGGACACGAACATGCCTGTGTGTGTGTGTATCTTCATTGTCCTTCCAGCATCGTCCTCCCGGGGAGGTTTTCCCCGTGGAAGGGCCCACCCGCCGCTGCCCTCCCTGCCTGGCAGACCCCACTCCGTAGCCCCCCACCCCGTATTTGGCAGAAACGCCCGGAGCAGCCTCCCCCCCCCCCCCCCCCCCCCGGCCAAAGGAGCCCACGTGGAGTGGGAACATCCCTTTCCTCTGCCAAAATAATTATAACACCCCCACAGCCAGTTTTGTCTTCTACACCCTCATGCTGGCCGTGGGGGCAGGGGGATGGATAGTAGCTCCCCCCACTCCCCCCAAAAAAAAAGTTTGCATGAGGAGGGGTGTCAGCTTTTGTTCCCGTTGCTTTGGGAGGGGAGCCAGTTCAAACCCCGAGAACCGTGAGCCTTCGGCTGGTTCTCCGGGAGAAGATGAAGGAGAACTGGTGGTGTAGCCCGAGGTAGAGGAAGGCCTTAGGAGAGAGATGCATCCATCCCAGATCCATCCTCGCAAAGTGGAGGTGTGTGTGTGGAAGGGGGGGGGGGGATGTCGGGGGTAGCGGAGGAGGCAGCTGGAACCTAAAGTCCTTGCTTCAAAGGTTAAGAGATCCCTCGTCTAAACCTTGCCAAACGCTACTGGGCTGAAGAGAGGGGAGAAGAAGGCGGGGGGGGGGGGGGGGGGGGGGAGAGAACATGAGCATTACTGCAAATTTCAAAGCACTGAAAATAGCTCTAAGAAATCCCGAGGATCCGCCACCGGTTCTTTTTTTTGGTTATTTTTTCCTTTCCCGGGACACATGCATTAGGGGAAGCTTTTCTCGGAGGTGCTTGTGAGCAAGGCCAGCGGGACACGGGGGGGGGGGGGGGGCTGCGGGCTCTGTCCCCCCCCCCCCCCTCCCCCCCACCCCGCACCTGCAGCCTCTGGCTGAGCTGGGGACCCTGCTGCTGCCGGCTCTGTGACACCCCCCACCCCAGGAGCAAACCCACTCGAAAATCTCCTCCCCCCCCTTCCCCGGCCGCCCCCGGGCCGCGCTCCCGCTGAGAGCCGCGGCGGTCGGGCAGGGGCCGGCCCCGGCAACCCCTTTATGCGCAGCGGTCAGCAGCCGGGTTGTGGGTTTGCAGCTGCATGCAAATAAATCCCCGGCAATAATCTAATGCGAGTGTGCTGCCCCGACGACAAAGTGCCGCCACAAACGCAAGTGGGTCTTTCCCCCCCCCCCCTTTTTTTTTTTTTTTTTTTTTTGACCACCTACGTCCCGCAACCAAAAGAAACAAATAAAAATAGGGAGGGAAGGGGAGAAAGTTGGTTGATACGCATGTTTCGTCAAACGCAGACTGCTTTTGTGATAAAGGAGAGCCGGGGATTGTTTCCTGCACCTCTGCGAGAACATCATCACCCGCCCCAGCCGGAGAAAACGATTCCACGCGTGATGAGCAGGAACGAGGTGTCCTACCCACCCGGCCGCCCGCTGCCACCTTATTTGTTCCGTTCCCACGTGGAAAATGCATCTCTTCCCTCAAGTTTCATTAAATTGCAGCTGTATTCGAGACGGGACGGGACGTGGGGGGGATGGTGGTGTGATTTTGTACAGTATCTTCTCTTGCAGGTAAAAGTTTTTTTGTTTGTTTAACTGCTCTCCAAGAAAGGTCTGTTTGCACGTGTAGGGGGAGGGTTGTCTGTTTTTTTGCTTGCCCGTCTTAAGCAAAAACTCAGCAGACTCAACGGGATGAAGGAAGAAAAAAAAAAAGAAGAAAAAAATAAAATAAAAGAGGGTGAATCTTTCAGAAAGAGCCGGAGTGGCAGAAGGAAAAAAAAAAAAATCAAACCGCAAAAAACATCCCAGCAACCCAGTTCCAGAGAGGATGGAAGGGAGTACAGTTTCCCAATTGCCATTCTGCGGACTGCCATAAAAAAAAAATATTTTAAAAAATCACATTGAAGGCGTTGGGGGGGGGGGGGGGAGAGTTTTACTTTGCGAAGTGTAAGTCTCTAACGACAAGAAATCCTTCCTGAAACCTGGTGCCCCCCCCCGGGCAGGCTTGCCCCCCACCACCACCCCCCGGGGGGGGCCACTGGAGGCCGAGGAGCCGGCAGCGGGGGGGGGGGGGACACACACGGACGACAACACGGGGGACCACCGGCTCTCCCCAGCGCAACCCACCGCTCTCCCCCTTCGCGAGGGGGGGGGGGGGGCGTTATTATTATGGAAAAAACCGTTTCCCTAGCAGAAAAGGGGCAGCTGGACCCCCCCATACCCCCCCCCCCCCCCCCCCCCCCGGGGAGGGGATGTCTTTCCCACAGCCCCCGTACCGGCCACAAATGGGCCAAGCTGCCCAAATCACGGCCCTCGCAGTGACCCCCCCCCCTCGGCCCATCGCCCCCCCCGGGTGTTTTCCCAGCCTTGACCTTCTCGGCTCCCCCCCCCCCCAGCCCCCGGGGAGCAGCAGGGCAGTGGGTTGCCCATCCCCTTGGTGTCTCGGCTCCCTCCCTGCCTCCCCCGGGTTTTCCTGCCCTGGCCCCCTCCTCTGTCCCCCCCCCAGCAGGCACAGAGCCCGGCCCAGCTGCCTCTTGTCCCCTCAGGGGGGCTTTTTTTTTTCTCCCCCCCCCCCCCAAACCCTCCTGGGCAGGGGCTTCACCCTCCAGCCCCGCTGCCCACCGGTGCCTCCTCGTCCCCGCCGCCAACAAAAAAGCCCCCCCCCCGGAGCAAGGGGGGCAAGCAAAGGCGGCCCAGCAAAACCCACGACCGCTGCCCATTCCCATAAGGCAAAATCCAAAGGGAAATCTCCCTTCGGTCCTCATCCCGGGAATCCCATCACCTTTGCAGCTTTGGGCAAGGGAAAGAAGAGTTTTGAGACCCAAGTTGCCCCCTCGCACCTTGGTGTGACCTGAGGGGGGCACCGGGACAAAATCCCGACGGGTTCTGCAACCTAAAAGGAAATTTTTGGGCACGGGGGTCGGTGCTGGGGGCCGGGGAGGATCAACCCCCCCCTGCCTACACCCCATAGACAACCTCCTCGCCTCTGTCTTTGAAACTGTGTTTAAAACAGCAGCTGAAACACAATTAATTGTAACTGATTAACATGGATTAGTTTGGCCTCCAAAGCACTTTAAGTCAATTCAGCAGCCATAATAATAATTAATTCATTAATAAGTACTATTGGTGCTTCATCACTAACGCCAAGAAAAGTTTCCCGGCGAAGTACAGGTGGCAGGGAGTGTTAAAATGAAAACATTTGCATGCAACTTTTTAACCAGAAGGGAAAGCACTTTGGTTATATTTGGAGACATGTGTCTCACACATTTCCCCCTTTTTTTGTAAACTATGTAAGAATAAACATTACAGCTCTGGGCTTTTAATTTCTCCAGATGGAATCATAAAGTACCTAGTAGATTTTTTTTTTTTTTTTTTTTTATACTATACAATTGAGGACACATGTCTGCTTTTCCCAATGAGGACCGAGAAGCAACTTAATTTGAAGGCATAACTACTGAACCACATTTTGAATAACACACTCGAACAAGTTCACTTTAAAAGGCAGGAAACCGCTAAGAGCACAGCACTGAAAGTTGCTCCTTCCCACTTGAGCTGCAGTGGAAGATCGCCCGACCTTCCCATCCACTTTGTCGTTTCGTATCCCTACAGAAGTATCCATCCATCCATCCATCCGTCCATCCATCCATAGAGGTGGCAGGATGCCTGCCCGTCGAGGGGGGGGGGGCTTTTTCCCAGGCGCTCCCATCCCCCGGGGGGGGCTTCCACCCTGCTCGCTGCAGACTGAAGGGGCTGCTCGGGGTCTTGTGTCCCCCCCCAGTGTGGCAGAGGAGCCCCCTGATGTCCTGGTGATAAGAAATGTGTCCTCCTGCCCCCCCCCCCCCCCCGCGCTAATTTACGCACCCGGGGTTGATTTACCCACCGGGCGCTCCTCTCCGCTCCTCCCACGCACACTTGCGCACCCAGCAAAGGGGTTTGGTGGAGGGTAAAAGGAGGGAGGGAGCCCCGAAACTCCCCCCCCCCCCCGCTTGGCTACATTTACACGCAATGCTGAGGGAAAGGGGGAGGCAGCAGCCTGTGGGCGAGGCGGAAAATAATGCGGAAAAGAAAAAAAAAAAAAGAAAAAAAAAACCAACAGAAAAAGAAAACAGAAAAGGAAAACAGAAAGAGAAATAAGAAAGAAAAAAATAAAAAGAAAAAATAAAAAGAAAAAATAAAAGGAAAAAGTAAAAGGAAAAAGAAAAAAAGAAAAAAGAAAGAGAAAAAGAAAAAAGAAAAGGAAAAAGAAAAGGAAAAAGAAAAAGAAAAAAGAAAAAGAAAAAAGAAAAGGAAAGAGAAAAAAGAAAAAGAGGAAAAAAGAAAAAGAAAGAGAAAAGAAAAAGAAAGAGAAAACGAAAAAGAAACAGGAAAAAGAAAAACAGAAAGGAAAAAGAAAAACAGGGGGGGGGAAAAGAAAAGAAAAAAGAAAGAAAAAAAGAAAAACAGAAAAAAAAGAAAAAAAGAAAAAAAAAAAGAAGAAAGTCCAAGGAGAAGATTTCTTACCCTAAACTGTATTATCACTTTGGGTTTGGGGGTTTGGTTTGGGGTTTTTTTGGTTGTTTGCTTTGGTTTTTTTGTGATGGGAATGAACAAAATAGCCCACTCATCTCCTTAACTAGCCTCCTCCTCCTCCTCCTCCTCCTCCTCCTCCTCCTCCCCAGCCCCCCCCCCCCTCCTCCCCCCCGGTTCTGACTTACATGTGTTTAGAGCCATGGCGAGGGGGGGGGACACCCACATGGAAAGTGCGGATGATTTACTCCCCTACAATTCCCGTCCCGCGTGTGAGCCTCCGGCCCCGCGTCAGCTGGGCGCTGCAGACAAACCCCGTGAAATATGCATAAGGAACAGTTCTCTTGCTTAAAGGAGAACTTACCCCACCGGAAAGTTGACAGCACGGGGGTGGGGGGGGCCCTTTACAGCGGGACAGCCCTAACCCCTTCCCCAAAATATTCGCCTACCCCCTCAGCCACTGGGGTTGGGGACACCCGGCCGCATTTTTTCTGCTCGGCACCGGGCGGAGAAGTGATGCCGAGTGGTCGCTGGACCAGTTTTTCCAACGTTCTCCCCCCCCACCCCCCCCCCCCGGCCGCCCCCGACTCCTCTTCATCTTCCTCGGCCGGGATGGGGCGAGGGGCATCGGGCAGCCCCGCTCCGGTGGGTCCCGGCTGCCCGGAGCGGGGGGGGGGGGGGGGGGGTGGGTGTAAACCGGGGGAAAAAGCAGGACTCGGAGAAAAAAAGAAAAAAAGAAAAAAAAGTGGGGGGGTGATGAAACAACGCAGATTGCCTGAGCAGCTTTTTGGAAAGGAAAAGTAACGGGGGGGGGGGGAACAGGACGGGAACCTGCGCGCAGGTTTCTCCGAGCTCCCCGGTTGGGAACCGCCCCCCCCCCCCCCCCCCCGAATCTTCCTCCGCAGAGCCCCCACTTTCCCCCCACCCCCCCTTTTTTCCTCGGTTTCGGACAATAAAAGGGTTATATTTTTTTTGGTTATTATTAGTCTTTCTCTCTTTTTTATTTTTTTTTTTTCACCCCCCTCGGTACACGCTGACGTAAGTCTGTAGCGCCATCTACGGGAGGCGCCGGCTGGGCCGCTCCGCGCCCCCCCGCGCCCCTCCGCGCCCCTCCGCGCTGCTCCGCGCTGCTCCGCCGCTCCTTCCCACCGCGCTCCGCGGAAACGCCAAAGCTCGGGGTTGGAGGTTTTATTTGCTTCCCTCTCCCCCGCTTGTTTTTGTTTTAATTTTTGCCTTTTTATTTCCCCCTCCTTTTTTAATTTTTTTTTTTTATTATTATTATTTTTCTCCTTTTTTTTTTCCTAACCATATAGCTCACCGATTTCTTTAATGGCACATCCCAGCAGAGGAGTGCAAGGGGGAGACCGTGAGCCCCCCAGGAGCGGGGTATTGGGGAGAGGGGCTGGGGTGGGCATCGCTTTTGGGAGCGAGGAGGTGTCCGTGGCAAGAGGAAGGGCGCTGATCCTCCACGCAAAATCCACCAAAAAAGTACTTTGTAGCCCAGTCGGAGGGGGATTATCCCCCAGGAGCTTCCCCCGGCCTCTGCACTTTTATTTTTTATGTCGTTGTAGCTGGGAAGAGCTGGTAGAGCAAATTTTTTTTTTTTTTGGGGGGGGGGGGGAGGATGAATAAATCCCAGCAAAGCCAGTCAGAGGTGAGGGTGGGTGGGAGGAGACCCTCCCAGCCCGGCGTGTTTGACTTCATTCCCTTTTCTGGGAGGTCAGGGAGGGCCCCAGCCAGCTGCTGCATCTTACAAGTGAATAGGGTCCCCACTTCTGCTGCTTCTTTGGTAACCCAGGAAGCTCTCTGTTCCCAAAACTTTTGAGCATATGCTAATTTTTAAGGTTAAAAGTATGATGCTGCCTTTTTTTTTTTTTTTTTTTTTTTTTTTTTTTTGCCAGGGCACTGCAGCCATGCTTGTGTTCACAGCCAGAGTGATGGGTATTTCGGGTGGCAGCTGACCTGGTCACCCCACTTCATTTAAGGCACCAAGTGAGTTGCCCAAATGAGGAGCCTGCTCACCCCGGGCACGGGGCACGGGCAGCAAAAAGAAAGAGAGACTCTCCAGGACGTGTCTGGGCTCACATAAGATCACAGCCACTCTCCGCAGGTGCCTGCCTCTCTACGGCTCTGGCCACCTCTAAGGGCTCAAGTTAGAATTAGAGAATACAGGCGTTTCTGCCGAACCAGGAGAGAGGTTTTTCTTTAGGTTTGAAGTTTACCTTCATTCTTTCAGGCACAGAACACGCGCTACACCTTCAATTACACATACCGGGTTTGCTGTGTTTACCTACGTCTTCTGTACATGCGTGTTGGCAGGGAGTCCCAAAGAAGCACAGAAATCTTTCTGTCTGTGCCTCAAGTCATAAAATGGTAGTGTAGCCTTTGGCTAGCAACAGCTGTGCATCAAACTGTAACAACTTGTAACAACTTGTTGTGCAACTCAAACTGTATTTATTTTTCAGCCCCGGTTGTCCAATGCCCTTGGATATCACTTCTGCGAGTGGCAAACCCTACGTGACTTAGATGGCCAGGTTACATTTGCCAAAGTGATTTTGGCAGATTAGGTACCTGAGTGCTACTGACATCCACTGACTCCCAAGTTTACCACTACTAACCCGGTTCACCCACCTAGGCTGCCTGTGCCTTCTGAACAGGAGAACGACTAAATACGTCAAAAAACCTACACCTTGAAATTCAACTCTGACGTCCCCTGACAGCCAGAAACAGACTTTTTAGGGGCTCTTTCCTACTTTATTATATGGAGCAAAAACTTCCTACGCACCAGAAGGAATCTGAAGTGCAAGGTGACCGGGACTTTATCCCTTCAGATCGTGCTGCACCACAGGCCACTACATAAAACCAGACAATTAAGCGTCAGTAACGGCTGCCTGATCAATTCTTTGCTGCTTGGTCAAATTTTATCTGGTTTTGCATTTTTGGAGGTGAAAGTATGATTCATAATCCCTGTCCCATGCAACCTTCTGACACGTTACGAGCACTAATAATTAGAAACAACACACATTTATTCCGGTATCAAAATAAGGCTTGTAAATACAAACTAAACTTCACATGACAAAAATGAAATAGAATACCGTCACTGAACTGGTTTTACAGACAAGAAATTTTAACGTGTATATGCACAGACAGGAATAGATTTTCATTCCTGAGCCTGGGCATGCTCATCTTGTTCAACAGCTGGGAGGAAGGGCAGTTGCTGAAATAAGACTGCATTTTTGGGTGTATGGACAATACAACCTCTGATAGTCAGGCTAGGATGTCTCAGAGTAGGCATGAAAAATCAGACACCCTCGAGTTCATTAGCCACTAGGCTAGAGAGGCTTATGACTAGATCCAGTGAAAGATCGACATATCTTCAAAGTTCATTGTCTCAGTACTTAACTTTCGAGGGCCTTGCCCCGACACCGGCATCCCCGATGTTGTGTTTGGCACCAGGACTCGCTATACTGTGAATGGAGAAGGTGTGTACAGACACATCTTTTGCGCCTTGCCCAAAGCCATACTGTCCAGCAAAAGACAGGAACGGCAGAGAAGCCCAGGCTTGTGGTTACATTGGGAAATGTGAATTATTGGTTTTAACTGAGAGAATCTTTTAAACTAAGAGAGGAAAAGTTTTTCCTCTGCTTTTACGTGAAGAGCGATGAAGGACAGCTGCCCGATGTCTTTCAGACGGAGGATTCCCCGTGCTTGTTCTTCAGTCACCCCACAAGGTGTGCGAGTCCAGAAGGATGGCAGATGGCACATTTTGCTGTCACAACCTCCAGCTTAGGAAAGGTCCTCCCGACATCGGTGAGGGAGACCTACTTGTAGCTCTACAGTAGCAGATATTCATTTGTTTCTATCAAGTGGGACGTCAACATCGTAATTCAACCTAAAATATGGCACCTATTTTCTTTTACTATATGATCTAGAGTACCTTGGGGTTTTCTTTATCATTCAGAGAAGTTAAGCTTTGGTTTTGAAATTATTCCAGTGTTGTGAGTTTTCTCATACTCGAAAGATGAGAACAGCTCCTTGAGCTATCTCAAGGCAATGGATTTCCCAGGTCAGCCCCAGGAGGATCACAAGGCAGGATCAGCTGTGGCAAGTCAAAGGTACCTTTCGCTGTGCAACTCACGGGCGTTAGCCCGTCCTAGGCTTTTGATCCTGAACCTGCTGAAGTTGTGGTGGGAGGTGTCTGTTCCTCCAAAGTCCTTTTGCTGAGCCATTGGCGAATTATGCGACGGGTCCCTTTGGTGGTTTTTTGGGGGGGGTTAGTTCTGATTCAGCTGAAAAACCTCTGTCAGCCCCAAAGGCTTCTCTCATTGTTCTTCTCTTTCCAGTGTAGAAAGATAAGGGATCAAACTCTTTTGGTTTTTTTCCAGTAAAGCAAGGAGCACATGAATTCCTTTGTACAAAATTGAAGCAGCTTCAGCCACATGAAGGTATTTAATTAAAACTGGAGTAGTTTTCAGAAGTGCTAGGGAATAAATAGACTCAGTGGGTGCTCAGTCCCTCTGTAATTCACGACCCCTTCATGTAGATGCCAATGTTTTGACTTGGCTGACTATCTTTAATATTTGGGTTTAAAACTTTTGGCCCATGTGTTCTGTTTCCTCAGGGCCCTCTAATCTTTAACTTTTACCATAGAAAAATCTTAATGTTTTCAAGGTTCCACCTTGCTAGCAATATGGTTTGAATCAGATACACTGCACAGAGACTATTTTGATTTTTAAAAAGAACAACCTTCTGGTTTTATTTCTGCAGGTATGAATAAAAATCGGAGAGACCCTGTGTTTAGAGCTTGCCTTCTCTTGATAGCAGACAGCATGAGCACTGTGATATGGATCAGTGATACAACATGTTTTCCTTCATTAGAAACACAACCTAGACATTATAAACAGCCTGCTGAAGAATCATATTCATTTAGTAATCATGTAATTTCACAATCAAGGGGTTACTATCCCTCCCCCCGCCCTGTCCCCCCTTTAGGACTGCCCATTTATGGGGAACATCTGATACCAATAAGCTTATGATACCTATTTCTAAAAGCAATGCCTGCATTTCAAATGTGGCTTTAGCAGTTGGGTTATCAGATCCAGCGCTGACTGCAGATGGGATTTATCTTCGCCGACTTTAGCCATATACTAGTTAATGTGTAGGCCAAGTCTGGGCTCCCTCTGTATTCAATGGAGAAAGACGGAGGGCGATTCATGCCAGCTGACTTAGGCACCTATTAAAGGGAGGGATGAGTCACCTTTTGAAGTTGCCTGCATTGCTCAGTCCATTATAGCCAGAAGCCAGCCAGCTAGCTTAGTTACAGCGTACCTGACCAGATGGCTGAAGTTAGGGTAGATGGATCCTGTCCTACCTCTCTGTGGGCAACGCAGACAAGGACGAACTGCATTCAGCACTGTCTCAGACTCAGGACTAGTCGAGAGGAGCTGTTATTACTGAGCGTGAACATGTTTTGCCCATAACAACATCTCTTGGACAGGCTCACTTTTAAAAAAGGGGCCTGACTTACACTGTAGCCAGTGGCAAAACGCTCAGGAAACACGACCCCAGCCTGCAGCTCATTTGAACAATTTACAGTCATGCCGACTGAAATACTTTGGCACTCCTTTATTTGCCATCCAGGCTGTGGTGCTTCTCCAAGGCATGAGGTCTTCTAGTTTTTCTTCATGACAGGGTGAGTTGGACCCTCCCTTTTGTTCAAATATTTTCTGCATAGCCATATGAGTCTAGGAGCCAGGCAGTAAAAGAAATGCCAAGCAGCATGAGACTGGTCATAAAAACAAAACAAAGACCTCCAAAACCCCAAACGAAAACGCGGCAGAAATGAATATAGGAATACCTCCTCATGTGGTTGCGCTGGGGTGAAATCCACCCATTTACCGAGCGCCGGCACACACAGCTTGTACAGAGTTAGACTTACACAAAACGAAACTCAAACTTTTCTCTCTCTACCCAGTTATTGAGACCCCATGAACTGGGAGGGATGAAGGCAAGGGAGCTGCTCTGCTGGGACATGTTGGAAGAGACATACATACCCCAAAGCCTTTTCTCTTGTGTTTCGCTCCAAGGGTTTGTGTGTCAGCTGGAGCCGGGCGGTGGGGGGATCAATCACACCTAGCCTGGGAGGTCAGCAGCCGGAGACAGCCTGCAGCGCTGGGCTGGAAACAAGCACGTTGCCAGAGCCATGGTGCAAGACGGGGGCCAGACAGGTGAGTCTCAAGAGTAGAACATGACACAGGGAATGGCTGGTTAACAGTGGCAGAAGCAGAATAATAATCAAGCACGTTTCTTCAGAAGAACGTATCTCGGGGGACTTTGTCACCTTTATTGAAAATTTCACTCCAAGGACCTCTCTGGAGAAGTGGCAGAAGCAGATGGACCCTGTGGACAGAGGAGAAAATACCCACCTGCTCAACTATAAGAAGTCCGTACATATTATTCCAGTGAAGCCAATAGGTAATTTCCGACGACCTCCTGCAAGCGGAAGCCTAAGCCCTTAGCTCTGCAAGTAGGTTTAGCTTCAAACTGGCAAACAGCAACACTGCATACATATGAGATGGTAATAAACACGTCCTAGGCCACTTTGTTTTCACTTTTGATGTTTGGCTGGCAGGCACGTAGTGAATGGGGCTTGTTCTCTACATAGGACATAGCCAGCCTGAATATTTCAGATGGTAAAGTTCAGCTGAGTAGTCAGACAAGTCTGAGAAAAATGTTTTAAATTTTACATGAAAATCCATGTTCTTCCTCTTTCACCATTCAAGCTACTGAATATTGCTCAAACTTGAAATTAAAAGTGTTTTGCAAGATTTGGGTCTTGCTGTTTCAGTTCGTGTTTGGCAAACTAGCAAAAGTTTAGAATTGAGAAGCAGCTAAAGATTTATCAAACACTGAAGGAGACCTGCGGTCTTCTCACATCACACAAATCTCTCCTTTTAATCTCTCCCTCAGCTATTCAGCCACAGTTAGGCCCACGAGACTAGAAGAGGCTGCTTGGACCAGCAAGACCTCCTCTTATCACAAACACATAGATTTGCTTTCAACGATGTGTCAGGTTCAGTCTTAAATGCCATTAGATTCTTGGTGCTCACTCTCCCCCACAGCAAGACTGATGACTCTAACGGCTAGGGAATATTTTCTGATTTTGCTGATTTCTTGTGGCTAGCTTGTACCTTCTCAGTCCTCCTGGTTTGTTTTTTGGGTTTCTTTTTTTTTTTTTTTCCCTAGCTTAAGAAGCTAAGTTATTCAGGCCTCTTCTTGTTTCTTCTTGGTCAAGTTAGCTGTGTTTCTGCACAGTGATTCCAGCTGGAATCAAGCTTTCCTGCCCAAGGGTGCTCAAAGCTGCACACAAGGTCTCATCAGGTTTTGTGCTAAAGGATTATCACTTTCCAATCTCTCTCTCACTGGATTTTAGTTGCTTGTTTTGAAGGCTGGGTCATACTGTAGTATAAGAGTCACCTTGGATAGCATGGCCAGGTATTTCTGCTCACGTATAAGCTTGGATCAACCAGGGGAAATTGTATTGTTAGTCCTAACTTTGCATTTAATTTTTTTTTTTTTAATCTTTACCTGTTTTCAGAGTCTTGTTATGCTTTTCATTGCATTAATGACACCTCTCAGTGTTGCATCATCAAAAATGTAAAAGTCTGTACTTATGTCACACTCATTTATGAAAATCTTACAGGAGATTGGTCCCAACACTCAGTTCAAAGAGCTCTCCTAATTGCTTCTCTCCAGCCTTGTAATGCTGTTTTTTTCAGTGGTGTCTGTGTGCTGTAAGGCAGATCCTTTTTATACATACAGTTTTTCTGCAGAGCTCCAGCTAACAAATAACATCTTCTGTGCTACTGTGTCAAATGCTGCAGTGAAATGCAAATAGACAGTATTTACCCTGTTCTCTCTGTGTAGGATATCATCTTGTCCAAGAAAGCTTAGGAGGACTTTGGTGTGATCTTTCCTGTCACATTTTAGCCCATTCCCTGTTTAGCACTTGGTTTTTCTTTTAAAAGACGTAAGCCAATGTACTAGTGCCTCTCTTGAAGTGGTTATAGAACCACGTTTTCTCTTTTGCCTGTTATGCAGATTCTCAAAACTTTTAGTTGCTCAGACCTGTAGAAGCTCCAGGCCTCTTTCACGTTTTAATGCCAGGACTCTGCAATCCATCTGACTTTACTAATCAATTCCATGAGTTTACCAAACTTTGCCCTTTTGAAATGCAAACCCTTATTAACAGACTCATTTATCTGTTCCATTTAATTAGGAAGTGTCAGTCCCTGGCCACTTGAGCCGAGGTCATTTTTTGCTGCAGTCATCAGTTACCAAAACCAAGTCTCAATCAGCATCACTTTTTACTGGTTCTGTGAGAATTTTATTAAGAAATTTGCTGACTACTACATCCAGAAGCATCTGGATTCTGTCATCATTAGTGGCATTTGTTCTTTGATCCGTATTCGGGAAGGTAAAAATTTCCCTGCATGACACAAACCCAACAGAACTTGTCTCTCTAATGGCATCACTGCTGATTTTACCCATAACCAGAGCCAAATCAGGGGGCCCACACTTTCCAAGTACTCTCTTTTACCAGCTTTCCCCAAAGCGATTTTGACTGGAAGAAATTCTGCTTTTTGCATGCTATTCCTTCTGCACATCCTTCTTTGCAGTGTTTCGTATCATTAATGCGCAGTTCTCTGCCACCACCTTCACCTTTATCTCTGCCTTTCTGAATAATGCATCTGCTTCGAGACCAGTGTTCCAGCCGTGATTGCTATTCTGTTGTGTTACCAGTGTATACCTGTCCTGCCTAATGCCCTGCCAGCTTAGTTCATGCTCTTCCCTTTTCTGGTACATATATTGTTGTTAAGTATTTCTGTACCCCATACCGCAGCTTTGTTAAGACCTGCTCCTGACACTCACTGTATTGCTGACTTGGAAGCAGTTCTCCTCGCAGTTTGCACTTTCTTTCTTCTTATTCCCCGCCATTCTGATCGCTGGAATTTCTTTATCCTTTGGCATGCCCTTGTGTACCTAGGCTTTCTCCTCTGGTGTTCTACGGGCATGTGGAGATTATTCAAGTCTTTCACTCTGTACCCTTCATTTCTCAGTTCAAAGTTCTGCTTATCAGTTCTGCCAGACTTGCTTCCAGAAGGCTATTTCCACAGTTGCTCAGATGGAGTCTGTCCTTCAAAAAGGGTCTTCTTTCAGTAAATACATCCCAATGGTCAAACACTGCCAGTCCTTTGGCTATCTGCTGATCTTCCTCAAAGCACCTTTTTTTTGGCCTACTTTTTATTTCCTATAGCATTAGGAAATGCTAGACCCTAGTGCTCTTTATAAATAAGCAAAATTAAAAAATAATAATAATGACATTTGCCCCAAATCTCCAGTAATACAGTTCTAAAAAGAAACTCCCTCATGCAAGCAGCCAGCCCAGAGAGACAACTGAGAGGCAACTGGAACCAGCAGTGAATATTCTGTTCCCCCCCTCAGGATTTCTTGTCTACGCAGAGTTTTGCCATCCTTGCTGTGTCAGTCAGAAGCATGAAAACGATTGCCTGAGGTAGACAGAACAATATCAGGGGAAAAAAAAAAGGGAGGGGGGTGTTGCTGGTTTATTATTTTGTTCATCAAGACAGTTCCACTGAGGTGGCTCTGTTGGTATTATATTAGTGCAGCTTTGCTGGCAAGCCCTTTCACGTGTAGTGAACAAGGTCTAATGGAATAACGGAGAGCAGGGAGTACACCGTGTCCATTCTGCTTTGGAGGGTGATTCAGCGCAGGTGGCTTTAGGACCACAACAATTTGGGGTAGAAATGAATACGATGTGAGAAAGGGCAGGAACAGCCCCTGTGGAATTAAAAAAAGGCTACAGTGGATGCCCTCATGAATGTTCTCTGCTCACAGAACTTCCTCAGGACCCAGTGTTTCTGAGCTGTAGGCTCAACAAAAGCTCAGCAGACACTTCTGGCAAACTAACATTTTGATCATGTTAAGGTATAAAAAACTACCTAGAATATGAGTGGCTTCATAACAATGGCAAATATATAAGAAAAAAACCGACTTAATTGTAAGTGAACCTGAAGAAGTAAGGTAGTCACTTGACTTGGGCAGACAAAATGCATTCCAGGTTTGCTTCCCCGCTTCTTTCCTCCCTCCCTTCCTTCCCTTCCACACTTTCCTTTTCTCCCTTCCTCCTTTCTTCCTTCCTCCTTTCTTCCTTCCTCCTTTCTCCCTTCCTTCTTTCTCCCTTTCCCTCTCCTCTCTCCTCTCCTCTCCTCTCCTCTCCTCTCCTCTCCTCTCCTCTCCTCTCCTCTCCTCTCCTCTCCTCTCCTCTCCTCTCCTCTCCTCTCCTCTCCTCTCCTCTCCTCTCCTCCTTAAAAGGCTCACATTTCTGTGGAATGTGAGATGACATGGCTGATCTAAACTCACAGTAAAATTCGATTGAATGAAGTGGAAAAATGTATTGGCACTACAAACAAAAAACCCATGGTATTTCTGGAAATGCCAGCCCATTTTTTTAATGCAACCATTCTTGTTAGTTAAAGTATCACTTATGGAGTCAAAACAATGTAATTTTGTAGAGGATCACCATCATAAGCACATACTATAAATATTGAATAAAGTTCTGTGAGGAAATAGCCCCCTTGGTATATATATCTGTGGATTACACCTCTAGATGTAACAGTAAATTAGGTGAAAGTAAGTGCTGGCTAGCCATTGAAAACAGAGAATTAGGAGTGTGTAGTTTCTACATCTGGTTCAGTTCCCGGTTCACTCTGTGGACTTCAGGCAAGTGATTTCAACTCTTTGTCTCATTTTCAGTATCTGTAAAATTGGAAATATGCTAATATTTATCTGTCCTTCTGGACCCACGGAGGGTTCCTTAACAAATCCACAACACACTGACATAGGTGTAAAGCACAGTTGTTGAATAACTATGATCAGCATAGGAATGGACCTGGAAAGACTTGAAAAAGTTGGCCATTAACCACATTTCTGTCAACCATCTATATGTACTCAGAGACCACCCTGCTTAAAGGTATCTGAGGAGCACGTTTCCGCCAGGGCATTGGCTCCCAGGGCTGCAGCTGGAGGGCTGTATGGTCAGCCAGGTGATGGGCTGGTCTTCTCTTCTCCTGCCTGTTTGGAGGGAGGCTCTGGGCAGCTGCTGCCACCCTGTGCCACCCCCCCCACCCCACCCCTGCTTTCTGCTGCCCAACAACTGGATGGTTAGCTGAAGAGTGAAGACCAAAAGTTTGAATCGAAGGTTGAGTCTCTCTTCCTTGAACGTAGGGTTAGACATGCCCCTGAAGCTTGATGGAGCCCATTTCCTAGGGGTGACTCCGAAAGTTTCCAGCTGTAGGATTTCCCTCTTCAGCATTTTTCCCTAGAAGAAACATAAGCTCTTCATTATTTCTACCTTTAAAGGCTGAGGGAGAGAATCCCAGAAGAAAAAAATCCATCTAGCCGTATTAAATACAAAGATACCACCTCTGGCTCAGCTTGTTCTCTAGCTGCTAATCACTAGAAGCTAGGAGGGTGTATTGGAGAACAACGGCTGCATTTTTTGGCTTTGTATTTTTCCCTAAACATCTGCTATTAGTCACCATAAGAGGCAAGAGTCTAGAGGGACGTTGGTATGATCCAATATGACCATTCTTACATTTTGGTATTACGTTCTGATAATTTGGCCTTACGCAGCCTCAGGAAGCCAAGACATGGCAACGTCTGGGCAAAAGGGCATGGATCAAACATTGCTATCAAAGCCCATTCACTAATATTTTGGAATAAGCACATAATAAAAATGATGAAGAATCCACCCTTCAGCTTGGCTGTTTGCAGCAAATATTATAAGGGTATTAAACTAAACAATAGCTTGTACTCATCTGGCTCTCCAGATGTTTTCTATGACTCTTATTTTCTATCAATCAGTTAACCATGGTTTTTGCTTTCCTTAGCAACGTATTTCCAAATCACAATCAAAGAAACTAACGGCAAATAATGAGGGCTAGATTGTATTTGATTGCTGCTAGTTGCTCATGGGAAAGGAAACTGCAAGAAGCACTGCCAATCCTTCACACTGGCAGACCGGCCAGGAACTCTTCCAGCTCCCCTGACCGCCCCCCCAGCGCGCTGCATGCCAAAGGGGCTCTGCAGCGGTCGCGTCTGACGGGGAGACCCTATGGCTAGGGATGGAGGGAGTCATGCGACTGACTGCTACGCGGGACGGGAGATATGGAATAATTTATTCCTCTTTCCACTCAGTCCTTTATTACAGCCTCCCCAACTCACTCATCGACGCAGCAGGCTGCAGTCGTTTAGAGTTTAGCAGTGGGTGTTTTTAGCCTGGCTCCATAAGGAAGCACAGCTCAAATAATTGCAGTGTGTGCGCGCTTGTGCACATGGTTGTCTAATAACTTTTGAACCCATTGGCCAGTTGTAGCTAAACCTGGCAGAAAGGGAGAGGTTTCAGAGATAAACAAGTTCATAAGTTTTTGCGAAAATAGAAAGCTGAAGAGTTTTCCCACTGACGGAAAGGCTGCAGCCCACGCTCAGTTCTTGTTTGACACGGAGCGAATCCACCTGGGAGAGAGTCTGGATGTATGTGAAGGAAAGCTTCAGTCAGAGCTTATACCTTATTAGATATAAGGGAATCCACTCCGCAGCCAAGGCTTCTCTCCCCTATGGATTCTCCGGTGTCTGATAAGGGCAGAATTCACATCGCAGCAATAGTATAATTCATTTAAAATGTCAGTCAGCCATGAAACACTAACTCCATTGGAAACTAGGCTTCCGGAATAATTCCGGTATTCATGGAAATACTTGTTCCCTCATACACTGCAAAGCTCCAGGAGGAATTATGGGTGTTTCTCCATTGCTTCCAGTCTCCAGGCTAGCGCTCTCGGAGCTATCTCTGCCCAGCAGTACACTGGGTCTTTCTAGCACCCGCTGCCTCTAGAGGTTTCAGAGAGGAAAGTTATATTTCACTGCTTTCCTCAGAGCCAGGCTCATCAGGCGTAACTCGTCTGAAGAACGTGATTCACAAAAGAGCTCCCCGTTCCCTTTTAGGCACTGAAGAGAAAAAAAAAAAAGGCCAGCTTTCTCAATGGCTTCCTGGCCAGAAAGAATTGCTGGCTGCTGAGCACTTGTGGAAAAATGCTCTATTGAGAAGTGTAAATGAGAATGGAATCCTTCTGAAAATCTGGATCCAACTGGGGACTATCGGCACTTGAAAATTTGGCCCTCATTGCTTTTGAAATACTTAGCTCTTAAATGAGCAAAATCAGAAGTGACTTTTCAAAAGCCTCCTGCCTTCATTCGCCCTTATTCCCAGGTAGCACTGAAAATACTTGTGGTATTGATGTCAAGCATTATGCTCAAACCAGGAAAAAAAAGAAAAGGACACATTTCAGTCGGCTGAATGCTCAGATTTCCTCTAGATACTGTTTTAATAACAGACTCATTAGGAAATTCCCCAATTATTTGTATTGTCTTCCCATGTTAAAAGACAGAATGTTATTTCTTAATTTCAGTATTATTATTGAATAGGGATAGCTATTCCCTGCAGAATGAACAGATTATTCCGGTCCACTCAGGGATCAGCATTATTTCTGGCTGCTACATTTCCCTGGGAATGAATGCTAATATCATGACAGGTATTTGACAGCGGTATTAAAAAAAAAAAAAAAAAAAAAAAAAGGAGAGAGACATATCAAGTCATTCGATTAGTGATAAAGAGGGAGCGAGAGATCAGCACATGGAGACACATGCGAGTTCTCCCGTCAGAGAGAATCCCGTCTAAAACGGAACAATTCTGATGCCTGATCTTGGCGGAATTTAAGTCAGTGCCAATTTGCCACAGTTCTGAATGGGAGCAGGGCCCAGTGACAAAGAAAGCAAAATTTATTTCCCATATAGCTACGCAGCGTTGTTTGATTTCAATAGGTGTTGCAAATACACGCTGGGAGTTAGACTCCGGCTCTGTTAAAAGTCAGGGTTGCAGGAGATTGTGCTGAGATTGTAGGCAGGACAGATCAGATATTACACGAGCAAGAAGGAAATACAAACCTCACAGAATTAACATATATTGTCACATTCTATTAAGGTTTTCTGTAGGGCTAGATCAGATTAAATGCATTGAATCTCAGTCATCTTACAGCATATGAAAATATTGTCATGGATAGAATTTTTCATTAGTGAATAAAATGCAGAATAATGAACAGTAGACAAAAAAGAGAGAAGATGTAAAGCCAATCAAAGGAAGGGCAGATGTTTAAAAAGTCTTTTGCTATTCAGGATTGTGATCCAACAAAAGCAATTATGTTTCTGCTTTCTCAATTTCAAAACAGCAGAAAAGAGCTTTGAGGTTTTTCCAGTGCTTATGGCCTATCTCCACACCGTTAACTGAACAGAAGGTAACATAATACCAAACATAGCCAAAGGCAACTGATTCCATGCAAAGCTTATAATTTGGGACATCCAGTGAGTTAAAGGGGATCGTAATCAAGAAGGAGAAATATATATATATATTCAAAAATTGCCAAAGAAATCTATAAGAAGCCTAATTAAATTCTCTTATAAATCTGGAAGAGGAATCATAAAAACAAAACTGAATCAGTGCCTACAGGTGGAAATTACACTTGGTAACTGCCCTCTGAACCCATGAAAAAAGATAATGTGTGGAATTTTGTTGAGGAACAGCTGGCATGTGGCTGCAGAAAAACAATGGTGTCTCTTGGCAAAGTGCTGAATATTATTTTTGCTCAAAAATTGTGTTATTTTTGAATGGAAAAATATCAGAGATGTAATTATAAATATAGTCCACCACATTCCTCCCCCAGTATCCCTAGCCATGCACCTAAACAAAAGTCAGTGAGGCTGAATATGGGAATATTCAGTGAATTCAGCATATCTATGGCCCCAAATGCAACAGAATAGAGAGGAACATGACAGAACAGAGAGGGAAAAGATTTGATGCCAGCCATTCTGCATTGTGAGAGAAACACTTTCTTAATAATACAATACTCTTCCTGTATTACCTGACGCAGAAGGCCTGATGCAAAGAGATGCTGCTTGCTACTCAGAGTGTAGGTACTGCTCCGTAATAAAAATGGAGACGGTCGCACTCTGCCCTTTGTAGTAGTCACGCAACTTATTAACACTGCGCCATTGAAAGGGGTCTGCGGTCAGCCACAAGGACACGCAGCCATAGAACAGAAAGCTGTTGAAATCGGTGGAATTTTTGCCGAGGACTTCAGTGGGGCTGAGCTTTTGCCCACACAGTTTGCCTTCTCTTTCTGTGGCTCTTCTTCTGCTGTCCCATTCAGACAACACAGGATGTTTCCTGCTTCCTCGGCTCCCCCACCGAGGGAGCAGGAAGCATAAAGTCTCATTTTTGCAGGTAAGCAGGCAGAATTCCTTCAAGGGTCTATGAGATGAACCATCCTTAGGTGCCTGGTACAGTCCTACTGTATGTGTCCAGCCATTCCTGCCCACAGCCGGCTCAAGCAAAAAGGAGGGTAGCCGTCCTGCAGGGAGAGGAGCTGGGGCTTGTTTTCCCCTGCAGCAGAAAGTGCTAAGGTACAGTGAAGGCTAGGACTGTAGAGCCTGGGGCAGGACAGGAGAGTTCAGGAGAAAAAGGCTCTCGGTCCTGCTGGGGAAATAAAGCAGCAGAGGCACCAATTACTGCCCCAAAACGCAGACTGCTACCTCATTTTCCTGGGCTTTGTCTGAAGCAAAGTGGTGCTATTGCTTTTTGTTTATTTGGTTTGGGTTGGGTTTGGGGTTTTTTTGCAACAAGAGGCAGAAAAAGCAACAGCCTGCTTGTCTTACGTCTCGAACTGGCCCTGCTGCAGGGCTACATAGCTGAACTATTCCTATTTCCTTTCACAAGCTGGGCCCTCCCTACCTCATACCCTGTCAGGTCAGAACCATCAAGGTTTGTCCCAAAGGTGCACAGGACCAGAATGTACGACTGCTCTGACTTTGACAGCAATCAAGAGCCCCCCTGCTTGTTTTCGGGGGCACACGGTGCTAACTAGAAGCTTTGGAACATGAAGCTGTGTAGTTGCATTAGCTCAGGATCAGCTTACAGGAAAGCAGTTCCCCAGCTGGCTTGCAAAAAGGACAAAACAGGCTCACCTCCGTTTGCAAAACACCATGTCAGCATAGTCTCATACGCTCTGGGTTTCAGTGTTCTCAGGCAGTTCCTTTCAAAAGCGACAACTGTCTACCTTTTGTGCAATTGCCTGGCAGCTGGAACACTTTGGGAAATAAAAGTTTTCAGTTCTCTTTAGCCTAAGGTGTGGGTTTGAAGGTCTCTTAAGGAGACTCTCATTGAGAGAGAAGAGGTAGCAGGGGACAGGACCATGTCATACTTCACACTGAAGTAAGCCACAGTGCAGCCGAGAAGTCAGGAGTTGCAGAGCTAGAGCAAAGGCGAGGTACTGCTTTTGCATTGTGTGTAGACAGGCACGGACTGAAAACCAGGGTTCAGAGCTTCCTCTCAGTGGGAATACTCATTACCTGTGCCACTCGCGGCACTCCTTTCTACTCCCTCTGGCTCTATGAGCTGGGCCTTCTGGGCTGCACAGTGACCCATCAAATACAGAGAAAACAGAAGCACTCTCTCACCACTATTCCCACTCATCCTTCTGGTGAGACCCCCATTCTCTACCTTATTGTAGAGTCTGCTGAGGTAGGGCTGGAGTCCTGCTTCTGGGGCACATATTCAACAGGCTACTAGCTAAAAGCGGTATCATCACCAGCCCCGTCCCAAAGGAGAACAGAGATGAGCCACTTGTCTCCAAATGTGTGACTAAGGTAGCTGAACACAGGACAGCCCGGTCGAGAAGCTGGCATTCAAAGACGCACTTAACTGCAGCTCTGATGGGGAGCAAAACTCCCCTCACTTGGATCTCCTATTGGCTTTGGTGGCACACTTAGCTTGCTGTGCCCTTTCTTAGGGTATGTTTACGTAGGTGGGTATGGACAGACATGTCTGGTCCATCCATGGTGCAGGCCAAATGGATATATGGCATTCTGGTCCAGGAAATAAGGCTTGTGAGCTCAGCACTGTTGTTGTATGGGTACACAGCCGTGAGACCGGACCTGGGTCACCATCCATGACAGGAGCAGGCGTATGTCACGCTGTACCCATCTACACATGGTTACTTGGCAAGTGCTAGCTTTCCTCAGTCGATGTCAAGGGAATTTAAGCTTTATCTACCTGCACGTTGCCTATACCTTAGCCCAAGCGTGTGACCTAACTCAGGAATTTAGTCGCTGCTGATCTCTAAAGCCAGAATGCGCACATTCTCTAGCCTGGATCTTCAAACTGCCGGGTCAGTGGAGAGGCAGTCTGTGTGGACACATTTGAGCTCTATCGAGGGCCAGCTGTTAGCACAAGCAAAGTGAAAGCGGTGGCTTAGACTGACCTTTGCCCGGGTTATAATGGGCTATTACAATAGCCATTTAACCGGTGTCCTGCATCCTTGAAAGCCAGGCTGTCTGATGACGCGAAGTGAGAGGTCAGAGTATGCATCAGGGAACCCGCTGCTCCTCCCAGGATCAGCAGTTGTTCCCCCAGTTACCCGGTGACAGCAGCGTCCAAGTATGGCTCTCCGACACATTTCACTGCTTCCCCTCCCCTCTTATAGCTCAGGCAGCCCTGGGGACCTGCTCTGCTTTCTCTCCCTTGGGGCAACAAAGCGAGATTCTGGGACGCTGCGAGGCACCTCTCGCTCTGTCCCATGCACAGCGCGGTACACTGTCACACTCCAAATGTGCCAGTCGCACAGAAGCTCGGGCTGAAAGACAGAAGCAAATATCTGAACGGTGGGGTTAAAAAACCCCAGTACAAAACCCCAACATGTCAAGGCTCTCCCTCAGCACGTAGCAGCCACCTCATTGCTGAGATAGGTTGGCTGTGTGGACTCTGTCCCTGCTTTACTCCAGGGGAGTGTGCACCCCAATTCCCTGCCAGCCTGCCTGACCATGGCTGAGAAGGAGGGGACGGGCTCCTACTGTCAGGTGGCAATGTAACAAGCGGCACCAGTTGAGAAGTGGTTTAAAAACCCATCCCTTACTACCTCTCAGCTAATAGTTGGTGCTTTTGAGCGGAGATCCCTGCCAGAGTACGTGCCATTTTGATCACAGCGCCAGGGGGTCACAAAGCTCATCAGGACAAATCCATAGGCAAACATCCAGTGTACACAGAGCTTTAAGGTGTCTTGCTCAGCACTGTGAATTTTGATTCAAGAGCTAAGCACCCCCTTCCAGGTATCACACAGCTAGCGTGACAGCACTGAGGGCTGCTATTAGACGAGCTCTTCTGACTTCTGCTGATCAGGGTTAAGATGTGGATGCACTCAGCCATGTCCAGAAGTTTGTCCCCTTTCCCCCTTTCCCCAGAGGTTACTGCTCAATCAGTTTTGCAATTTAACTCTTTGTCTGATTGCTCCTTGACAATGACTTCCATAAAGTGATTCAAGTTAAGAGAGAAGAGCCTTTGGAGCCGACCTTGTCTGCACAGCTTCTTGGAGTACCCCAGCCAATTTGTAAAAGCAGCAGTGGGCGCAGCTCAGAGGGACGTGAAGAGTTGCAAGGGAGCCCGTTGTAGCTTTCTGTTTCTGGGATTCATGCTGCACTTTAACAGGCTATTGCCCCCATGAGGGTCTTGGAAAAGAAAAGGGAAAATGCAGAAATACCTCAACTGCACCCCTTCTCTGCCCCCACTAGGCTCCTCTAAACGGGTTCTGCGGGAACAGATGGCATAGGAATCGGCTCTGTCAGCTTTGTACGAGCTAGGAACTCCCTCGTGCCAAGGGAATCCTCGAATGGGGAGATTCGGCAGCTCTCCAACACTTCCGAAGTGGGTCAAAATGATTTAAGAATCTGGCCCGTTGTGGCCTCATTTCCTCTGTAAATCGGCTCAAACGCCGGGGATGATGGAGTGGTGAGAAGGTAGAGAGTAAAATTTCAAAGAGGATCAAAATATGCCATTTTAGCTTTTGTATGTATAAACATGCATAATATGACATTTTGTTTAGACAGTTATTTAAAAAGAAACTTACAATCTTTTTAATTAAAACGAATGCAAAGGAATAGGCTATAAATATGAACACAGGAAGGTAGGAGTTGACAGCACACAGCCTTCCAGACAATCTTTTTTCAGTTGTTATGGAGTATAATAAAATTTTGTTTTCCTTTGCAATTTTTCCATAATGTTTATGTTTGTTTTAGGTAACAGATTAACTGTAGGTGACATTTTTTTTTTCCCCCCATATATCATGTCATGTGTCGGAAGCCCTCATTTTACGGCTAGCGTGGGAACAGTGAATGAGATTATAGGAGGAAAGAGAAAGAGAAAGCGAGGTGGCCATGCGGGAAGACCATGCCCGAATCGTGGATGTGATACCGTCTACATTTACACTGCCGTTATTATTAAAACATCACCGGCTCCAAGTCTCATTACCTTACACCTTACCTCTGCCATTCCCCCGCTGCCTACTTCGCTTTACCTCTGCTGCCTGTCCACCTAACTGGTGAAATGCTAAACAAGTTTTGATATTTACCTGTTTATGATTAAATTGCAAAATGATCCGCTTAGTTCTGTTCTAAATTAAGGTCTGCGTTAAATGTCATAGCATTTATCTTTCATAAAACGAGACAGCAAGGACACTAATTTCCCAGGTACTCAATCACTGCCCCGTGCCACTGGAGAGCGGCCAGGGGAGGAGCGCGCCCGCCGTTCACAGCTCGCTGACAGCGCTGAGGCGGAATCATAAAAGTCAATTAATCATTAAAAGCTGTTACCAGCCCGTATTGAACTGCTCTGGCGCAAAATGTTAATCAGCCCCGCATCGATACCATAAATTCCTGCAAATTGGAGCGGTCGATAGCGCCGAGGCCCGGCTGGATCGATGGGAGGGCGCGAGGCCTCTCCGCCAACATGGCCGCCGGGCGACCGCCACGCCTTTCCCGGCAGGCCCCGCGCCCCGCCGTTGCCACGGCGACCGCAGGTCACCCTCCATTATCCCCCCTCTAGGGCCCGGCCCGCTGGGGCTGAGGCGGGTGCCGATGCCTCAGCGCCTTTGATGGGTCCGTCAATAACACTTAGCAGGGGAAGGGAGGCCCTGCCCGGCGCGTCGGGGCGGTTTAATGGCTCGAGGCGCCGTGTGCCGCCGCATACGCGCGGGGCTAAGCGAGGGCCGGGGGGCGGCCGCCGCCCCGGGGACGGGCTGTGGCGGCCGGCGCCGTGTTGCCATTAACCCGGGAGCTGCTGCGGGAGGAGTAACCCCCCAGCTCCACGGGCGAGGAGACTGTTCTCTGTAATATGTTACTCATGAACGGCTGACGAGTTGTTCATTAATTAAAGTTGTTCATTTTCCTCCGGCCCCCCCCGCCCTGGGGTGCGCCGCTGCTGGGCAGCCGTAAAATGGCGCCGGCGCGCCTGGGGCGCGGGGAGGTGTGGGGAGAGGGGATGGCGGCTTCTGCTTTGGAACCCGCCGGGCGCCTTTTCCCACGTAACAGCGGCCGCCCTGAGAGCAGGAGGGGTACAAGCGAGCCCCCCCTCGCCCACGAGGCGCTTTCGGCCGGTCTTTCTCAAAGCGTCCACGCGCGTTCGGGCATCGCTTGCGGCGAGCCCTCGGGTCGCTTCCTTGCCCCTCTTGTTCCCGGGACGCGCTCCCAGCCTTCCCATCCGGACATCCGGGCCGGATCAGGATGAGCCTGCGGCGGAGGAGTGAGCGCCACGGGAAGGACCGCGTCCTGAGTGGGAAGAAGGACTCGGTCCCCCGAGGCCATCCCTGCGGTCCCTCCGCTGCCTTCTGCCGCCGCTTTTCCCGGGAGGGCAGAGATCCCTGCCTTCCATCCGCAGGGCTGCCGAAGGCTCAGCTGAGCCCAATCCATTTATCTCCTGTTACTGTTATTAAATCTGACCCGCAGTGGGGGAAAAATAGCGTTTTTAGGATTGCGGGATATTAAGAAGCCTCTTTAGAGATGAAAGAAATGCTGGATACCGTTACTCCAGGGAAGGATTGTGTTCCACCAGTTTCATTGTCATTTAACGTAGAACATAAAGGTTAATGCTGAATAAAATAATACCCATGTTGATTATTTTAATAGTCTCAAAGTATAACTTTTTCCCTGGACTGCAGTTATCTAATCCATGTGCTGTACATGCACCGGCAGTATTTTGTACTTTTCCACGGCGCCGAGATGATGGTTCCATTAAGTTCAGTGCTGAGAAGCTATTGTGTGTATCTCTCATACAATCGTTCCATACTCTATGGAAAATGGAAAATATATGGATCCACAGACATGCTAATTCCCAAGATTTGTACATTTTTAAAGATTAATAAAAAAGTCCATCTTATTATTATCTGAGTTATAGGAAACATCAAAATAAATTAGGAATCTTACTGCAAAGAAATCTCCCATTCAACATATTGAGACAGGATGATGTTATGAGTGTTCAGACAAAGGTAATACAGTGCCTCTATTTAATTGCCCTGACACCTTGCTCAGTTCCTCCAGCTATACTCTGAGAGCTAAAAAAACCCCTCTCATTGTTATTAATTGTATTCCTTTTTAAATGTAATGTCATATCGCTGCGGGCTGAGCTAATGAAACATACCCATATTACCAAAATAGGCATATTTCTTTTTGTACAACACATTCTATCAAAACTGTCTGCTAAAGACATTGTGTTAAAGACCTTTCATAGAGCAATATAAAGAATATCTCAGCTACTCCAACATTTCTATTACATGATTATTAAAATGCCCAGGAGGACTAAACAATATAGTGTGGATCCAGTTATCATATAAGACTTTAGAAATATTGTTAATTCCTGCCACTGATTTATGTTAATACTAATGCTAGATTACATGCTATGGCTACTAAACAGCCACTGCATACCAATTCACACAAAGAGAGTCTCCCTCCTCTCTATGGGAGCTGCACTCTTCTGTTATAATGAGAATCTGAATTATTTATCTCTCTTTATCCTACAGTAGTTCACTTGACCACAATCACTTCCCCCCCCCCCGTTTCTACTGCACATCAATGCATGTAAACATGACACAATAACAACTACTGTCTTTACCTATTTCAGCCACTTTAAATCACGTGAGATCAGTCAGAGGATGGAAGCAAAAGTATTGCGCAGTGCTGAGGAGGAGAGGGTATGAGGTTGCCTAGATGCTGAAATGACAACCCCGCCCCGAGTTTTCTTCAGTATATTTAAATACAGGTCCAGTGTAAATCACAAACTGAGCAATACAGAAGACTTCCTTGCCGATGGTTTCCACTGATGGCAGCTTGTCCTAGGTGCCCGCTGCTTTTCGCAGCTCTAGCTGGGTGCGAACAGCTCCTCGGCAGCACGTGCACAGACTCTGCTACGTCTGAATGGGACTCCGGACAAAACCAGCGGCGTGGGTAGGATCAACTACTGGTCTGGTTTGGATGTTCATGTCAGAAAGCAGCGTTCAGTTCCATCTTCTTCCTAATCAAGACCAGGGATGTGGCCAAAACTCTTCTACGTGAGAGGTGAGTACAGGGCAGTCTGTGGCATGTCTGTGAAAGTATTTTTAACCTGTCTATAACACCTGTTCCGCAGTTATTAGTGCTGGGTTTATGCATTATTTGTCAGAATGCATTCTGCCTCCTTCATACGCAGCACACATATGTTTTAGTTGAATGCCCCACGTGATATTTGTATGCTGAGCCCTACTGCCTGCTGTCTCACTCTGCACTTTAGCTGGCCTTGGCTCATCAGGAGGGTAGGAATCCAACCCTACTGAATTAGTTCTGAGGGTCCGTCTGGAGAGCTCCTTGGGGAGGGTTGGTTCTCCAATTTTCAAAATAAAGAAGCTCACACTATATCTAGGATGCTAATTCAGCAGTAGGATACCAGCGCGTCTCACCGCTGCTTCCACGCCTTTTGCAAGCAGCTGTGAAAAATAGGATGTTCTTGGTTGTGGTCCTACAAGTGTCAATGTGGAGGCATGCAGGTTCACACTGCGTACTGCTCTGTGACCCAGGCTCCGAGCAGGGTTAGAATTTGCAACGGCACATGTTGCTTGCCGTAAGGAGTTGCAGACTGCCATTTTACCTGGTAGCAGGACAGGTACGGACCTGATCTGGGCTGCTAAAGACCCATGACAGCAACAGAGGAGCAGGCTGTAAATGAAGGGTGATCAGCTATGGAAAGAAGAAAAAAGACAGTGTTTGTGGAAATCTGAGCCACACCTCAACTGATCATCTCAACTGATGAGGAAGGTGACTATCATCATTCTCAGGAAATGCTGAGGAAGGGGTCGTAGAGGTTATTTGGAAACTGAAAACCCAAATTACATTTGCTAGGCAATTTGATGAAAAACAGAAAGACTGCTCACAAGGTGGCATGTGCCATCTTGTGCTGTGCTGCCCGTAGGTATTGGATGCACAAAGCTTGAACTCTGTCAGGGCCATGAGAAGACCTGTATCTCCCTTTCCTGTATTCTTGACCTCTCAGTTACACATCAGTTGAGAGGCATATTTTTGCACTGTGCTTTTAGCTGTTGCTGTTCACTGCACTGTTTCACTGCCATTGCCCCCAGCTAACAGGACGTACCATGCCAGGTTTTTCCACAGCCCTTGCTTGTCTAAGGCTCTGTAGTTATCTCAGTTTGTCCTGTCAGCTAAACCTATCAAGGCCAACAGAACCATCATGTTATCCACTATCCGTCTTATCTTAGTGACCCTTCACTGCCAATTTCAGCCACCATCTAGAACACTTAAGTTTTCACCAGAAAAAAACTGTGGAGTGGAAATAGAATTCTAACCCCCGCCACCATTTTTCAAAGAGCAGGATGGTGGACTTTCCCTGTCATGCTTGAGACCATATTCTGTACAATGCCAGCAAGACCAAGGGGGAATAGATGGGAGAAGTTTGGAGGAGAAGACTGAGGTGGAGTCACACACTGTGAAACCACATTCATTTACCCAGCAGAGGCAAATGAGTCAAATTGTGATGGATGTTCTGCCCACGTGTTCTCTGCAGACGCCCTGACCACAGCAGGAGATGCTGCGGTGCTGTATGCTTGTTGCTTTGAAAGTTATAAACGCTCATTGTATGCAAGTCTTGATCCCAGTGCCTACTTCAGCTTGTCCTTGCCCTTGCTGGCTCCCCATCACCTGCACCTGCAATGAGCAGCCATCACTACGTCATTATCCTGGAAAGGCAATGGGAGAAGAAATGCTGAAGAGTGAAGAGTGGGGCTTTGTTGTGAGAAGTGACTAGTGAAAAAAGAGAAAGAGAAAGAGAGAAAGAGAAAGAGAAAGAGAAAGAGAAAGAGAAAGGGAAGGGAAGGGAAGGGAAGGGAAGGGAAGGGAAGGGAAGGGAAGGGAAGGGAAGGGAAGGGAAGGAGGAATCCATTTAAAGGGATTGATTAGGCAGACTCATTTGTGAGTAAGTGTGACTGTGTGGAGGTTTGAAACCATGGAGGTGGGTATATGTGTGTTATTAAAAGCCACTCATTGTAAGGACTTGAATCTCAACAGGAGGGACCTCAGAAGTGGTGTTGACCATCTACTGTGACCACTTCTGGTCTCAAGAGGTGATCACATTGGATGGTGTGACACTGACCCCCTCACACCTGGCCAGCAAAACCTCTCTTTCTCGATCAAGGAAGCCTAGCCCTGCACTCTTCAGTGATGTTATTGATATGGTGCCTCACAGGTGGATATTCTGATTTCCAGTCAGTTGTAATAATTAGTCAAGTTCAGTAAAATACCCCAAAGATGGTATTTTAATTCAGGAAAACAGAAGGTCAGATTTTATGTGGTATAAATTAGCCTAACTCCAAACCCTTCAGTGTTGCTGTATTAATTTCTATTATGTGACATACTGGTTTTGGTTACACTGATTACCACAGCAAACCATTTTTCTTTAGGGGAGTAGAAGTCTGAAGACAGACTTTAACCTTCATTATGGCAGTCTAAACCTAGAGTAATTCTACTGAGTTTGAAGGAGTTACACCAGATTTACAGTGTAAGAAATGAGGTCAGAATCAAGTCGTAAAGCAAGATGCCATTTAGCATCTATCAGAGTTGATGAGGGCTTACCTTGTAATATTTAAAAGCACTGGTATTTTAGTCAGATAGGGAAATGCACTCTGAGAGTTCAATTTAACAAAGTCTAATTTCAAAAAGTGAAGCCCAATTCTCCTAATCTGAGTGACTTTAGATACATATGGGAATATCAAAACATGATTGCCCTGAAACTCAATCTTCTTCTTTTTAATTAAAGAAAGAATCCTATCTTAGTCACCTGAGAATCTGAAAGATACTCTAAGTATTTGACACTCAGAAGAACTTTTAAAAGATAAATTATGAGGACAAGAGACAAAAGCCACCATCGATAGTAAAAGCAAATTTAAAATAAAACTAAAGATGCTCTAGTAATTCTGAAAAAAAGAGCTAACCAATCCTGATCTGCAAATCCTTCCTTCAAGCCAAAAATAAACCCATTGCAGGAATTAAGTTATAAAAAGTCGTGGCTAGGTCTTCAACTGATGTAAATCAGCAAAGCTCCACTGATTTCAGTGGAGCTCTACTATGAGAGGCTAGATGAGAATCTGACCCTCAATTGCTTGGTAATTTTTTTCCCCCAATCAACAAACAAAATATCATTTTTAAGTTAACATAGAATCATAGAATGGTTTGGGCTGGAAGGGGCCTTTAAAGGTCATCTAGTCCAACCCCCTGCAACGAGCAGGGACATCTTCAACTCCATCAGGTTGCTCAGAGCCCCGTCCAACCCGACCTTGAATGTTTCCAGGGATGGGGCATCTGCCACCTCTCTGGGCAACCTGGGCCAGGGTTTCACCGCCCTCATTGTAAAAAATCTCTTCCTTATATCTAGTCTGAATCTACCCTCTTTTAGTTTAAAACCCTTACCTCTTGTCTTATCGCAACAGGCCCTATTAAATAGCTTGTCCCCATCTTTCTTATGAGTCCTCTTTAAGTACTGAAAGGCTGCAATAAGGTCTCCCTGGAGCTTTTCTCCTCTGCAGGCTGAACAACCCCAAGTCTCTCAGCCTTTCTCCATAGGGGAAGTGTTCCATCCCTCTGATAGCTTTTGTGTTCCTCCTCTGGACCCGCTCCAACAGGTCCCTGTCTCTCCTGTGCTGAGGACCCCAGAGCTGGACGCAGAACTGCAGGTGGGGTCTCACCCGATCGGAGCAGAGGGGCAGAATCCCCTCCCTCGACCTGCTGCCCACGCTGCCGGTGATGCAGCCCAGGGTACGGTTGGCTTTCTGGGCTGCGAGCTCACGTTGCCGGCTCATGTCCAGCTTTTCATCCACCAAACATTTGTCTTAAGCCCTTACCATTTCTCAGTCATAACCTGATGTTTCTTTCGTAATGGATGTCCCAGTTTCTCTGTTTTGGCAATTTTAGGAGTAAGACAAATCTTTAAGAAATTATTTTTTTTAATCAAGTTGTGCAGCCTTGATAAAGTATATGTCTTATACTACACACAGCACCACCTTCTCCTGACTTTGAAGGAAGAACTGGGCAATGCTAAAGGATTAATCTCCTGGCATAATTTCTCTGGTGTCATTCAGGCTAACACATAGGATTGCACATAGAGTCACATGCCCTATATTGCTCGACAGGCTTTTGGTGGGAAAGTTTTACTGAGCATATCCTCCTTTTCCATTTTTAAGGTGTGCTTGCTCCCAAGAATGTTGTAGGGAAAAAGTAGAAGTGTAATACAACTGAGCTTAAATAGATCACACTGATATTAAAACTCCTCCAATCCCTGCAGGCAAGAGCTGAAAAAGCAGTGCAAACTCCGGGCTGATGCTGTGAGCGCTCTGCAGAGACTCGTGCTTCCACGGGATGAGGACTGGTGCAGACCGGTCCAAACACGCCAAACAGTGAACAAGGTGGGGGAAGCAAGATCTGCTTTTCCCACCAGATCAATTCCTTGAGCTGCTGTACTTCATGGCCTCATAAAGACCTGGCTAAGCAAAGCATTGCGGTGACGTGGAGCTGGAAATGAGTAGCCGAAGGGCTGGAGGGTCAAAAGCCACCTAAGGCCATCTAAATAACACCAAATTTGTCACCAAATACGAAGCCACACAATCTGCTACACAATCTGCCACGCCATACCACACTAAACTTTCAAGAGCAGTTCTACAGCCTGAATTACAGACCAGAAGCAAACAGGAAGCGTAGACAAATGGTGGAGCTCTGGTATCCTATGCCAAACCAATTAAGCAGTCAGGCCCATCGGTAAAATTGTCTGGAAAGAAAACAGCTTTGTGCCCTTCCTGAGTACAGCACAAAGAGAACTGGGAATACTGCGGGGCTGGAAGGAGACCCAAGCCAACCAGCAAATTGCAGTGTGCTGGCTACACTGATTTCTGTCCCCTTGGTCCCCTTGGTTTTACAGCTGTAGAGGTCCCCGAATCGCTTCCTAATAACTTTCTACTGAATGCTGTGAAAATGAAACCCATGTAGTTTTTTCTCTTGTTGATAGTGAAGCTTTTAAAACGGAGGCATCCAGCAATACAATTCTATTTTGTGCTGTATTCTTTTCTGCTTGTAAGTGTGGTTTATGGTCATAACAATGGTAGAAGAAGGATTGACCGTCCCTTATCTATTAACCATCAGGCTGCCATTATGAACATTAAATGGCTTCCCGACTGCTGCAAAAATGAAAAGCACCAGCAAATATTTAATGCTATACAATAATTAGAAAAGTCTGGAATTGTCTCTCATTCGTTAACTTTAATCATATCAACCTGTTCACATACATTAGCGTATCAAATGCCAAAAGCCTGCTGGGAACCCATCCCTTTGCCAGCTGGTATGTACTGTATTCGACCAGGACTCCTTTTTGTATGGGAAGCAATGGAAGAGCATCCACAGCGGTTTGACAAAAAACATGGAAACCAGCAAACACATCTGGAAGTTTCTGAGAACAAGCACACACACTGTGTGTTCATTTATTTTCCCACAAACAGGGAGACAGACAAGAGGATGTAGCTTGTGAAAGGACAATATCATTGGGGCATCGTATTATATTACTGCAGAGAAAGCACATGTACTTCCAGTTTTCACCAGGGATTGTGGCTAACTGTTAGTCTGAGTACATGGAGTAAGCCACACAGATTGACAAGGAATTTTGTTACCGAATGTTCATCATCCCTTGAAGAAGTTATGTGCTTTGCTGCACAGTGGTATCTTTTTTTTTTTTTTTTTTTCCCCACAGAAAGTGGAAAGAAATTCAGTATAGTGGAGGATCAGACCAGCAAGCAAGAGGCCCAGAGTTATGCCCACAGATGGCCTCTGCAGCCCCCGAGGTGGGAGAGGGATAGGGGGCACGTTATCGCTGCCTGGCTCCGTACGCATGCTCCGAGCCACACAGGTGCAGTCAGTCACCCTGTTGCATGCCTTTCCTTCCCACAGCTGAATCATTTTGTGGCTGAAAATGGAGTAAATTCTACATTAGAAACTTTCTCGTAAGATACAACATTGGCAAAAAACAAGTGGGATGCCACATAATATTATTAGTGCATTTTAGTCTAAGGTTGAATTTAAACACATGTCCTTAAATTCTTAATTTCTCTTATTCTTACACTTCTGGTCTTGCCTCTTTCAGCCTTGCCCTCTGGTTTTGCTCTTGACTAATATGCCAGCAGCTATTTCCCTTCTATTGCTTCTATTTTTCCCCGGGTAGGTGAAGTGAGGTCTTTCTTAGCACTGAATTCTGCACTAAATAAAACTCTATCTTTTCAATAATGAATCCTTCACATTGTCCCAGGGGCCACGCACACAATTAAGAACAATATGAAATTTAATTAACACAGGATAATAATAAGGGTATGAATGTCACAGTGAACTCTGAGTGAATACAGACCCCCACAGTAAATGGTTTGGGAACTGGAGTGAAAGCCAGCTGCTAACACTGAGGTCCCAGACACCCAAGTGGCATTTCAACGCCTGACCTCAAGTATCAAGGTACTGGAAGGGAAGAAAAGAAGACTGCCAAGCAATTACGGCCCAAAGGCTACAGATCTTTATAGGGTAATGCTAAACCAGGGAGTTATATCCGTAGGTGGTGATGGAGGGAGCGGAGTCTGGGCGCTGAGTGCTCTGAACGCCTGCAGCCTGCCCGAGGCATCACCTGTGGGCGCACCACAGGTCACATCCAAGGGACGTTGCTCAAAGGGTGCTCCCGCGCTAGTCACTATGACGGTCACAGGCATGTTCTTTAAACTGCAAAACTCACTTCTGGTCACATAAGGTGGTGTCTGTCTTGCCAGTCTATCCTATGTATGTCTATGTCCAGAGTGTTCCTGTAATTCTAAAGCACTCCCAGACATTGTTTGGGAACCCCGAAGAGTACACATTAACTAGCATCGCAAGTACAACTTGCATTATCAAAACAAAAAGGCTGCTACAAAATAAGAAAGTAGTGGAGCACAGAAAGGAAAGAAATGACTGACTGCAGCCCGTGTTTCCATTAGGGGAAAACACTCACTTGCTAAGATTTAGATAAATCTTCGTTACAAAATCTAAGTACAAAGGTAGACATCTGAAGTGTGGTTAAAGTGTTTCCATCCCCTTGCTTCTCCTGCCTTTTCCCCTCTCCCCAAGGAGCCAACACAGCTCTGGCAGTTCACACTGGCTGAGAAATGGGCTTCTCTTCCTTAGACTGCAGTCATGTGCGTGCGTCTTCTCATTTAAGCTCTTCCATCCTGTTTCTCTCAGAGGTGGAGAAATCTGCTTTTGGGGAGAAAGAAAAAAAAAAAAAAGAAGTGGGGAAGCTCATTAGCAGTTTGTTTAGAATTTGAATGTCACCGTAGTCACTTATGTCTAAGTGACTGAAAAATGTATGCGAGTCCTCTGACTTTCAGCAAGAGATCCAGTGTTCTAACATCAGAATGAACAATATAATTACTGTGTGTATGAAGACATATTGGTCTCCGTATAATGAGGTATTCAAATCTGCTCTACTTGAATCAGATCACAGAGATATATTAAACACACATGGCGAAAGAATTCAGTGTAAGGGTAACCATGTGTTCTGCCAAGTCTTTCTATGCATGAATGGGCTGCCAGGGCACCATAGGCTACAGACAAAGTACAGGAGAGCTGTGTTCAGAGGTAGGGAAATGAGGTTGCGAAGGTATTTCCTCTTCATTCCCTCGAACATGCGAGTGTCTCCCATTTCTCTTCCTCCTTCACAGGCTGGTGCACCTCAAAAGCAATTCCACCAGAATTTACTGTAACATTACTGTATCATGGTTTCTTGGTACGGTTTATTACTGTGTATTTATAGCACCCAAGAGTGAGCTGGCTGCCTGAGAAGGGGTAGCGATTGCGAAGGCTATTCTCAGTTTCAGTTGCAGAATTGTTTTCACAAGTTCACAACATTCTGGAAAACATGCCTCCTTTTCCAGCATCGCTGCAGCTATTTTCAAGCGGAGGTGCTTGAACTTGCTGGCTAGCGGCAGCGTGTGTGTGTGCCTGATAGGTGCTGAGCATTGATTGACACATCGGAGAGCCGAGGCTTGGGCCCCTCGCTGTGCCTGAGATCATGTATTACTGTGTACGATCAGGAGCAACCATTGTCAAAGCAGAAGATGTCAATTTTTTGGCAGTGTTATTTCAACATCCAGATACTATGAAAAACATAGTAAGATGAAAACAGTAGCCGTTTCGCTTACTCGTAGAATTGTCTAAGCGTGGATACCATGGCAGATTGAGTTACGCCCAGCTGCCAAAACAGACACGGAGAATGTTTCTGTGGGTCACGAAAAAGTCTGTGTGCCAACGCATGCCGTTCCTTGGGTGGCTGAGCTGCTGCAGAGACCTCGGTGTGACAGATCAGAAAAACACAAACGATGCAAGGCCATGATTTCAGTCTTTACCACTCACAAGTGAGTGTGTGGTTATGTGGACAAGTTTCTCTGCTGAGAGTGCTGACTGATTTTAAAGGGAATTCTGTCTTGCTTTCTGTTCCCGGGGCATGTGTGGTATATATGATGCATTAAACATGCTTTTCTCTGGGTACAGCTGCTCATATGCCTGTTGGGTACATGGGCATTTTCAGAGGATGCTTCTCTTTTCCATGCGTCGATGGAGCCAGAATTTCAGGGCGGCAGGAGCAAGCTGGGAAGGCAGGAGGAGGCCAGTCCTTGCTCCTCTCTTGGCAGCCACCGTGGCTGCGTTCTGCAGAGCACTTACCAAGATGAGGATGGCAATTCACACAGGAGATAGGTTCTGGGAAAAAAAACTACTTTGTGTGGCTGCCAGTGATACCAACCTGGGAAGAGATTTATCAGAAGAAGCCTGGCCATTTTTAGGAAGTGCGAACTCACTGTTTCGAAGCAGAAGAGAGAGTGAGACCTATCTGTCTCTTCAGGGAACCACAGCTGCCAGAAGGAAAGGTGTCAGATAGATGTGGTTACCAAACCCAATTTTTTAGAGGCTTCGGTGGTAACTAGGGAAGGGGAGAAGGGGCGGAAAAGATTTAATGGGAATTGCATACGCACAACATCTCTTAGAATAAAGCTCAGGCTTTGTATTTTATTTCACTTAGAGATGGACTGTAGAGTTTATTTTCACAGAATCAGTGAGGTAAAGCTGCAGTTTTAGAAAAAACAAACCGTGGATGGTTCCTATCCTCTTTTGTTTCATACAGCTCTTTCAAGTCTACGTGAGGTTTCAAATACTAGGCCAGGATTCAGATGCCAAGCTCAGTTTTTAATTCATGTTTAAATTAATCGCTCAAACATGTAGAGCTACTCTACTGCAAGAACCTTTTCTCACCGCAATATTCTAATATTGAGATCAGCTATAACCCTATACCGCAACTTCAGTGCAAGGAAAACCTACACCGTGTTTTAGTCTGAAAAAAAGACATGTTCTGGCTTTTTAAAAGCAAATGTAGTAACACATAGTTAACACAATGGTAGATTTCTTCTTTGAGGGCATGAAGTTGCCTTTTAGGTTCACCAAATCTATCTTTGAAGGGTGTGGAAAATCAAAAAGAAACAAATAAGCAGATAGTTAAGCTGGATAGATATATTGACTTCATCAGACAATGTTTGGCTGGCTAAAAACTCTCTTTCATCATTATGAGAGTCAGTTCATATCCTCACCCTGTGGAAGTGGTTAGCTTTTAATTCATTCAAGAGATGCTATCAAAAAAGAGGGAAGTATTTTTTACAATCCCAAACCCAAAGTAATACTGCTAAACAATACATAATTCATATCTCTTCAGAATTCTGTATGTGGTCAGAAATAAATAGCAGCACAGGCATTTAAGAGCTATTCTCATTGAAAAATGTAATTAATTGGTGTTATCCACAAAATATTTCTTTGAGGGGGGGAGCAGTGTTGCTTTAATTACAAGTAATTGTTCTCAAAATCATGCAGCTCATAAGTTTTGCAGGCTAGACAGTGATTATGCGTCAATACACTAATCTATCACCTTCATTATTTTAGTCATCTGGGTGTGATCATCAAACTTTGGAGTGTAACCCAGACAAGAAACCAGACATATCTCATGCTTCTATTCTTTCCAAATCGGTTTGTTTTAAAAGAAAAAATTTGCACTGGTGATACAAATTTCAGTGCTTTTGTTTCAGATGGGAGTCTGTAAATTAAATTAAATTCCCCTTTGTATGTTATTAGATGATGACAATGGAAAGGATGTTCTTGTGACTGCACGATAGCCTGGGCGGCTCAGGACACTCCAATATTTCTGCATTCTGCCACAGACTGTCTTTGGGGACAGGAGATTTCACTTTTTGCAGTTTGTTCGGACTGCCTAGTGAGCTTACTGGGAATCAGCTGCTGGAGACCCAGCAGGCTGACTGGCTCATTGCTCTCTTCATCTTAAACACCGTAGCGGTGTGATGCTCACACCGGGCATCCTTAGGTGCCCTGCCACCAAAGAAGAATGACCAAACCTCCTCCCAGCTTGGGAATGCAGGGAGCCTTAAACCATTAGTGTTTCTACAGCTTTATACTTGATCTATTGAAATGAAAGTAGCTACCTAACTGGAATTTATTGTCATTACTATTATTGTTATTATTATTACTAGATGAATGCAGAGCTGAGTTTGTTATTAACGGAGGCACTGCTCATCCCAGTCTTTAGTCATCCCTACCCGAGATACCACATAAGCACCCATGTAAATCAAAGTTAAGCAGAGGATTAAGTGCTGTCCTGCATAAAGATGGCTTAAGTACATGTTTCCTGAATCAGGGCGTAAGCTGTTATTTTACTACTGTCTCTGCAGTACTGCTTTTTCTGCCTCATTAGAATGAGAGAATGCTTGCATAAATTCCTCATATTGACATACAAGACTATGCCTGTCTCCCTGAGAATTTGGAGATTTCTTTCCTTTTCCCCCAAATTAATAAGTGCTGTCACCTGCATCGCTAAACACCAATTTGCTGCTTACCGCTAACAAGACCTCCACGTAACGTAGCTAACAGTAGTATTTCAAAAATAAAGCTCTCCTGTTCCCAGCATGTCTGACAAGAATACATTAGAGGCACCTGTCCCTGGTACCAATATTTTGTTTTCTCTTCTTTTACGTGGGAAGGAAGAAATCTAAGCACTGAAATTTTCCTCGAAATCAAAGCAAATGCGAACACAGAAATCTCTTTTCCCATCCTGCATCCCCTCTTTCAGTCCTCTCCAGCCGTAAGGAAATTTTCAAAAGTAAGTAAACATTAGAAACACATCCATTTGGGTAAAACCCTAAAATTACCTCTTTCTTAATAATTTTAATTTAAGAACCATCAGGTAGCAGGAATTTTTTAAATTATGTTTGAAACTATGAGACTGGCTCTGCGCTCACCAAGCCAAAGATATAAACACTGCAATATACCACAAATATACTGCAAATATCAGCAATCTTAAAACAAGTCCATCATACCCATTATCTGTCTGGGTCAAGACCAGTAACAATGGTACAACAGAAACCCAGGACCAGTAAAATCTAGATGTTCCCCACCTCAAAGGACGTGAAGCGGCGCAATATGCTTCTGTATCCTTTGTCTGAATTGCAACAGTAGTTCTGTAGACTTTGGGATGGGCTCCTCCAGTCCTTAGCTTCAGACATTTCTCCTGTATACCTTGACACATGAGGCAGATTCCCTGGATCCCTTCAACGTCAACAGAGGAAAATAGGTGTTTTGAAGACTCAATTCATCTGGTCAGATGCAGATGTCAGCCCTAGGAGATGATGAATACGTACCTCCTAGAAATGCCTATTTCTCTGTATTGACTTCAAAAGGAGCCTTAAGCGATGTAAACATCTCGGCTGGAAGCATCTGTGTTTAGTTAGATGAATCCCAGAACGCTGGGTGCTCAGATGCATCCTCAGACTTCACACGTCCGCTCAGCTTCTTCAGCTAGGCTCTACCTTTGTCCGTTGGCATTAGTTTTGTTTGGTTGTCTTCTATTAGAAAACAACTGACTTGTGCTTTTATCCCTGTGACAATTATAGTATAAACTGACAAAGTAATTTCATGCTACAAATGTCTCTCCTGTTTAGGGTGGTTTGTGAATTCTTTTCAGTTTTCCCTAGCACTTGAGCAGCAGATTTGAATAATCTCAGACATGGATTTAATGCTAGATCAGACTCAGTGCAGTTCCCTTTAAAAATATCTAAAAAAATGTCCATTGACCAACAAGGAAACTGGGTTGAGTCTCTTAAGTGTGCTGTCATGAAGCCAGCCGAGGCAGCGCTGTAAATCAGTAATACTAATTTCAATGAAACCCATTGACAGTAGTTGAGAATATAGATGTAAAATTGTTTCCTTTCTTATTCACCTGAGAAATTAAACATGCTATAGGAAAGAAGGGAATAACCAAACAGCACATTGTTCGGGTTTTTTTCCCTGTAATTTTTTGGTGTTGCTGTCATGTGAAGAAAAAGATCATATTGCCTCATTCTGCTTACAGTTTATAGGGGATTTCAAGTAGGAACTCTTGTCTTTTTCCATGTTCAATCTCAGCCCAACCCTATCTTCAAATAATGATGGACAATTTATAAAAAGAAGGAGAAAATATACTGAATAATCAAACCTCCCCAAAAGATTGTTTAACACTTGCTGCAATTGCTTACCCAGGTTTGATTCTACTTCTTTATACATGTCTCTGCTCAGCTTTTTAGTAGGATTTCCATATACCTGGCTTTCAAGCACCTGGTAGTCCTAAGACACTGCACAAACCTCACAGAAGTAGCTCAGATAAATCTTTATAAGGTAAATGTGTAACAGAATGACCTCAGTCTGAAGTTTCCTTCTTGCCTGTTTTCTTGAGTAAGAATCTAAATGTTGTTTGAAAAAGCTGCTCCTTTTTAATGAGGAGTTCACTTTATAAATAAAAGGTTGTATCCATTTTCTTTTACCAAGTTAGTCATCTTTTGACTATTTCATCTGCTTCTAGATCATGTAGTAATAAGGAATAAAGGCACTTTATGGACCTGATTTTCCAAACACTTACCTCACTGTACACCAGAAGTAACTCCCCTGTAGTCGTTAGGTCTGATTTCTCTCATACTTCATTCTTGCCTGGCTTCCAAAAAATGGGGGTGTGGGGAGGGGGGGACCTGGGCTGGGCAGCTCTTCCGTCCCTCTCCTTCTCAGGCTGCTTTAAGCTGGGGCTTACAACAGTGTTGCCATCCTCTGGGATCACACTGATGGAAAACGGCACCAAGCATAAGGAGCCCCAAGCCTTGGAGAGTCCCTTTTTTCACTTATGTACATGTTTTACCATTATATTAAGTCTCATCGTGAAGAAAAAAACACCTCTGCACATTGAAATGGGCACTAGTTCGGTCTATAATCTTTTGTGCTCACAGTTGTTAAAGAAAGCAGGTTGAGTCTTCACAAAAATGTTAGTTTGCTGGGAAATAAAAGGCACAGTGAAGTGACACTTTGATTATAATTAAAAACTTTTCAGTTGATTTAACAGATCACTTTAGGCATTTTTTGAGCTGTGGAAATAGCAGTGCTTTTAAGATAATGAACATTGTATGATTGCTAATGAAATCCACATATGCATACATATATATACACACGCATATATATATATATGCGGTCTTTATGCTATGCATTTATCCATCTCCATACATATATGCTCCTCTTAGGTTTACTTAAAAAGAAATCAAATGGGAGGGAAAGCACATTTTTCAAATGTGGCTCTAATTGTCTTTTGTGCATGTTCTATAGATCATTACTGACTGTTTACAAACCCTGCTTGGAATGGCTTTACGGCAATAGAGAGGGTAACATATCTTCATTGTTTATAAAATGACAGCTCCTAATGGACCATATTAGCTTTAACACAAACTATTAAATCCTTTTCATTAAATTATTCTGCGCTCTATTTTGGAATCTTGTTAGCTCTGGGAAGTAGGTGCAAACTCCTAAGGAAACATGAGCACACATTGAGACTATTATAGATAATGTTTATTAAATAAGCCTCTGAGGATGTTTTTCTTGGGTTGCTCTCAAGCATTTTGAAGGAGTCATGTTCCATGTTTGAGGTCCCATGTTTCTTCCTCTTAAACTATGAGCAGCTGTAGCACATGACCTACTTCTGTAGAACCCTGTAATGATTTCCTTCCTTCAGTGGCTTCAGGAGTCCCTCTTCTGCCCTGTGAAAAAAGGGACAAATATTTTAATCCAAGCAAAATGCTAAAGCAGGTTTTGTTGGTTTCAGGGAAGAAACTCAATACAGCTACATCACCGAGCGTAGGCCTCAAATTGGAACCATCTGGCCTGCAGAAGCACCATGAGATCTTTGGGGAAGGCATGGATATTTTTGCCTTGGGCTGTAACTCATACACCTGCAGAATGGGTAGACATGTTGGCAGACAAGCTGGGCGCGTACAGCAATACAAGCCTTCTCTCACAGCGCTGTGGCAGTGCTGGAGTTTGGAAATTACCCTGACGTGTTTAATAAATGCAATCACTGTACTGCATGCTCTCTGGATAGCAAATATTCAGCTGTACTTGCTGTTAAGTTAATTCAGGCAGGTCTGCACTCCAAGGCCCATGTCTTTTCGCCCTTCTCACACAGGCAGCCCCCTTGAAGGCAAAATAAGGACAAGGGAAGGAAGATGGTAAGCACAAAAACATGCATTACATCTTAAGGCTGCCTCTTGCAGGAGGTAGCCTCATGTGATATTCATGTGAACTGGATTAGATTGAGAAGCGATTCTTGTTGGTAAATATTACAGCTCTTTGGGAACACAGAAAGGTAAAAGAACGCAGGTGTCAGTGCAATCTAAAATAATCCGTCCCTCTCGGTGGGAGGTTTGTAAAATCTCTAGGCTGGATGCAGAAAGAAAGAGAAGCCACATGCAGACTCTGAAGGTCGTGACTTGAGAAACTGTCAGAAAGAGGCGGTGTCCGAGCCCAGCCAGAAAATGAAAATGCACACCACAGAAGCAGGAGGACATACATCCTTTGACTGGAATGTTATTAAACAATTAGGATCACAGGTTTTCCCGGAGCTCTGCGCAGCACCCGGCTTTCTGCCTGCAGCCTGGCGGATGGCAGAGCAAAAGACCAGAACGTGACATTTGCACCTTTGTGATCTGTAGTTGCAAATGCTATTTTGCACCTGCAAATTTGTGCCCTGACCCTACGGGCGCTTTTCAGACAAAACTCCCAGCGGTCCCTGGGGGCTAAAAGGTTAAGGCCCACATAGTTGGACATCAATACTGTGTTATTCTCCTTTCAGCGATGTAACGTACACGGCATCCTAGGCAGAATTTCTGATGCCGGGTTAGAAAGTGTGGCTGCTTGCATCATGCCGCAGATACGCTGGAGGGGAACAGGTTTTCTCCAGCCTTCTCCCTCCGCCTAGAAATCGCACTGACTGTATCAGTCTTTCCATTGGGAAAGTTTACACCCTGAATCTCAATCTGTACTTTCCCATACTCCCAAAGAAGTCCAAAGAGAACATTTTGGCCCAACTCTGCTTTCAGTTTACTCTATATTGCTAGCATCTGGAGTCACGTATGTGGGCTATCCCAACCCTAAGCCAGGGAATAAAATAGACAGAATGTGTGCAAGATCGCAGTCTAGTCCTGTGAGACGCAGTATCCTCAGCACTGCTGGCTCCTGTTGTCTTTTCTTTAGGAGGTGCTGAAGTGTTTTCAAAGCCAGATCCTCAAGACGACTTTCTAACTGTTTCACGGAGAGCTAGACTGGGGTAGGGATAAAGGAAGACTACGTACAGTGTGTAAAAAATCAGATGCAAAGACTCTAGCTCTCCTCTCTTGCACCCCTCTGTAAATGTGAAGCAGCTCTACAGAAGCCAGGGTAAAACAGATGATGGAGAAAGCAAAAGCAAAATTTTTTTTCTGAGGTCTATAGAGACATTATGGAGATTTTGTGGACAGTCAATTAAATATAACAGGAATAAAGGTGGAGCTATCTCAAAGGATAGCTCTCTGAAATGGCCTCCTTAGTTCCTGACTCAGTCCTGTCTGATTTTGGAAAGGAAACCTGACTTTAGGTACTGTGTAGGGATTGGCGCTCGGAAGATCTCGCGATGTACGGAAAGAGAAGGGTTAAGGGAGGCGGGATGACCGACAGGCAGTATATAAGGGCGTGACGCAGTTGAATAAACGCCATTTGCAGCATCCTCATATTGGTGTCAGTGCTCTGTGGCCCAGGGTATGGTGGACCCTGTGCCGAGTCCCACGGGGTGATCAGACGAATGTCTACAAGTGGTGACCCTGACGTGATTGGACATCGGCGGATTACGCGGGGCGTAATCGAAGGCCTGGCCAGGCATGGAAGGAGTCCTGAAGGTGTTGGACTCGTGCTCTAGAGAGGTAAAAATCCCTATGGGACAAAAAGAAGCGAAAGCTTGCCTAGAGCGGCTCCTGAAAGAGGAAGCGATAGAGCGCCCGGGGGACATATTGTCTCCTGAGTGCTGGCCGAAATGCACCGCGGCTTTAGCGGAACGGGCTATGGCGACGCAGCATGGTCCGGAGTTAAAGACGTGGGGGCGGATTAGGGCGATTTTCAGGAAAGTGCGGGAGGAGGGCTTAACATGGAAGGAAGCAAAGAGATTGATGCACGCGCAGGCGGAGCGGGGCGTGCAGGCGGATGGGGGGGCACGGACAGAAGGGCTGACGGAGGTAGCGGAGCAGACGCCTCTGGTGCTCCCAGTGCAGCCGTCAGCACCGGCCGAACCACCGGGATACCCTTGGGAGGAGTTTGAACGGGAGCGTGAACGGGCGAGAGAGGAGGAGCGGGAGAAAGAGCGACAGTTAATTCAGGAGGCAGAGGAACCCGTGGCGGAGCAAAGGAGACGGGAGAAGGAGAGGCAGAGACTAGAGGAGGCGGAGAGGGCGGTGATGAAGGGATCGGAAAAGGAGCAGGTAGAGGAGGGAGCGGTTCCCCTGTATGATCCGGAGGATTGGGTGCCGGGACGTGTTTTGCGAACCGCGCCACAAGCTCACCCTAAGATGGCGCCGACATCCGCCTTCTCCCCGGATGTCTCTCCGGAGGTCGGGAGAGGCGGAGCACGGCCAAAGGAAGGAGGAAGGAAAGTCAGGACACCCCCTCTTACGCGCGTAGCGGAAGAGGAAGAGAGTGGTCCGGACTCAATCGAGGGGTCGGCTCAACGGTTAGAGGAGGCGTGGCAACTGGTGGGCGGACACCGCTGTCGTCCGCCGCACGCAGCGGTAAAACAAAAGGCTATCTCCGACTGTAAGGCGCAGTCGGCAGCAGCCAGTGAAACAGCAACGCCTATGCCTTTAATACCTGCGCCCGACCCAGCTACAGATCCGCTGCAGATGTTGCAGCGAGTAGTAGAGGAGATACAGGAGCAGGTGAAGCAACAGCGGCAGCTGCTACAAGCAGCTGGGGAACAGAAAGGAGTTCCCGATTCACCAAAGATCACGTTGCCAGACTGGAAAATTGTAGCAAAGGAATGTGTTATGGACGGCATACGTTTTGAAGGACCCCCTTTAGTTTGCCCAGTCCGAGCTGGTCCAGGTGGTGTGGGGGTGGAGTGGTCTCCGTTAGATAGCAAGCTTTTGCAACAAGTGAAGAAGACCGTGGATGATTACGGCTTAGGACATCCCATGACAGGCTCTCTGTTAGACGTGGTTTTTTTTTTCAGGTTCACTAACTCCCTGGGATTCGCGACAGTTTTGCAGTATGATTTTGACTCCCATTTTTTTTTGATTTAGAAGGAAGCTTGGACAAACAGATTACAAGCAGCACTAGTTGAGACCCAACAGGAAAGTGGGAAGGAGGGTGGCGCTTGGTGACACAGGGAAGAGGGTATGCTGCAGTACAATCATCAGAGCACCCAGACTCACGTGTGCGCTGGGTGCCGTCACGGTGGTTGAAACCAGACCTCAGTCAATAACGATTTGTTGTGAGTTATTTTGCAGGATCCCGTTCAGAAGATCATCTGAGTACCTGCACTGTGGTCATTGTGACCCTTGGGTGCTTGTCAAGTATGACCGCTGTGGACAACAACTCTGGAGACGCACCAGCCGAACATCAAAATGGTGTGACCGATGTTTTGAACACCGCAGATCCACTTTACAGCAACCGCTGTGTGTACCCCATAAGCAGGGGACTATGATATGCTTTTAGACAAAGCCAATCAATTACAGGAGGCAGGTGACAGTGGCTTGACAATCTCCTCTCGTCGACCTGGCAATGGCTCCTGTCTTTGATTGCCTGAAAAACGTTGACCCTATTTGGAATCCTTTTGGTGGTGGTTATTATGGTTTGTTGTGGGATACCAGCACTGACTGTTTGCGTGCGGAAACTCTTTATACAGAGTGCGGGTACCCACCAGTACACGAATTACTATGAGGTGGTGGGATCACTTATACCTGTAACGCCAGTTTGTACCGTCGGTCATCCGCCATAGTGAGGGGGGAATTGTAGGGATTGGCGCTCGGAAGATCTCGCGATGTACGGAAAGAGAAGGGTTAAGGGAGGCGGGATGACCGACAGGCAGTATATAAGGGCGTGACGCAGTTGAATAAACGCCATTTGCAGCATCCTCATATTGGTGTCAGTGCTCTGTGGCCCAGGGTATGGTGGACCCTGTGCCGAGTCCCACGGGGTGATCAGACGAATGTCTACAGTACTGACACGTAGGAACGACGGGATACAGTATGTGTTGCCGGAGACAAACTTCCTTCTGCAGTCGTATTTGATTTGCTTTTGCTTTTCACCACACCATGGTTCACCTCACCTCGCAGCAGCTCCTCACTGCTGTCCACGCAGCCAAGGTAGCTTTGCCTAATACACAGCTCCAACAGTTTCCAGCACTGTTTCAGCAACAAGATGAGAGTTAATGAGGCTCAACACACTTCCTACCAAACTTTATGGGGAAACCCCCTTGAGTGAGAGCAGGAAATCCATCTTGTAGGAATTACAATGTGGTCTCAGTTCCTCAACTAGAAACTGAAGAGAATATTGATATTTTTCAAAATATCAAATACTAAATGTGGGGGTTCCCCAGCCAAATTTCCCTTTGGTTCAACAGGACAATTTTTCATTTCAGCGTCGTTTAGATTTCTGAAATAATTTATTATATACTTCAAGAATATTGAAAATTTCCTGAAGCCAGATTCTGCTACCTCTATTTACACAGGCTGTGCATAGGCAATCCCGCTGCTGCTAGGAAAAAAAGTGCTATTTGCTATGAAGGAGGGTGGGCAGAATCGGACCCTTCCTAAAAGCCTTCTGAAAGATGGGGAAATGCAAAAGGGCCCAGGTTTCAACAAGTGCATTTTGACAAATAACTAAACCGCCTTGTGATCCCAACCAGCAAACCAGGGAGGCTTGCCACAGCCTTGCCGAATGCCTTTAACAAACAGAAATTCCTCCATCGCATTCTGGGAATAACAGCAAAAAAAGAAGGAAACCTTTATGAGGGGAAAGCAAATGCAGCTGTGAACCTGGGAGGCCAGGTAAAAGGATATGAAAGCACATAAAGAGAAAAGTACTTTCCCTTAGCAAGTTTTTTCAGTCTTCTGGCTCTTCCCACTCTCCCCACCCCAGTCCCGAGGGTGATGGTCCTTGCAGCACACTTTTCCAGACACACACCAAACCTGACGCATGGGATGCAGCCACAAGCCAAATGTCTGCTTCCAGATGTGCCTGACGGCCCCAGCGGAGCTGCTCCCCCGTCCCACAGCCCACGACCCCGGCTGGCAGCTAAACTTTCCTGGGGTACCCAGCAAATAAGTGATTGCCCAAATCCTGATCCTTCCTTAGCTCTGCCCCTGCTCTGGTTTCTAACAAACACCGGAGAGATGTTCCCTGCCTCCATCATGTTTCACAGTGCCGACTGTCCCCTCCCTGTCCAGACACGGGTGGTTTTTTCCGTGGAAACCATGGTACGGGACAGGAGAAGGAGGATCCATTTTAGACACAGGTCCCATCCCTGCACAGGGCCAGGATGTGGCCAGAAGGTGCATCCGAATCCAGAAGCCAGTGAGCACTCTGGGGCCCCATGATTTAGATGTCATTCAAGTGCTGCTAGAGGAGTCATGCGTATGCAGTTTACAGAAACGGAGCTTTTTTATGAGATACTTTTCCCTTTCCATCAGTAAAGGCAATAGAGAGCTCTTTCTCCTCCGGAGCTTCAGGCTGTGGAGTTCATTTTGAAATGCGCACAGTCTTTCAAGATTGACGGAGTTCCAGCTATTGATTTTCTTGACTTGTTCATAAGTTAATATTTACCATAAACATCTTGATGAGAAAATTTAAAAAAAAAAAAAAAAGACATTTTCAAAGCAGCAGAAGCTGGGGAGATAATGAACCAGACACAACTTTAAACAAGGTATTTTAAAAAGCATTAAACCTCCCTTCCCTTTTTTTAATTAGTGAAAAAGAAAATATGAAAAAAACCCAAAACCAAAAACCAGAAGGGTGATAAGCAGCGTTTATTGTTGAGTTCATTACTGTGATTATTTTGGGAGAGAAGACATTTTTCTCTTAATTCATGAGCCAGAAATGAGCTCTTTGGAGGCTGTAGTAAAAAGATCTCCTTAAAAATGACTGCGAAAAGATGACTTTGCTAGAAAATTCCAGCTGGTTCAGCCATATCCAGATGCCTGAGAAGCTTGATTATGGCTCGACTAACTCTCGGCTGCCCTCATCAAAGCACTGCCAAGATCGAGATCTCCCAGGAGCTAGCATCCCACCCGCAGTGGCACAGCAAGAGGAGGATGCGACGGGCTGAAGAACCATAAGCAAAGGCAGGGGTTTCGGCTGTGACGAAGGGCTGTGTCGCAGCAGCCCAACCGGTTGTAAATGCTGGGGGGGGAGACCGGATTGCTCCCCTCCAGCCCGCGGAAACCAGGGCAGAGCTTGCAGCCCCAACACAGGTTTGGCTAGTCTGCTGGCCGGGGGTCCCGCGCTCGTTTGTCACCACGCTGTCCTGAAAATGGCAGCGAACGTTAATTCTCCCCCTTCCCCTCTCCCCAGCCCCGTGCTGGGGAGAGCTGCCGACAAGCTCACCGACAGCGAGGGCAACGCATGAAAGAAAACACACAGCCGACAGAAAAACGAAACGCACATGGCGGGGAATAATATTTCATTTGTGCGGTAGCGGCCCTGCGCGAGCAGTGTAAATAAAGCAGGTTACTGAGACGTGAATATACCACTGTTTATAAATACTAGCCCTTCTGCCTGGAGACGTGCGTGAGGAGAGCTGGACACTCGTGAGGTCACCCCGCCACATTTTATGATTTACATAAATCATGTCAACACCGCTAGCAGGAGCGGCGGGTGAATGGGGCCGCATGAAGCGAGCCATTCAGCCTCCTGTCACAGGTCTTAAAACAGGTAGAAGCTGTTAACGGGCCCACCAAATCTCTTAAAATGCAGAGGGGATGAGGGATAATCCAGCTGGGGAAGCAAGGCATGCACCCACCCCACGCGCCTCAGCTGACAGAGGCCTTCCCGGGCTCTGAGGAGCAGAAAGACAGCCAAAAAGCAGGCGCTGGTGAAGCCCAGGAGCTAAACTTGTTATTAATGTTCACCTTCACAGAGGGTAGTGTGTCCCACTAAGCAACCACTCTTATGAAGAAAATGCCTGAGCCGCCTGGTGAAGGTGAAGAAAATGCCCCATGGCTGCTGCGTGCAGGACCCTTCCTCCCCTTATTTACTAAGCGCATGGAAAATTTCATTTTTTTCCCAGAGGAATCAATATTCTGGGACTGAACGGAAGCCCCTCGGTAGGTTTGCCTTGCATTCAAGTGCCTGTGGTTTGGGGGCCGGAGAGGAAGGCAGAGCGAGGACAGACGCAGGAGAGCAGTGCGCAGCTTCCCACGAATTTCCTTACGACTCCCTGGGAGCTCCATGTCTAACCAGGATCACGCAATACAAGGTCAAAGCTGCAGCTAAGGATAAAAGTGGCAGAGAGAAACAGTTTTCCTTTTCCTTGCCACTTTGCAGTCATGTATCACTATGGGTTGTCCTTATTTCGGAGGACAGTAGTCCCTTTTGGTCCAATTTACCCAGCTCCGGAGACAGATGATGCCATCAGGGTGGGTGCCTGAAACATTGAGGATCTGGCTCGCAGTCTTTAACTCTGCCCAAATTTCAGCTCTAATAACATGTAATTATGTAAAATAATTGTAAAAATTACAATTACACATGAATCATGTATAATTATGCAAAAGAAATGTAAAAAATATAAAAGCAGTACAAAATCTTTATGATACATTGCTGGTATATGGACATGTACTATTCACTACTCTTAAATGCAAGTTGATTTAGAAATATTACTTTGACCATAAATCAACCGTGTTCTGTGTGATTCCTGTTGATCTACAGCTGTGACATGTTCTCAGAGAAGAACAGATGTAAATATTAGAGAAAATTGGGAAGCGTTCTGGGAAATGTTTTTCACTGGAAAATGTAGATTTGTCAAAATCAAAGCCTTAGGGAGGAGAGGGGATTTTTTTATGAATATGCCATATTCAAATACAATTGTAAAATGTTTTAAAAAATGATCAAAATATCCTCTTTCTATACTTTGAAAAGAAAGGATGTAATTTTTAGACTGAAAGTAAGCTTCCGTTTTGAAATCTAAGTAAATTTACACCAAAAACATCAGAAAAAAACCCCTTAAGTCAAAACACTTCAAAGCTTACCAAAGACCAACATTTCAGAACTAACTTCTTTTCGATCCGAACTAAATTTTTGTATTTTATTCTTTATATTCATTTTTTTTTTTTTTCAAGATTTGCAGTTTTGGGGCCAACCTGAAACAGGAAAAGTTCTTGCAGTTATGCAAAATATGATAAGAGCAGAAAACCATTTTCTTTCACCTCTGCTGCTCTGTAAAAATGTGTTTTCAGCAGACCACCGACAGATCACGCAAGCTTTAGTATCTTCTCCAGAGAAGCTTCACCAAGTCGGAAGGGGGGGGAATCTCAGTCGTTCAGCCCCAGACCTCTCCACCCCAGGGGCCAGCAGATAATCCCTGCTCTGCTTCCCCAGCCTCATTTTGGACCCCAGGGAAAGCTTTTTTCCCAAAGGAGAAATGCGGAGGTGCCCTGCAGCTGGTGCTTTGCCCCTCTACGTAGAGGTGGCACCGTCGTGTGATCCCTCCCTTGCACGGGGGGTGACCTCTGCGTCCCAGTCCGGTCAAGGTCACAGCTTGGAGAAGCAGGTACCTGCTACTTGAAATGAAGCCCTGATTAAAAAACAAAAGATTTGTTTCTTGATACTGTGCCTTCCTGACGGTGACTTCTTTTCAGGGGCAATTAAATGCTAAGCATCGGTCTGTTAAATTTAGTGGCAATTTCAGTTGTAGGCGGCATCAAGTCAAGGACAATTTCAATTTCAGGGCAGCTTTTATTTCATGTTTTGAAACTGAGAGTGCTTTCTATTTAAGAGCAGCTTTTGTTTGAAATAATATAGCCTAGCCTGTTTCTCTGTGGCCCTGATCCCGCATCTCAGAAAGGACCTCACTCACAGCCAGAATCCTACTGAAAATCAGGTGTTTTCAGCAGGGAGACTGAAGTGCCCTAAGCACGGGCTGGGATTGCCTGTGCATGCCTGTCTCAGTGTGGGAAGGGTTATTAGGAGCCAGGGTTTTCTCCCTCAAAGCCCCCCAGCCCAAAGCCATTGGTGAGACCCTTCAGGAGAAGAGTCATCTGCAGGATTCGACTTCGGCTGCAGACCTAGGTCAGAGCTCTGGCAGTTTGCAAAGGCATTTTTTTCAGGCATGTCATTTGCTTCCCTGTGGGAGTGGGTGTCCGTACGTGCCTGTACAGCCGTACTTCATCTCTCTACGGGCAAGAGCTTCCCTGAGCTGCCTTCCTTAAGACTCAGGTTTTATATTACCAGGTAAATTTCCTTTCAGCTTTATTTGCATGGAGCAAGAGTGACATTCTGTGGCCAGTTAGATTTATGGCACCGTTCTCTCGCTTTCTTTTTTCCCCTCCCATAAATACCTCAGGGTATAAGCCATCCTCTGATAGTCTTTTGTTTTGTTTGTGGCTTCTATCACGCTTTGTGAGAAATAAAAATAGAGGAATTCTCAAACACATTTCTGTGGCATAAAATCCTTAGAGACTGCTTTACCACGAATTCCTGACAAATTCAGATGTCTATGTACTGATTATTATTTTATGAGAGCAATGCCTGATCGTAATGTAAGTAACCAGAAGCATGAAGAGACTATGACACGTTCCTCAGGCTCTGCTCTAGCTGGCTCAGCTCGTTGCACTTGGAAGGGATGAGGAAGCCATGTTCCAAAACCCCATAAAAAAATAAAGTAGAGTGCTGTTTAAAACAAAGCAGTGGGCTTTTTAGGCACTTATGTGCTCCAGATAATACACCAATGACACTAAATTGAAGTCATTTAGCTGTAAACATGATATTACATTTGACAGTTTCCAGTGGTAAAACACCAGACAGTCCATGCTGAGGAGAAAAGAAACAATACACAAGGAGCAAAGCTCGTCACAAGAGTAGCCACAAAAGGGCCAACAGGGGGAAAAAATACCCAACAAAATCCCAGCATTTTTCAGTGGTTTGGAGTCATAACTCAGCTTAGACACACATGGTACCAAAAGCAACCTGCCCAGTTTAAACAGCGGAGAGCAGGCGCTGGAGTTTATGTTGTTCCCCTGTTTATTAAAAACGGATGGGAGCACTTGACAGAAAAATCAAACTTCTGGTCATGGCTCATTAATCTCTGTTGTATCTGTCAGATATGTGTGTCTAGAGTTTCAACAAGGCTCTAGAATCGAGATTACTGCTGAGCTCTGTTGTTTTCTCTAATTTTGAATGAGGGGAAATGCTGCCAATCACCCTAGGCGAGAGGGGAGCACGGGGCCATTGCCATAGCCCTTTGCAGCGGGCATCTCCCTGCCCCGTGGTTTGGATCTGATTTCAGAGGCAGTGACACTTCTCTCCCTTTCTCACCACAACCTGAGTTTTGGCTGGCTGCCTCCCCTCTCTCTCCCCTGAAAACCAGACTCATCGCTCGCCACCAAAGCGCGTGCCCGTCAGTGTTAAGGTGATGACGAGGGCGATCTGCGGTGGCGGTGGATGCTCCTTCATCCCTGGATTCTGCTCCCAAACACAAAAGTGTTAATCGCATTAATCCGCTGAAGACAGTGGAGCTCCTCCAGTGTAAAACCAGGGTAAGTGATGGGCTCAGCAGGCCTAGAGTGGGCTCAGCAGGACTGAGACGAATATGGTATGAAACAATTAGCTGCAGATGGTATAGGAATCTCGTTTTCTGGAAATACAGATTTTGCCTGGAGATCTTTCTATATATATTGGATTTGTCAAACTGATAATGACTCGAACATTTGGAGAGAGAGGATAACCCACCGCAGGGCCAGATGCAGCTGTGATGGGGAGGATGGAGGACATATATTAGCCCCGAAACGTGGCTGTCTCCCCATCACATTGCCACGTCAATCCATGGTGCTGGGAGGATGGATGAGGCCCTGAGCAGAGCAGGGCAGGGGAGCTCGCCCGCTGCCTCTCCTTATGCCATTACTTTCCTTACTTGCTTTGGACATTGCTCATTTCATTCGCTCATTCTTTTCTTCCCCCCATTCTTCCTTTTTTAATTATCAGTGATGCTGTTTCCAGAGCTAGCAAAACTGCCAGGCACTTTGAGGATGAGGCACAACATTTAGCTGCTGCTTCACTTGAGTGCAAAACAGAGGCAGTTGTGAGTAGAGGTTTCCAGCTCCGTCAGCTGGAGGACAGGCTGGGGACTCCTTTCAATCCTGATACTGCTAGCAAGGGTTCTTCTTCAGGCACAAACAGTGGATTCATGCAGCACAAATATAGACACAGACAGAAAAATAACAAAGAAGATCTGATGTTTTACAACTGCAGGTACACCACAGGCAGGCAATCTGACCCTCAGTGCTCACAAACTGTAAATGGCAATGGCGGGATCATGTAAAAGGCGCGTTTGCCAACTCCCTTCTCAATGAAACACATGGAGTTTCCCTCGAGGGGATGTCTCTCCTGCCTGCCAAAGTCTGTCCTCAAGATCAGCCTTGCCCGCTGCGCCAACTGTAGGCTTGCAGGCATGGCTGCTGCGTGGTGCTTCAGATCATATGGAAAGCCATATTCCCGGGGATGCCCGGGTGTGACGGAGAGCCCGCCTGCGCGGCAGTCAGCTGGACCATGAGCAGGCAGCAGGCAAATGGCAAAAAGCAGAGCTTCCCCTTCTCTGTGCTGCAGCTCGCCGTTTCCAAGAAGCGCAGGCATAGCCCTGCCGTTCAACCGCAGCAGAGCTTGCCCACACAGAACACTTCCCAAGACCATTTTGAAGACCAGATTTATAAAGTTTGACCTATTAAGAAACAGTATGTCCTATTAGATCTTAATGGACAGGGCCTGCTAATCTACCTGCAATGTGGTGGACTCTTCTAATCCAAAGAGTAAATTCCCATTGTCATAATGTTAGCTCCTATCGCTTAGAATATTTTTGCAGTGCGGTTTTAGGAATCTGGATTATTGGGCCTCTTGATCTGTTCATTCTTACAGACACGTGAGAGCTACACTAGCAGGTATAATTTGCTGTTGCTCAGAGAAGCCTGTGCAGCTATATATATATTTGCAGCATTTCTGAAGCTTCTCTGTATTTAACACTTAATTTTTTTCAATAAAGCGTAAGTGACGTAGGAGCCATTTTCAACAGTCACATCAGCACTTAAGCCCAGATCCTTTAAGCTATTCAAGTGCTTAGATATATATACCTCAGTGGAAGTGCTTCAGACACATCGGCGGGTTAGATGAGTAGCTTCCACTGAAATCTGCCCCCAGTTCCAGCTTCCCCTCAGTTGCTTAAGTTGTTCCATTGGGATTTAGATACTGAGATGACAGGTACCTAAGATACACAATAGCTGGATGACATGCATAACGTAAAGATGGGTGTTTGAACACTGTGAGATGCAGGATCATCCTTAGCTGAGTGACAGCTCAGGAAAAGGCCATGTGGCCCTCCTAGGCATCTCCTGGCCACCAGTAGCCCTGGAGTAAAATTGTCAGGTGGTAAGTGCTGACAGGGGCCCTTGAGGGTGTGAAATTTCTTATGCTGATACAGAAGGCATGGCACAGGGAAAACCTCCACACTAGTCAGCTTTTTGGGAGCCGAGCCGTAGCAGTGAGTCTCTCAACAGAGAGCACCACAGGTCAGCTTGGACATAACTGGGAGCGGAGAAGGGACCCACACACCAACCTGACAGAAATACAGGTTTGTTTCATTGAAATAGAGTGGGGGCATTTTTAATGGTGTGGTTTAACCCCAGCCAGCAACTAAGCACCACGCAGCCGGTTGCTTACTCCCCCCACAGCCAGTGGGATGGAAGAGAGAACTGGGAAAAAAGTAAAACTCGTGGGCTGAGGTAAAGACAGTTTAATAGGACAGAAAGGAAGAAAATAATAATAATAATGATAATAACAGTAACAATAATAGTAATAATATTTTAATAATAAAACAATAATGACAATAATAATATTAAAAGAACTGGAATATACAAAACAAGTGATCCACAAAGCAATTGCTCACCACTCACTGACTGATGCTCAGCCAGTCCCCAAGCAGCGACCTGCACCCCTGCTCCCGACCAACTCCCCCCAGTTTATATACTGGGCATGATGACACATGGTATGGAATACCCCTTTGGCCAGTTTGGGTCAGCTGTCCTGGCTGTGTCCCCTCCCAACTTCTTGTACCCCTCCAGCCTTCTTGCTGGCTTAGTATAAACACTACGTAGCAACAACTGAAAACAACAGTGTGTTATTAACATTCTTCTCATACTAAATCCAAAACATAACACTATACCAACTACTAGAAAGAAAATTAACTTTAGCCCAGCCTAACCCAGGACGAATGGCAACCTGTGAGGGAGCTGGACTCTATCCTCCAAAAAGCTGATGCAACTGCTGCCAGGCAGGCATTAGCTGAGCAGGCTCATTAGGCTGTATCACTTCCTAACCCTGCGCATCGGTCAAACAAAGCCACAAACTATGAACACAGGATTTGCTGTCTTCTTCCATCCTTATGGGTGCTAGCTTTTTTCCAGGAGACACAGAGAAACCTGAGGTTACAGACCTGCTCTAACTCTACTCCTATCTCCAGGACACAGAAGACAGAGGAGACCTTGGTGTCCCTTAATGCATGCTGTGGCAGCAGCACTCCTTTTCTTCTCAAAAAGACTTTCTGTCTCCCTGGAGAGAATCACAGAATCGTAGAATGGTTTGGGTTGGAAGGGTCCTTTAAAGGTCATCTACTCCAACCCCCTTGCAATGAGAAGCCAGGAAGTTCCCTTGGGTGATGCCATTTGGTGTTGCTGTGTACCACGAATACCATTTTTAAGCAGCCACCATGTCCTTTGCCTTCACGGTTTCCTTTCTGCTCTCTATTGTTAGTAAATTTTTTGCATGCATCTGTTACTTGAACAAAATAAAATGTTGTTTTCAAGTGTGTAAATACACAAAAAAAAAAGTTACTGGTAGTTTGCTGGGCAGGTTAGTGGAAAGCAATTACAAATGTTTTTATGCTTAGCAAAATATGGCTTAAGATGTTATCTGCTTTGAACTGCAAAACCAGAAAGTACTACAAACCCTTTTGTTATATGAGACAATGCGTCACCGAATAAAGAATCTTTTTATGAAGGGAAAGCTAAAAAAACCCAGTGATATTATATTCAGTTACAATGAAACTGCAGCCTCTCCCTCTGCATCTCTGCTTCTACCATCAGCCATACAAAGCCCTTCTTCTTACCACAGAATATATCAACTGCAGGTCTCCAGTTAACTCATGTGTGAAATGTGCTTGATACCAAATGAATGGATGATCATAAAAACAGCGTTCCTTTTTCCTGGAAACAAAAACCAGTGGTGATACGTATTGCTTCTGTTTTCAGCCAAAGACTATAGTACCAGATGGCTAACACAACCGTAACAGCTAGCTGCATCTGGATTAAAAAGTTTGGATGGTGTGAGCTAATCTTTAAAAAATGCCAGATAACTTTTATCCCTTTAAATCATGTTACTGCTCAGTGTATTTCCCGCTCACAAGATCCTAGGACTGTTCAAACATGCCTTAGACATGTTCATTAAGCATCACTGAACTGAACAAAAGGCTAGTAACTATCTTTGTCAAGTCAGAGGTCAGCTTTTGGGATATGATCCAAGATCCACTGAAGGCAAGGGAAGATGTCTCACTGATGTCTGTGGCCTTTGAACTAGGAGCCTAGTGGTTATTTCCCCTTGTCCGCATCTATTATGACTGTAAATGAAACTTATACTGGTTAAGGAAAAGAACAGAGAAGACAACTTGTCTCTTTGGATAAAATGACTTGGCTTTTCATACTTAAATGTACTTTTTCCCATGAAAATAAAGATGTTTGGGTAACAATGTTTGGCTAGCTATGTAACCTGAACACTGAACAGACAGAGAAGAAATACATCTTTTTGCTCTATATGACTATGAGATACCTGAAACAATAATTTGTAGGGAGGCCCTGGGCTTAGCTACAGATGCTTGCACTGCAACAGTCAGATGTCATTTCAAATGACTTTTAATTCAATGTCTTTCAGAATCAGCTAGAATTTAAATTCATGCACTGTTGGATGGGGGAGTTGTTGGCAAGGGCTTTGACGAAGAAAGTGTTTTGATTTTGTGAACAGCAAGACCAAATTTTGTGGGTGATGGACTAGGTACAGAGGACACTGTTATTTCTCTCCAGAGACTGTGCCAGGCTACCAAACAAGATTCTGAGTGCTAGCTCTTGGGTTGGCTTTGCTTTTATTTCCCCTCCCATTTTCTCTCCTGTAATGGTAGCAGTGTAGCTTAAAAATTCCCCAATTTCCCGCACTAATCTTTGCCACAGTGTCTCAGACACTCGATGGGAAGAGTCTCACAATTATTCAGTGTTTCACGGTGTTAAAATATCACAAGCATTCAAGTATTTCTGATGCGGGAACATCTACAAAACTGCATGACTCACTCAACCAGGACAGAAAATAGAACAGCCTTGCAACGCCTTATGCTGTTTCTTGAACGTTGGCTATCTTAATGGGGTCAGCGGTGACATTTGTCTTGAAAGCCATCCAGTAAGGAGGGAAGTTCTTACACAGTCTTCCTCACAGATGGTGAGACCTGCCAGCAGTTTTACGGCTCGGCAGTGAATGGCTCTGCAGCTGTACGGGCATACCTGCTGGAAGGCTGCCCGAGTGATACAGCCAACACGTGCGTCAAAAAACCCCGGCGCCGGCGGTGGGTTCCTTTGTTTAATCTTCCTCCAGCAAACAAAAAGTGACTTGGCTTCAAAACAATGGGAGGCAAGAAGAAGAATAAGGGGAGAGGGTGATACTGAAAGATTTAGTTAAAGTCTATTCTTCTCTGTTTTTTTTCAGAGTAGGGGTCAATGGTTTAAGTACAACAGGCTTGATTCACTGCCTGGATGAAGCAGATGGGGCAGATCGCCAGGCAGCAGCGTCCAAATAAAAGCTGTGGAGGGCAGCTTTAACTTTTCTTGCAAACCAAAGGGCCATTATAATAGTGAGAAAGTGGGACCTGACCCTACTCAGCCTTCACTTCCATCTGCTCCAGAGAATTCTTTGTACAGCAGTTTGGGTCAGAAGGGCCACCTGAACTAGCCCTCTCCTCCTCTGCCAGCGGCCTGGAGATCCAGTACAGGAATCGGCAGACAGTCTTCCTGCACAGAGGAGTACAGCGATTGCCTAAGACCATCCAGCCCCGGTGTGTTGTCATATACTCTCACCCAGAGCCCACATTATACTGCGAGGTGAGCTGCTGCACCAGCAAATCACAAAAGATGCTCTTGCCTAAAAGAGGAGACAGTTTAAGCGTGAAACTAAAGACATCAGTGGGAACATGGACATTGATAGGGAAACACAAAGAAAGAGTGAGCTGACATTTTTCAGCATCGTGGTCAGGAGCCAGTTGCCTGACTGCTGTTATGTGTGTTGCAGGCATCATGATGCTTTCAAAGCAGGGAATGAGGTAAGTTTACAGACATCTGCTGGGAGTTCCTCCCAAGAGAAGGCTTGAGCAACAGGGTGAAAGTGCTTATTTGGAAGTGTGGTAAGTGGGCAGTAATTGTGGTTTCATGGGACAATTAGATGCGGTGCTCATAGGTCAAGTAGGAATGGACAGTGAAGATCCAGGAAAATGGAAACAAGCACTTTGTATCAGTTGCAATACAGGAACCAAGACAGGAACCAGAAGAGAGCAGCAAAAAGATACAGTCAAGCTGCAGTCTGAAAGAATTACTTTTTCAGTAGAAGTCAAAATATGTTTCAGTGGCACTCAGCTTTCCCTGATCTGTGATGATTGCACAATTATTATCCAAGACTCCTTTCCCTTCTCAAACCTGGAATAGATCCCAAGAAATCCCTCAGTGACCTGATAGAGGAGTACCTGGAATTAACACACACAGACAGCTACTTCTTACTGAAGTGTTTAGCATCACTGGTCTCTGAGCATCATTGTTAGTCTACAGAGGAGTCTATGTTATGTATCTTTTCTAGATTTTTAGAAACCCTGACTTGGAGCTACTAGTACCCATATTGTTTCCCAAGCTTTTCCAAAGCTTGAGTTATAAGTATGCATAACCATAACAACACGCAGATCTGATGAAAGGCTATTGTACAGATTTCTATCCCATGTATGGAAATGTGTGAATACATTTTTTCCATGTCTCATATAGCACATGTATTATTAGACAGATACAATGACAGACAAATAGATAAAAATAAATCATTCCACATATTGTATATCCAGAATATTCCACTGTCAGTAAAGTTATCTGTATTCCCATAATACCATTTATTTTTTTATTCAGATTCATAACTTTTTCAGTTTTTTCACACCCAAATCTGCTTGTTTCTCAAGTCTCTGAATGCGCACTGCATAACCGCCTTTCATATGTCCAACATGTACCATTGCCTTTGCTTTCAGCCATGAAGTTTCCTAGACACCAAAACAAAGCATTCTTCTGCACATGCTCAAGAGCTTTGCTCTCATACATCACAAGCTAGGCAGTTAGTTCCCACATAGTTCAGTGCTCTACTAATCCAGAAGAAAACTACACTTGCCCAAGTCCAGAGGGATTCTAATTTGGGACTCCTTTTTTCCAATGGAGTTATGTATGGACCAGCCTATAGATATTCAGCCACAACGTACAAAAAAGTGCAACCAACATATACAGGGCCAGGAAAAGAGAACAATGATGGAGGGGTCTGATTCTGGGGTCCAGGGACAACAGGAATCGCATGACTGGGTAAAGTCATCATTTCTCTCTTCTGCCTTGACACTGCACCTTATCATCAGTGTGTAATTCTTCAATTATCCCTGGACTGCTGTGATGAAACCTTGACTATTTTGATTTCAACTGACTTTGAAGAACTGGGTCAGAATGCATGTGTGACAGGTAATAAGCTGTAACTATAAAAGCAGTGAAAACCGCAGAAGGCCCTAGTGCAATATAGTCCCATTAACATATCACACCAGAAATCTTAATTTGGGAATTTCCTAAGGTTTTTTTTAACCTTTTAAAATTTTAACCATACAGTCTTCACACTATACTAAAAGTCCTCTTTGTATAATACCCAGGATGGGGTCAGCAAGTGTAGCAGGAACTGAAACATGGGCTTCTGGGCTCAGTGACTGTAACCTCTGCTGCCTGACCTTAAAGATGCCAGTCAGGAGAGACACCGAGCGCCAGCGTGGGCTACGGTAGCATATTCTTTCATTGTTTGCTACTCACACCCTTATTTTCACAGCAGAAAAGGAAGATCAACAGGCCTGAAGGGAACTGGATGTAAGTGTTTCTGGACTCAGAAAGACTTATTTTGAGTATTAAGACACATATGCATACACAGGGGCTGGGAGTGAGGAAAAGAAAAATACTCAGCATGGGTGTTAAAGAGAGAAAAACAGTGTGTGCTTTGATGGTTAGTATTTGGTGCCCTCTTCTGCGCCCATCCGTATTTTTAAAGTTCTTTAGAATCAGGAGAAGAGCATCTGTCTGTTCTCCATTTCTACATAGCAGTGCTTTGCTGCTAGGGGCAAAGGGTCACCCTAGCAGATGTCGGCGATCGTGGTGATGGGAAAAGTAGAATCTTTTTTTAGGTGAGAGGAATGAGTTTGTTAATAGAGAGTAAAAGGCTGTGAATAGAAATTAAAAAATATTTAACTGAGATTTCATTTATGACATCTAAATTATTATATTAATAAAAGTAGATTGTATTTTGATTGTGACTGAATAAGAAACATACCATGTATATAAGGTATATAATCAGTTTAATCACATGCTGATCCCAGGACAACCTCATCCCAACATTTTATGAAATTACAAATAACATATAGTGCACACAATACTTCATAGTAATTTAAATGTCACTTTGCTAAATGAACTTGAAGACAGATTTGCACTTCTTGAATGCGGAATCATTCCAATATTAATTTCTATTTTTTCCATTACTGAAAGATAATTTTATGCTAGAATTTCAAATACTTAAATCCAAAAGGTTCACTAATTCAGCTCTCAGCTTTTGAGTTTCAGCAGTACCAAATTCAATTGGAAAGCTTGCTAACTACCTTTATCTTTCTACCTTCAACTTTGCTTTATCTGCAGATGCACAAAGCATTGCAAACGTCTTACAGCAGTTCTCTACCAGTCTGCCACAGCCCAGGCAGCTCTTGTTTCCTGCAGGATTATTCATTTATTTTGAAGAGGGATGATATAGAGGTTATATCATTGTGCCAGCTCACAGCTCCTCCACTGAGAACTGAAGAGAGCAATATCTAAATCATAGATGTTGTTATGAACATGACAAGCCTCAGGTTCCTGTATGGCAGTCCACCTGAGCCCCTGACCCCGGGCAGGGTTGCTCAGAAACATCATCTGGTTTTACCCTTCCAGGTATGTCTCTGCTCCTGTTTATTGCTGGTTGACTTCATGAGAAGAAATCCATTTGACATTTTAAGATTTACTTTCTTGGATACATAGGTTTGAGCAGCTGCTGCTAACCTCCCCTACAGTTTTGAAGCCAGTTTGTTTTCAGTCAAGCTAAACCTTAGAGCCAAAACTGTCAAACTTGGGTGACTACATTGCACATAGAGACATGGAAGCAATTGGCCAGACTTTTGAGGATGAAAAACATTCAGAGTTTGCATCAACTCAGCACCTTCAAAACACAGACCATTCATTTAAGTGAGCAAATATGTATTTAGATTCCCAAAGATAGACTCCTATTTGGAAAGGCTGGCTAGTATTTTCAATTTCCTTCAACGATGAACTGCCATGCTTACTAACCTGTCCTGCAAACTGTTACCTTCTTTCCTTTTTTTTTAACTTTGGGGGAGGGAAGATACGTCTTTAATGTAATTTCTAAGTCTTATACCTATGTCAGGGGATAGGAAGAATGGGTTATATCACAGAACAAGGCTAGGGAAAATATGCAGACTGCCACTCTGAGCAGACACTCGACCTCAAAAGCATGCGCAGACACAGTGCACCCAGGCAAGCTCATCCCGAATCTGACATATTATTGTCACTAAGCAGATCTAAGCAATGCAAGAAGTCTTGCTATACTAGAAGATCTGCATCTTATTGTGCAGGAGTGCAAATCCCAAATGATGGAACATCTCTGCAAAGCTAACTTTAGCTTAAATGTTGCCCAAGTTTAACTCATACATAGGATCCTAACTTCAGTGTGGTGAAGCCTGTAGCGCTAACTGGCTGGCCCACTAATGGATTCATTCAAACAATTGATCTCCCTGTAGCAGGGACATATGTTTTCTCCATGGGAAAACTTCAAGGATATACAGTCCTTCAGTGCCTTCTGCTCATCTAAAGAGGTCAGCCTTTTCTTACAAGCAATTAACTGGGGATGTTTTGTTTTGTTTTGTTTTGTATTGCAGCTTGCTCCAGTAAAGAAATCCATAGGATGCCCATCCACAACTCTTAGTATTACATACAAGCATAGCGTGGACAAAACAAACTCAAGTGTTATTTCACAGTGTGGTTGCTTTCATGCAAACACAGCTAATACAAACAGAGTAATTCAAGCACGGATAATTCATGTTAACTCTTCACTGAAGACACATCCATCAGTGGTGCATAGGAAGTGATTTTACCCTTGCTTTGTTTTCACTTAGGTCACTAATTAAGAGAAGTTAATCTAAACAAGTTTGAATTGGATTCAAAGTGTCAGCCTCAGGGATTTTCTTCTAGTTTATGTAGATGACATAAAATTAATTGATGTAAACTTCTGAAACTTTTCTGGTGAGGACAAGATCAAGTGCAGTAGCAAATATGAGCGCAGATTGCAAAAAATAGATTCCAGAGCTTATAGCACCTTGTTTTCTGATGTCTTATACTTTTATATCATATGACCATCTGCAGCTAAGTGGAGCTGGCCATCCCACAAAGGGACCAGTCAGGTCACTGAAATATGGAGTTGCCCTTTGTATTTGGATAACTCTGATGGATAAAACATTCTTCAACATTATTCAGGAATGACATCAAACAGTTTGCCTCCATACACAAAAAATTGCAGTCTAGACTGAGAGGAGGCTTTCAGCATCCTTGTTTTCTACTCAATTTTGCAAAAAGTTCTCTTTGAATTCATTATTAAATGAAGGCATTTAAAAATACTAAACCAAAGCTGCACTTTAAGATCAAACAAGGATGAAGTACTAGTGGAAAGAGGAAGGACATTTTCCTTCTTTTACCACCGTACCTACCGGTTTTGAAGGTGATTAACTGTTGTGTGCTCTAATATTAAAAGGATTTTTAAAAGGCATTTTATTGGGAGGATTCCTGATTTAAAGAGGTGCTTGAGGAAGTAATCAGCTGTTTTACTATCCTGTTGAGATAGCTATCTCTCTGCCACTGTAAGCTCAAGTAATATTCATATCAGTATAAGCAATGTTATGGCATACAATCTTAGAATAAACTGTGTGGAAAGTGGCTTCTAACATTGCATCATCTACATAGTAAAAATATATGCCATTAATAGAATGTACTTACAAAGACAACAAACAAATATCATGGGTAGGCTGCCTAGGAGAAACAGACTTTATCACTATGCCATCATCATATTCTTTCAACTTAATATAACGAAAATAACTTTGATGAGTCAGTTAAGAACATGATTTCAGAATAAAGCCACTTGGGTCTTCTTTTTCAGTGTCAGTCTATGAACATCGGATCAACTGCCTCAGCCTTTAAACTGCTTGCCTCGTGTCACACTGCATAAACTGAAATAAGCAGAGGGATTTGTGCTAGAAGTCTCTTCTTTAGAAAGGAGGAGTCTGGCAGGTGGTGAATTTCAGAGGAGTTTCCCTGAGTTTGGAAAGCATTCCCTGTACCAACTGGTTTATCCAGGCTTTTTTGTTCGAGTCTGTCCTTACAGATTTCAGAAACAAGTTGTTCTGCCAGGCCTGACAACAAGGCTCTGAAAAAGTCCCTTTTTAACTGTAAACATCACCTAATAAATCCATAACCTTAAAAGTCTAGCAATGTCCTCAGTCCAAAGGTCATGAGGAAATCACTCTGACCTGCTACCTAATGTGGCTCAGCACTGATCAAAACACCATCGGTTCCTGAGGAGAAACAGATTAATTAATTCTAAATCTATAGTATGCTACTTAAATATAGTGATGAAAGGATTGAGCCCAAGAGCCCAAGTGTCTAGTAGCTGTACGCTGAGAAAATAACTCAGATCTTGTCTGAATAGGATGCGCTCTGGAAGTGTGTGCTGCCACCCAGCTCCCCACGGATCAGGGCAAATGTCACCTCACCTAGCGTTAACCACCTCTGCACCTCAAAGGAGACAGTCATCCCCTTCTAAGCCCAGGCCACCCAGCCTGCAGCATGAGGAGGACATCTCCCAGAAGAGGCAATATCTGTGCACAGGGACCTCAGTGTCACCACGAAAAAAAATCTTAAAAGTCAGTAGAGGTTTTCTCCTAAATATGCCTAAAGCCAGGGCATAGATCACACTCCTTGGCCTATGTCTACTTCAGCAGAGGGCAGAAGAGAAGCAAGCAGAAGGCAAGAAAGGTCTGGACTGGGATGAAGAAAGGAAAGAAGAGTGCCTGAGGGAACTAGAGAAGGAAGCACCAGTCTTTGCCGTGCAGACCACAGGACCGCATTTGGTGGGTTTGGTTGTGCCAGTACTCATCCTCTAGCAGAGCAGCAGGCACCTTAAACCTCAGCTGCATCTTGGGGCTGAAGCAATGTCAGGTTATGCCACAGTGCCTTGCTACACTGCATGCAGTCCTGACAGAAGGGTTCACCCGCGACCTGCTACGCTGCTCTGGAAGCTGCTACTGGCTTCAGTGATGCAAAGGATTCTTGGGACTGTCTTATTGAGCCAGTGTCTAGGGCTATATACTAATAAATTAAACAGTGTCAGGGAAAGTTCCTGGACAGGGGAAGTCCATCAGCTATACTGTAAAATTACACTGTTAGAATAGTTCCAGGCACAGCTTTGGTCTGTGCCAAAGAGGACTTTGCCAAGCATAGTTCAAGGATTAGTACAGCCCTGGCACCACTTCCAGCAGGTGGTTTGGATGTGGCTGCCCTTTGCTGAAGGGTAAAGAGCTTTATTAATATAGTTGCAAGTCACTTTGTGACAGTTGGCCCCAGTGCCGGAACAGGGCCCCAGGATGCTTTGCCTACCGCCAAGCGTAGCCCAAGCGCCTGCCAACTGAAGACACACTTGGCCTCCGCAGAAATTCAGGACCAGATGTGGGACGTTGTTCCCCAAAGGTCTGGAGACACTGAGAGGGTGGATGATGAGCCAGACCACTCACCCTCAGAACTCCAGGGCACTCTCTGACATGCCTCTGGAGAGCAATACCTCATCTGCATGTTCTGCTGTTAGTCTGAGTTACATTTGTTGATGAAAGTGAGGTAAGTATTGCTTTTGGTGGCTACCAGGAATGGAAATGGAACCACCCCGGACCACGCGACTGCTGATGTTATAGGCAATATGAAAATGAAAAGGATTATACATCTTCCCACTTAGGTGTTCATTTCCACAGTTGTAATTTTCAAATGAGAGGGTATGTCCTGCTGCAGTCTTAACTTCCAGTAAACACAGATATGGTTGTTAATAAATATATACTGTGGCCCATAGAAAGTACAAATCATGTGCCTTACTACTATGCAATAAACCTCCTGGATTCCTTTTATTTAATTAATCAATGCATAGGGAGATTCTTATTTTAACATCAAGTCACTCCTTAACTATTAGAGCTCACTCCCTGGAGAGAAATATCTCCAATTATCATAATTATCATATAGTTCAGCTTCTGCAAATTTTATATTATGCATTTAACTTTTGGCATCATAAAATGTGAAGTGCAAAGTACACATGATGTGCCTTCCTGCACAACTTAACAGTAGCATTACCTAGTTCATAGCTTTGCATACTCTTTGTACTTCTGACATGAAATTATGCAAACACTAGCCATTCTTTGGTACCAAAGTAAGAGAAAGCATTTCTTTGTTTCAGAAACACTTGCTATAAACCATTCCTCCATTACAGTAACCATTCAAAACCTGTGTACTCAATTTTTAGAAAAATTCCCAACGAAATTCCTGAAATCGTCATAACAGGTTAGTTTGTGAACTTCTCCTTCAGGGCTGACATGTATAAAAACTTCACAAACAAAAGCCTTCTCTCTGTAGATACATTCATTCAACTTGTCCGACTTTATTCTCATTTATTTTTAAGAGGTAGGAGCTATCTCTGTTACAGTGGCACTGACATACCAGGACTGCTCCCAGCAATAGTAACGTATTAGATGCTTTCCAAGAAAGAATAGTTTCTCTGCAGCTTCTAAGGAGTAGCCTACTTGACAAATGAGTTATTCAAGAAACTCACTTTCCGAATATACATATTCTCCTGGGTTTTCTTCAGAAGTTTTTCTAGATATTTACTTGAGAAAAGGTCAGAATAGATCATTGTTGGAAATTTTAAGATAATCCTGCCACTTGAAACATTGGATTGCTTTTTAAAATTAAATATAATTAATCTGTATTTTGTACTTTTGATATTAGATGCTTTGAAGCTCTGGTTAAGCAACCTAAGGATGTATTTAAGAAATTGTTTCTGTGCACTTATGAATAAAAGCTTTTGTCAGTCTTGTTCATTTAGATGTTTTGGACACACACTATAGCTTCCTTTCTGCCATAGGCTTCTGTCCCACCATCATCTGTTTATTTTTACTCCTAAATGCACATTTGGAATTGTCACTTAAGGGAAAACCTATTTTGTCAACGTCCTTCTCTGTTCTACTTCACTCAGTACTGGTTTTTTATGTCCATGTCTTCACCTTCATTTCTTTAAATATTGACTTAGATAATCTTAACTAAGAAAAAAGATAGACATCTTTACTGGTTTCTCTTAGAATTACTCATAATGTACTATATATGCCATTGCAATAAAATAAATTTAAAAAAACAGATTTTGATCTAAATCAAGAAAATCTACCACAAATAGGACCATAACAGCTTGTTAGCAGAGAGTGAGAATATTGCTGTGGCACAAGGGTTTCTAGATTTTTCCAAAGACAAGTAAAACAATGAGATAGTAGTCTTAAAAGGAAGAATCTTCAGATATGGAATATGGAGGAACGCTCAAGAATGTGGATTCACTTGGAGCTACTCAAAATATTATCATATTCCAACAGTAATGTTTTTATAGATTAAAATCATAAGTATAACTGGCAGTCTAAGGAGAAGTTATTTAGAGAAGATGAACCATCTTCTTATAAAATTGGTTTTGATTCTTTGAAAACATTTGGCTTCCATCTGCTACAAATTATAAAGCAAGCACAGAATAGGTACAAAAGAGAGAATATTAATTACTCTTTTTATTCTTGTCTTTGATTTATGAATATGATCTTACTTTTGTTAGTATAAATGAACAGTATATATATTGGTGTAATGAGCACATTTTTAAGTAGAAAGAAGATACTTCCTTGCCCATGCCCTTTTACAACTCCTCTTCTGGGTCAGCTTGTTCAGACATCTTTAGCAGGGTTCAAAAAGGCTACAAGCTGCATATACGTAACTTCAAAGTTTAAATCCACTATTTATTGGCCAGCACCCACAAAAGGTAGCTGGGACTTAACATTTAAGCGTTGGTATGCTCGCCACCCTGACAAGGCACCTGATGACTCTCTGCTAGCCAGGCAGGCATCAGTCGTGGGTGGAAAGGCTGATCTCCAGGGCTCCTGAGGATGGTCCCTCAGTGTGGCAGAGCTGCCATCTTCTACCATAAACTGAAAGTCTCTGGCCTGAAAAAATTCCATGAATTGATCCTGGAAACACTTAGGACCCGGTTTTGAAATCCCTTCTTGGGGTGAATGGCATTGAATAGTGTGCCATTAACGTCAACAGCTTTGTTCACCAGGGAAGAAGCTCTTTAAAGAAATATGGCAGCAGAATCCTGGCCATGGCTCTGTTCTAAAATGAACTTCAAGAGAACAGAATCACCCTATTTTTGCAAGTATGTTCAGTCAATTGTTCTCTGCCTTCATTGACAGTATCTGTTTTTCCCAGAGGAGATAACTGTTCTTCAGTTTCTGTTCACAGTTTGGACGCTTCAGGCTCAAAAAATGCAGTGCTATGTACATTCAACTTTGCTACAATCTTCCACTCTACATTTATGTTAATTTGCTTCACTGACCTTAAACTTAACTTCTGAAGATTCCTAAATTTTATATTTTTCTGAATACCATATTCACTACCAGTAACAGCAGGGCCATTACTCAGTGATAGTGACAAGCTGTTCTATGGATTCTAACAGCTAAAACACATACATTACCATCATCTAGAACTAAAGCATAACTGAGAGATTTACCAAATATTGCAAAGAAGGTTTGAGAATTCAGGCGGGTCCTCTAATGTTTGAAAGGAGAAGACTCACTCAGATATGTTGACTCATTTTGTCAGATTTGTTCTACTACTGGAGTGAAGAAGCAAAATATTTATCATCTAATTTTCAGCGTGAACATGGGAAGATGAAAATTTGCTTTCTCTTAAGAATTTCAAACAACTCCAATTTTGTACATCAAATATTTGCATCAATCTGAGAAAAAATCTGAAGACCAATGTGTGTTTGTGAACATTCTCAAAATAATTAGAAGGTGCTTGACTATCGTATGCTGGCAGAGTGTAAAAACCTCTTTCAATAAACCTAAATAAACAATTTAAAGAAACAATTAAACTACATATCATTTGCAGAAAATTTAAAACAGAAAAAGGCAAAACAAATTTTGTTTCCCCAAGCTTGGTCTTCATTGAGAGCCCAACTGTTTGCAGGCTCCAATGAGGTGTTTAAAAAGTGACCTGAGTGCTATCCTGAGTATACTTTACCAACTAATTCCTCATTTAATTTCATGTTCTTCAGTGTATTGTCCGTTGGATGAAATGGCACTGAGACAAACCCCTCACCAGAAAGGTTTCTTGTTTATAAGTACACATGTGTATTTCTTAAAACACTCTATCAGCTTGAGTAAGAGATATCATTATCAGGTCAAGATGAAGGAATAGCCTTGACATGATCAGAGGGAAAATGTCCATATTAAGACAATAATAGCCCTATCAAGAAAAGTGGTGGGAAAAGGATAGATCCAGGCATGTAAGGAATATCTCTGCCAGCTGTATCTCTCAATCCTTTACTTACTCAGATGTCAAGAGAAAGTACTTCTAGTGCAGGAACAATAACCAAATGCCTAACCATGAAAGAACTCTTTAAATATTATTCACAGGAGTAAAGTTACTCATTTGTTTGAGCATTTTCAGAATCAGAGCTTTTATGACAAATGCATCTAAAAGCAACATTTTTCCCCTGAAGAACAACAACACTGGCTGTTTGTCAGGAAAGCATTTTTAAAAACCAAACCTTTCATAATCATTCTACTCCTTAGTCCTCACACATGCAACAACATTTGCCTGTAGTGGGATTGAAGTCCTGCTCTTAATGGTTGCTGATCCCAGAACAGCTAAACACACGGTCATCTTTTGTTCTCCTATTTTAGCAGAATGAAAATCCAGGCAAAATGAGCATATAAAAGCTATCTGGACAGGATCTGATCCAGCAGCCACAAGATCAGTGTCATACCTTCCATAGACTCAGGCAAATCAGATCAGTAAGGTCAAGCCTGTATAGGCAAGGTCAGTAAGGTATGGAGCTGTCCCTTAAGTATATGAAAGAGCAAAATACCAAATTATGTCACCTACTGTGGACAAGTAAGTTAGACTTACCTTCAAGTTCTGGTTCAGTGCTAGACTTTTTGGAACGTATTGGAACGAGCGCTGATAGGAGAGTCACAAAGTACAGAAGAGAGGCAAAGAGAAAAAAATGTCTATACTATTGATCCCACAAAAGAGTTACATGTAGTTGACTTCTCTCCCCTTTTTAGTGTTTGAAACTGTAGGATTTTATTTTGAATAGTATCACATTTTCCCTGACAACCCCACTCTAAAAAGATTTTTTTCTGAAGGTTCCTTGCATAAAAAAGCGTATTTCTTTCCATATTTGCTCAGAACCTCTAGATTCCAACAGAAACTCTTAATGAAACTCTTGTTTGAGTCTGTTTTTTTAATGTATCCGTAAGAGTGGAAAACTAGCAACCACATCCCAGGGGACAGTGAAGTCCTCTCCCAAGAGATATTTAACAAGCCTTTTTGTTTTGCTTTGCTTTTATTTAAGAAAACTGAAATAATTTAATGTGATCTGTTTTAATCATATTGTACATCTAAGTACAGATTGACCTTTCCATGTAACTTTATAAATGACTGAGAAGGCTTGGCCAAAGAGACAAAATGTCTGGTATTCTTTAAAATAAGCTGGAGCCTACTTACCTCCGCAAGGTTCAGGATAATTTGCTGCCAGCCAACCACGTTCAGTTGGATTGTGGCAGCACATTACAAATGACACGACTTGTGTCATCAATAAGTAAGTAAATCAGTCAGTTTGTGACCACACACACCGAAGTTGCAGATTCCTTCTCTTTTCTCCCCCAAATTTGCAAACGTTCTCTCCCCTGCTTTGCCTCCTGTTTTGAAACAGAACTATCATAATCTGAGAAATACAGTTGCTTGCTGCAGATGTTCAGATTTAGGCTGACATGCAGTATTAGCTTCTCACATGTAAGGAGGTGATGATTCAGACAGTTTCTACTGATACTTATAATAATCTTAATTATGCGTGCTATTTCATGAGTTAGCTCCAGCCTGCATCATTTGCCCTTTTAAGTGCTTTCTTTGATAGCTGAAGACGGCAGAGCAAGACATGTCAAAACAGAGACTGCCTTTCTACCTGCAGGTCAGATGGTTGAGAAGAGAAAGTGTTCAATAGTGCTTCCTACTCTTCTCCTCAGGATTATTTCCTGCAGTTGGAACTTGGCCCAGAGTGGTCAATGGCTGACAGGTTCTCCAGGCTAGCATAAAACACCTGGAGGCAAAACTATTTTCCAGGTGCCAGCCTAGCTCTCAGAGAGCAGAGTACTACTTCTGCATTCGGGTTAGCTCTTGCACTGATGCTTGAATGCTAAAGAAGCTTCCTGTGCTTACCTCCCCCTCCAGCGGTACCCACACAGGATTATTGTGCACTAAGCTCTTCTACTGGTGCAGCAGAACGACAGGAAGGGATCTTTTCCAGGTGTTGCGCTGACTGGGTCTTCAGGTACTGGCACCCACAGGGTAGACTGTAGGTAGTTCCTCGTTGCTGCAATAAAAGAGGAGCCAAAAAGAATGATCAGTTCTTTTATCAGAACTTCTGGGGAAGACATCTGTATTATGTTAGATACTTGGTTTTGCTGGACACTTTATAGCATTGATATTTCAATACAGGCACATGAATTGCTTGTTTCTGTAAAGAGCTCTACAGCAGAAAACTGCAGATTATTTTCTTTATTATTTGAAAATAATGGTCAGAAAGTAACAGCATTACTTGGTGCTTTTTTTTTCTTAATCCAGATCCAATTTGTCACTCTCTTTCCTTGTTATTTCTGTGAAAGATGCATCATATGTATTTCTTTAGACTTTCCGTGAAAGCCCTGATGACTCAGAAGCTTCTGCTGCTATGGCTGTTTTAAAACCTGAAATCTTTTATGTCATACTTTCTTGTGCTTCATTACTTCAGAGACTGGTCCAAAGCCTGTTAAAATACAGTTAAAGCTCCCTTTTCAGCTCTGAATTGGCTGGTATTTTGGTCATAATTTTCATTTTGAGAGGAGAAGAAATTTAATTCTGAATAACCATTTTGTCCTCTCTAGAGCATCTCCAAGAAGCATGGAAAAGTGTTAGGTGCTGGATCTGCCATTTCCCGAGCTCCAAAGACACCAAGAGGACCACTTTTATTCTATAACTTTTCAGCTCCCATCTAGCTTTCAGCAGGTGAATGCAGTCTCCTGACAGATTAGTTTGTGGCCAAGGTGACCACGTCCTCAACAACCCGGTCTCCTCGGCAGGAGTAACTTAGTGTCTGGGACCACAGCACCCTATGGGATAGCGCTTGGTCATTGACTGTCATGCACCCTGCATGAATTTTAGTCTAGCTGGAAAGACGTGAGGCCACAGGAAGGCACATCCCAGCCTTAAAACCAAAATGGAGCTTGCAGTCTGACAAAGATACAGATGGAGTTCACAACCTCCAGCAGCATCCATAAACTGTACATTGGCAAATCCCTCGCGTTGTCCCAGAAGGGCACGCTCTGAGTTGTATTTTCTGGTTATCTGGTGAGGTAGACAGGACTTACAGTGTCTACTCCCTATCTATAAATGAATCTTGGGAAGCATATACAATTTGAAAAACTACTGTTTTCTTCTATTTATTCTGAATATATGTATGTCTCCAGTACTTAGAAAAATCAATAATGAAAAGTTTATAAATCTGAACAAGTTCAGTAATGGAAATAGCAATAAATTTCCTTCTGTGTGATGAAGAGATAAAACTACTACTGCTCTTGTGTCTATGGATGGGGGAGATTATTTGTATTTCTAGTTCTATTTTAGGCTGTTCCAAGTGGCTCCGCTATACAGGGAAGGTGGCCCTAATTAGTGCTGATGTGACTTGATCAAGGTCACTTAGTCTCTAGGCCAGTCCTTAGGCCTCTTTTATTTAGCAGTATAGGCACAGTTTCTGGATATAATGTCAGCTCTGACTCAAAGTTGCTGCTAGGATCAGTAATGACATTAGTCTAATTATACAGAGACAAAAAAGTCTGATGCAAACCCTAGTCTAAAGAACAGCTCCAAATGATTCTATTATTGAAATACTGAATCAGCAATAGCAACAGTGATAAACATATGGAGGCAAAGCGTATGGTAGACAAATGACAAAGACACATTACATAGTCTAAAAGCACTTGCCAACTAAAAATAGGCCCAGACACTGCATTTGGATCTCTTTGGGCTGACTCTGGCATCCATGTGGAATAAAACTATCTTCAGATGCCTCCAAATTACATCCATACAAGTTCTCTTTCTTTCTGAGAACTGTTTGTAAATTCAATGGGGGCTACTCAAGCACATAAATTATGGCAGAGCTGGAACATAATACTGCAGAAAAGAATGCTCTCCAAAATGCCTTGCAGTGCTCAATGATACCCATAAGCTGTGGGAAAAAAACCCCAACTGACAACCCTCGGACTGTGAAGAAAAGATGAAACAGATGCGGGGCTGTGATCCAAAGCGCTGTGAAGATCTGGGTAACACCTTCTTTCACAGAGAAGGAAAGCTGTAGGAACAAAACACGGGGCACTGCTTTACAAGCAAAGATCTCTGGCTATTTTTGATTCACCTTTACTAATTCTGTGCTCAATCCAAACCACTTTCACTATAAAATGAAATACAATACCGCTGTATTTGGTGTTGTCATGTAAATTTTATTTTTATATTTGATAAATAGTTGGAATAATGATTCTTGAAACCTCTCTCACAGCAGACTTGATTGACAGCCCCCTAAGTGCTATGCCTTTTATAGCGTAACATAATTGACAACCCTTAGGTAGCTAGCATATGCAGTCTACGAAATGGAGTGTGCTCACTCCACATTTGAAGAAAAGTAGGTGCAATTAAATAGTTGTTCTTATTATTAGCTTTTAAAAATATAATTAATGTGTTTGCATTTAAGAAAGCATGACTTTTGGATGTATCAGCCTCAAGCCTTTCGAGAGTGATGAAAAAGATCAATGCAAAACAATTTCCATGCCAAAAAGCACACACATGCCATAAAATATCTAGAAATTACTTAACTGGAACTGAGTTAAAATAGTGCTGAATTCTTTGCATTTTTAACATGCATTTTGTTTTTTTCAAACACATACTGCTCAGCTTCTGAAACACAAAGTTTTCTGCCAAGCCACCCTTCTCCAGTGCTCTCCCTAGCCAAAACCTCAATTTTTTTGTTGAACACTGGACCTGGGTGTTCCTAAACTTCTCTGGGTCTAAAGAGAATCCAGAAAGTGCCCCTGATTAGGTTCTGAGGAGTGTTCTCCGCATGCAGATGCTCTGTCTAGCATCCTCAGACTCTGCCACCCAACCACTCAGTCCCTGGACGAGCACTGGTGATTGCTGTCCCTTTTGGCACAGGTGACCTAGAACTTCAGCAAAAACACTTATAGCCTAAGAAAGAAAAGCACAGGGGAAAGAGAACATAAAAAATCATTTGTAAGAAGAATAACTTTAGTTCAGAATTCAAAACCAAACTACTCCTTTATTTTTGTTTAGGGAAAAACCTGAAAAACTTTGGCATCTCTTCAGAAGCGGATTTAGATTATGGCATCGTGAGAAGTTTTAACTCTCCTACAACTATTTGTTTTGTCTTCTGCTTCATCGAGTCCCACCATCTCTGCTGCAGGTTAGCTTGTTCTGTTGCATGGCAGCAGGTCCTGCTACATCCTCCGTGAAGTCCTGCCCTCTTCTCCTGCGTAAGTTTTTTGTGTGTCTAAGCCTAAGATACTGCCTTCAGCTCACTGCAGGTCAGGAGACTTTATCAGGGAAGTATCTCTGTATATTTGCCCTGTCTTTCTACTCTTCCGTAAGCATCTATCATTGGCCACTGGTAGAGTGAAGCCGACAGGCTCAACAGACCTTTGGTCTGACCCAGTACTGCCATCCTTGCCATCTTCTCAGCTGCATATGTGAGGCAGTGAGCTGGAGATCCATACATCCCCATCACTGCCACTGGGATACCTGTTCCTCAAGCAACTGGTTTTCACACTATCCATACCAGTAACCTGAACTCATGCTATCTACAAATCCCACCTCTGATTACAAAAGGACAGCCCAAAATTCACTGCAGGACTGTCTGCATATAGGCTGGTAATGTAAGCAATCAGCAAATTTGGACTGAAGCTCAGCCTTAGGTTTGTGCTCGGGAATTTGCATATACTACAGATGTGCCCCTCAGGCTGTCCCCTGACCCATGCATGTGGCAGGCTCAGCCTGGTTTCCTTATTTTGCATTTAGTGATTTTTCATTTCAGAAACCTCAAGGCCCACACAGAAGCACCATTTTCTTAATGTCAGACCATCCCCCAAAGACAGCACTCCAAAGCTTTTATCATCCCAAATTATATGCTTACCCTCGTTACCTAAGTCTCAAAACAAAAGCAGGTAATGCACTGCAGGCAACAGTCCCCAGTTCTGTGATTGCATAGAGCATGATTAGCAAGTTACACAAGTATATCTGTAATCAGGTTCACAATTTGAACAAGTCCCCGGAGTTGAACATTGCCCAGCTGGGCTCAAAAAGGACATTCCTGCCACACAAGAGACTAAAGATCCACAGAGGGCTTAGCGAAGCATCAGAGTAGTTTGCATGGATTAGGTAAGCATCTACAGTCTGTCAACTAAATGCAGAGATAGAAAGAGAAGCCCTTTGGAGTTAATCTTGGGATAAGTAGATTAAACATGGTTTTCTTGCATTTCCCTCCACCTCTGTCTTAATACTCTTGACAGAGGGATGGAGATGCAGGGGGTTGAGCATGTAAGTAACTTCTCCTCATTTTTATCTTACCTTGGCTTGTGCTAAAAACTGATTTTGAACTGGCAAACCCAGACTCCTGCCATTCAAGCAGAAGTGGCAATCCTTCCACTAGAAGGAATCTTTGTGGGACACATCAGCCTTGCCCACCATGGAAGTACATTTTCTTCAAAGCATCCCAAGCAATAACTATGTGCACTTGCACCGAGCTATACAATCAGTCTACAAACCATTCACCCTGGCACTGTCTTACAGGGACAAGCAAGCCCAGGTAAACTCCTTGGCAGCAGCAGGATGGTTGGGAAAAATAGCTGAAATTTGTGCAAAAATATTCCACCTTGAAGGGGCAGCCACTACTTTCTAAGGGCTGACCGCTCTAAAGATCCAAGGGAGACACAACGTGGCCCTTGTCATTAAATGCTGGACTCTGCATATACCAAGGTCTCCATTCAGCAATTCATAAGAACAATTTTGTAATCTCAGACTGAAACCATGGACTATATGAACTCTCATGTCATTGCAAACATGCTTCAGACTGCAAAAGCATTTAGGATTTTTTCATAGCGGGCATAGGGGGTCAAGGGAGATAGATTTAGGGGGTCAAGGGAGTTGGATTTACATCCACAAGTTTCCAAGTAAGTGGATGTTATTTTATCATCCTTGAGTTTAATTGACAATTAATTATATGTGGGAAATGAAAACTGTTCACTCCAGCGGCGCTTCATTTCTGTAGAGCTGACAGGGATGAGAGGTAACAATTGCTCAGTGTGGTAAGGACTGAGGAGCTCCTCTGCCGCTGAACAAAGCCAAGCCGCAGGGCGACAGATGGCAGATGAGATTCACCAAGGGCCTTGAAGAGGCCATACCATCTCTGGCTTTCTCCACCCCTCCAGCCTTACTGGCTGCTCCAGGAGGTGGGTCAGTGGGACTGTGACCCTTACCCAACCCCTTTTTTCTCTTTTGGAGAAGCAGCTGGTAACCAAATGCCACCCCTACGCACTCTGTGAATGAAAGCACAGCTGCAGTTCCCAGTGCTTGGCCAGGTGTGCACAGGAGAGAGACACTCCACCGCTCTCCTTCGGTGCAGCTTTCATTGCATTCGCTTGCATGTCTCCACGTCAATAAAACTACTGACATTTTCATTTTCACAGTCAGTAACTGCAAGAATAAATGCACCTTTACAAGCGACTTCTCCTTGACCTCCCCACACAGGTGACCACCCTTGCCCACAGTCAGTTTTCTTATACCCTTTTTTCTATCCCAGGGAGGAAATAATACTTGCATCTGCATTGGGGGAAGCAAGAGCCATCCATGAAAAAGTGAAAAGCAGAGAATCATTCCCAGAATTTCCTCTTAAATAATAACTGCTCCTAAAGAGAAGGTCCCAGTAAGTCTAAAGTAGAACTTTAAAAATTATAAATTTCCACTTTTCCTGTGGTAGAAAACACTACTGCCCAAATCCAATCACCTCTAAGGCTATCTACTATGTAACTTGGGGAGACGATGAAAACTCTCAAGGTTCACCATCCAGATTAACGTCACCTTGGGAGGTGACAGTACTGATACCAACCCCTTCCTCAGCAAGAGGTGACTGCTGCATCTCTAAAACCGGGCATTTTTTTCCATGGAAAAAAAAACCCCGAGTGCTAGGGCGAAATACGCTTTTTGCTCCAACTCTCCAGGGTAGTGGTGTTGCACCAGACATGCTCCGATTTCCAAGGCTACCTGCTTCAAGAGGAGTCTTGATTTTAGCCTTTTCCTTCAGAGGTGGGTCTCACCGGAGCAGGACCCACCTGAGGTGACAGCCGTCCGCTCCGGGGACCTCCCGCTGACCTGATCCCCCGTGCGACCATAACGCAAGTTATAAACCATCATTGTAACGATCAGCCTGATTTTTTTAATGATGCTGACGTGTTTTACCTCTCAAAACCACTCTCACACCCCCGCGGCCCGCTCACCCTCCCAAAGGACGGCGGCGGGCAGCGAACGCCACAGCCTGAGGAGATCGGGAGGGGCAGCAACGCGCATGCGCGGCCCCGGCCCCGCCCCCCTCCATCCCCACCCGCCAATCGGCGCCGCCGGGGCCTACGGCGGAGAGCCACCGTTGCCCTCTCCCGGGCGGGTTGCCGCGGGTTATGGCGGCGGCCGTTGGGCGCGTGCTGCGGCTGGGCGGCCGTTGGAGCGCGGCGGGCGGGCCGCGCGCTCAGGTGAGAGCCGGGCCGGGGCCTTTTCCCGCCGTTTACGCGTGTGGAGGCCGCTTGTTTCGTTCCCCCCCCTTCCCTTCCCGGGGCTCTGCGGGAGGACGGGGAAGCCTCCGTGAGAGGCGGGGGGCGGGGGGGGGGGGGGTGTCCACGGCGGGGTGACCCCCGCGCTGGTTTCGGAGGCCCTGGCCTACCTGGCGCCGACGGTTCGTGCGCGGGGCTGGCGCCGAGAGGAGGCAGCGCTGGGGCGGGGAGTGCGAGGGCCGGCGCCGGGTTCGCCTCGGCCCTTCCGTGAGCGGAATTTGTTTTTCCTGAGGTAAAGAAAAAGCGTAGTGAAGCCCCGGGTTATTTTATGTAGCGCTGGAATTAACAGAGCCGCGTACAGACCCAAGGCAGCACTAAAGCGAAGTGCTTTAAGGTGGTAGTTTTTTAGGTTGATCAACTTGAGTGGTGGTGTAAGTGGATAGTGAAGTCTCCCAGCTCTTGCAATGGAGAGAGAAATGTGCTCCACAGGTGCGGTAACTTCTGATGAAACAGAATTACCTGTTTGTTCTGAGAGACACCGGTGTTCAGCTGATTGCCGTTTAATTAAAAAGCTTAGCTGCTGTCAGTATTCAGAACAGCCGCTGTGTTTGTGCAGTGGTATTTGATACACCTGTGTATATATATGTATTTATTCGGTGACCAGCAAGTGGATAAAAAGGCATGCTGGTAACACTTTCAAGTTACAGAGTAATTTAGGGTAATAAGGGATGAAGAATTGTTTGGTGAGTGAGCTAAACCAAACTGTGGGGTAACAGAAGGTAGATGCAGTAAGGAAGTGAAAGTTAATACTGGAAGGAGCAATTTGAACTGTTTCTGTGGGCTACTTCTAGATTCACTTTACCTCTTAGGGATAAAGACCTGGTGCCCCTGTGGGTAGTTCTTTACACAGCAGTCAGAAATACACATGCTTAAGTTGTGCAAGGAATGAGAAAAAGGCTGGCAATACTCTTAACGCTTGATTTTGTTCTCAGTTGGAATACTTTCTGTTGCTTTGGTTACCCTATATCAAAGGTATGATTATGACAGTAACTTAGTTTTTCTGGTCAGGTACCTGCTTGAGTTTGAGCTGAAAATGATTTGTGTTGTAAATGAGGAAACGGTCTCGAAGGAGGAATCACTGCAGAAGGTAGGGCTGGAAGGGGCCTTGAGAGATCATTTGTCTACTCCTCTCGCCCCCAGAGATGGGATCAGTACCTAAGCCTATAGCTATATGCAAATCATCTGTCTGTGAACCTGAGGATATGAAGGGAACTAATGGGAGGCAGGGCCTGGGAAACTTAATAGACTCTCCTTTCCATTAGGTGTAGTTAACCTGTGGAACTGTTTGAGGAGGATGTTTAGGATAGTAAGCATTCATGTGAATACAAAAATCAACATAAGAAACTTGGAAGAAAATTCCACTGAGGACTGTTAAGAACAAGATATCAGCATGTCTTTGAAACGCAGATTGCTGGAAACTGGGGAAGTGTCCTGGGAAAATTACCACCACTTGTCCTCTCCTTGTGCCTCTGATGCTGGCTGCTGTTGAGGACAGGGTAATAAGTTGATGTACCCATGTTCTGACCTGCTATAACCATTTCTTGCATCAAGCACTTTTCTGTGCTTACCATTAGGGAAGTCTTTTATGATGCCTATCCTAAAAAATCCCTTGCTGGAGTGTAGTTTGTTACTTCTTGTCTATCTTAGTGGGGGAACAGTTTAATTTCTTGGGGTTTGTTTTGCAATTGAAAGTCTTGCATTGGGGGAGGAAATGGGAGAGAAATTTTCAGTTCCCTTAGCTTTAACTGAGCAACAGGTTTAGCTTCCTATTCTTCTAAGAAGCAAACCACAGATTTAGCACAATTTCTGAAGAAAAAAAAAAATCTATCTTAGTTACTGTCAGTCACTTCTGATGTGATTGAATAGCTGTTCTCAACAGAAGAGTTCAGAGTACCATATGTGCTATTTAATTTGATTGGGTTGGTTACCTTACCTAAATCACTGTGGATGGTACATGTACTGATAGCAGAAAGAGGTGATAGCACTTTGGTGACAGTCTTTCAGAACTACATGCTTGGAAAGGAGTAGCTTCTTCTGCAGTTGTTAACTAAGCTAGAGTTGAAAAGCCTGTTAGTATTTGGTAACTTGTGCCTCAAAACACCTGGATCTAAATTCTGTTCCCCATTAGGCTTATCTGACACTTGCCATGTATCTATACATTTAGAGTTATCATTTATTTCCATAGCATAATGTATAAGCAAAACTTAAAGTGTAATTTGGTCAAATATGCACAGGAAGTAGATTTTCTGGGTGGGGGAGATGCAGTTTTACAGTTACCTGTCAAGAGACTTCATTTTGAGAAAAAGTTTCTTCTGATGAGACACTTTGTGAAATCGGGTATAAAAAGTAATATAAAATCACTTATGCATATTTGCTGACACCTTGTGATACCTTCTGATGTGTTTTGCAAAATGCTTCTTAAAACACGAGCCTGATACTGGTTCACATAGTTAGTTTGTAGGCCAACTGAAATCTGAGATTATGTAAACATTGTTTAAGTAAATCAATTAAACCACATTTTTGTAAAATAGGACCCTAGAAAGCCAAAACTTGCCTATTGATCGGAAAGTAATTTTTTAGAAACTTGGGGTGGGTCCGAGCATTTACATTCTGTATGATTGCTACATCATACATGTTTTTTCTTGTGCAACAAGTGACCAGAGGACTGCTGTTGGTATCTTGTATGTCTACTGGGTTCAGTAGCACTAGCTGTGCCAGTAATTGGAGCAATGGACAGAGGGCAGCTTTAGTCCTACCTGCTGATATGGTTATACAGCTACAGCTCTGCATCTCCTAGTGAAGTTCTATCCCAAAGATGCTTTTTTAGTACAAATTCTTTTGTGCACTAAATTGTTTTGGAAAAGGAGATGATTGAAGCCTGCCAGCTTAGAGCATGGAAGCAGCATGAAAATAGTGCAACTGCATGTGTGCCACATCATTTGGTGTCATCTTCTATCTCTGTAACTATGTTATGTTGTAAAATGAACAGTGTTTTCTCTTGAAGTCAAGCATCCTGTTTAAGATTCCCCTTTCCTCCCATTCCAAAAGTACAGAAAGCTTGATTCGTCTGTTAGTGATACATGTTGACTTTATATCCATATAACTCCAGTGAAGCAAAACGAACAGGATGAGCAAACAGACAGGTACTAGTTATTTCTTTTCTTGGAAAAGATAGGCCACAGAAGTTGAAGTTGTCTGAAAAATGCTTATTTTTTTTTTTTCTAAGGCAAACTTTACATAAGCTGATTTTCTGTTAATTTACGGTCTCACTGGAAGATCAAGATTTGCCAAGCTGTTTTAATGCTAGGTTGCTTGAGAAGAAGTTGGGAGGGGAAGGTTAATACCAAGGGGTTTTGTCCAGAAGTAAAGGCTTTCTCTTCTCCCTTGTCCTGATGGAAGAGTCTATTATTTCAGGAGCACTGTTAATAACCGTTATTATTTAAAAAAATGGTGAGGCTGCTGTCTGCAGTAGTGCTCTATGAAACGTGTAAGAAGTGAATGCAAACCTCTGTGTTTTCCTTTAGAAAGTAGAGGAGCATGCTTTCTTGTTTGACTGAAATGCCAGAAGCATTTAGCTGTGCTTTGCAGTTCTTGCCTGTGCCACCCATGAAATAGTACTCTTATCCCAGAAGAGGTACCCAATACAATAGATATTAATTTGCATAAGAGGCTGTTTTCTAATTATGAACAGTTTGTGTGTCCAGGGAGTTTTGATTAGTGATGAATTGAAACTAGGGAAGAATATGAATAGCTTGAGGGAAGGAGGACAAAAATGAGAAAATTACAATAGAAATTGACAGGAATAAGATGAAAGCAATCTTTTTTAAAGTATTCTGTTTAAAGCATAGCAGAGAGAAAGCAATTTTGGGCTAAGTAATAAGGAATCATATGTTCATTAACAAGAATTACAAATAATTAGTTACTATTAAGACAAGTAAGACAGAAGATGAATTGAATTCTTTCCTGAGGAGTGACTAGGAGAGAAGAACAGGGAGTATGCAGAGATACCTCTGCTTTCCTTACTGCTTTCTAAGAAAATCACTGGAGCCTTGCCTGTGGAAAATGTGTACATTTAAAATTTTGATTATTCTTTTAATTCTGTATATGTCAATGTAACCTCATAGAAAATGTGAATATAAAGAAGAAAAAAAAAAAAGGAAGGGGCAAACCAGGACTAGCATTGCATATGATACTTATAAGCTGTGGAGAATATAAAGCAACAACAGGCTCTTCAGCACCAAATTCTGCCTTGGAGCTGTTTTTAAATATTTTCTGGCAGAGGTATTGGTTACTTTTCTGAAGGTATATAGCTTGGGGGGCATATCTTTATCTATGTCAGGTTGTAAAAGCATAGAGGGTCAGGTTTTTTCCATCTCGTGTGACCTTGTTATTCAAAGATTACTTTACCTTCTATATCAAACCTTACTGAAGTCACAGGACCTATCCTGCAGCACAGGCATTTGCTATACATAGGTTTAAGGCAGGGTATTGTAGTCTTTATTCCAAATTGAAATTTTAAGTGGGGTGGTTAGATATTTTTTTTTGTCTGTTGAAGCCTGAGACAGTCATGGAGAGGTAAATTGATCATGAATAGCTTTATGTATGTGCAGCAAATGGGATGCATTGTAGCAGTCCATGCTGGGCTGCCAAATGTACAGAATACCAACCGGGCTCTGTGAAAGTACAAGAAGATCTGTGTTTCATTTCCTGTTCATGTAGGACTTGGCCATGTAATACAGAACACCCAAAGCTTCTACTCACAGGAGTCACCTGACTTGTGTTACTGAGAGAAGGTGGATGTTTGATCTGCTTTTGTGTTTGTCTTGCAAATATGCCCATGTAATCTTGTTTTGATGAGATGTGTGTATTTGTATTGTTGTGGTTATAACTGGATTTGAAGATTACTGTTGTATTTGTATTAGTTACAGGACGATAGCAAGTATTTTATGCTGTTCATATTAGCTTAACTCAAAATGGTAAAATCCATCAAAATGGTCAGCATGTCTAAATTGTGATCTGGAGGAGACAATTCTTGTGACTCAGAGAATACTTAATCATTTCAAATACTAAGTTTATTCTGTTCCTCATAATAAGAACCTTAACTAGTTCACTTTGTTGTGCGTGTTTGGGATTTAATGTTTGACTAAAGGTAGACTGAGGCTGCAACTCCAGGAGCGGCAGAGGCAATTTAATAATTTGCTCAAAGGAGTGAAGGTAAAGAGAGAACTCCCTCTCTACTTCCTTGCTTCCAGTTGTGTAGTTCAGCCACCTTCTCATGTCAGCTTTGGCTCTTCTCAGGGCCTTCTCTGAATCACTGGGACTTAGCTCAGCTAAGAACTGCCTGCTCTTTGGGAAGAAGTAGAAGTTAGTGTTCTGCCACATATAGGGAGCTGAGCTGGCATGTAAAAGAGTCTGAGTGCCAGAGCTGGCACAGGGCAAGTGAAGGGAGTGGAGGAAAGAACGCTAGCAGGGGTGGACTGTGAGATAGACTCACTGTGCCTTGTGAAACTGCACTGTCTGTTCACAAAGCCAAGCTGTGGCACGTTGAAGGGGCTGGAGAGAAGTGTTTCGGGGTACTATTCTGATGAACAGAACTGGGCATTTTTCTGATTCAGAAGTGATTCTTTTTCTATCTTTGCTTTTGTCCCACACACCCTTTTTTATGTGATTCCCTCCCTCCCCCCTGCCCTCAGAAGACTAGACAAATAATCAGTTCTCATTCAGTTTGTGGAATAATTAAGCTGCAGAGGACTTTAATACTAATGTTGGAGAGACAAAATAGTGCATAATATTGGCACTAGGCCAGAATTGGGACATTACAGCTCTGTCAGTGAAGCTCCTGTTCATCTGGCAGAGAGCTTGATTGAAATTAGTTGTCTTAACTACTGATTGTCTTGATAGAAGAGAAACCAAACGTGTATCCCGCAAAGATCAAAAGATAACTTGTCCCCTGAGTTCTGAGCTGGAACGATGCTCAGTAGTATTTGCTGGTGAGAACTACCCTACTAGTTTTCTAATAGTTTCACCTGAGATGGTAAAATAGCTTAAGAACCATTATGGCACTGTGAACAAGGAGGGAGCACTGCATAGCCTTCCCAGAGCCTTTAGCAGTATTTGTGAAGCCACGTGTGTCAGAAAGCCACTAGAGAGCTGCCCTGCAGATTCTTTTCATACTTTGTTATGGGATGCCTTTAGGTAAAGGCAAAACCTGCTTATTTGCTGATAGATTTTTATTTTCTTTTAAGACTGCATCTGTTGATCAGCGCTGTGTTTTGCTTTTGCTGGATGTTCATGACGTATGATAGGACGTTTCTTTCCATCAGAAAAATCTTCTGAATTAACCATAATGTGTGGAATGTTCAACTTTTAGAATGTGTTTATCTGTTTATGGGCATTAAACAATTGGAAGAAAATGGTCTCATGAGTAATATTGCCTTTTCTAACTTATTACAATAATGTGTTGAATCTTGTTATAGGTATGAATGGCTTGTTATACTATTCATTTTATTTAGAGCTCACTGTGCCAAAAATATAAAATAAATCTCTCACTTTTCTTTTTTCTTTTTTGTTTTTATTAGGCATTAAGGCTAATCTATACCACTACACCAGTGCAGAGAAAAAATGTAGGTGCCTCAGGACCTGAAAAGTACACGGAGGAATTTATTAAAAAACAGATTGAAGAGTTCAACCTAGGAAAGAGACATTTAGCCAACATGATGGGAGAAGATCCAGAAACTTTTACCCAAGAGGATATTGATGTAAGTACAGTTGCTCTGTTGGAGAAGTAATTTACTGTAGAGTTTCAGATATTGAAAGCACTTTACTTCAGCATGAGCCCCTCAGCTCTCTGTGAATTTTAATCAAACTGTCAGAATAAGAAAGAATGCTACTATACATTGCAAACATTGCAACTGTGACTGTGAATAGAGATTCTACCCCAGCTACCATGTGAGGTCAGACATCACAGTATAGAGCTGTATACCATATCTTGCTGAAGCACAGTAGGTTCTTTTTAAAAGTACTAATGGATAATCCCCTTGATCAGAGGTTATAAGAGGCACTGTAAAGGTTTATGTAGCACTTCGAAACGTTTACCCACAATTTGACCTGCTGTGTATATTTAGGTCAGGTTTTCTTGTACGATACTGTGGTTGCTGGTAATCCAAATTAAATTTTATAGGATGTTTTACAGCTAACACTCTGGTTTAGCTTAGGGATTTTAATATAGACGTGAATTTAAGCTCATATCAGTAGCTCCAAACATACTATTTTATTGCCATTCCCTCTGACAAATGACAGATGCGTGGCCTCCTCTTTCTCTGTGTCATTTAGGCTCATGTATAGATATGCCCCCTTTCACTCAGAAAAATGTTTTGTTGCATGGATTTTTTTTTTTGAATGTCCCACCTGGTCGTCAGTTCTGTCATTTCTGTCTTATTTTATCACACATCAGAGGTAGAGAGGAGAGATGTCATTTGGTGACATTCACTCTTAGGTGAAGCTGTGTGAAGAAGTCTCATGGCTGAAGCTTTCTCTGTGCAGCAGCAACACTATTAATATAGCTATGGCAGTGCAGTATATCAGCAGGGCCCTTAGGGTGGACATAGTAATGTGGTACGTGCCAAAAGAGAGGTGTGTGTGTGGTTCAGTTTTTTCAGAGTGAGGAGATTGTTTGTGTGGCCCCTGAGTGGCAGAATTCTGTCAGCATAGCTGTGTCCACATAAGAGGTCTTGACAGTGCTTATGCCAAGAGAGAACTACATCTGTAGGTGGTGATACAGGCTGATTTCAAACACATTTGGTAGGCTTCAGAACTAAGTTCTGAAAACTTCTCTGAAAATAGACAGCAAAGTAGAGAAGAGATACACAGTTAATGGCCTGCTGAGAAAAAGGCTGAAATGAGACTTGAGTTTTATCAGGTATCAGAAAATCCATAAGGGAAGCTTGACTTCAAGTCATAAATCTGTAGGAAATCAAGCTTTACAAGTACAAAGCTGTGCACTGGTACTGTGACTACTTTCGTTCAGAATCGTAGATATCCTTTTGCTCTTCTACAGACAAGTACCAACGCGGAGACCCTTCCAGTCTTAGTGTAGGGTGGATAAGGTCCTGTCAACAGTAAAAGTATTCATTGAGGCATCTGGGTCAGCAGTAATAGCAACCTGTTTCTTTACATTAGCTTTCTTATTTCTGTACAGACTATAGGATTTCCTTTTCCTGTATTTTTCAGATGGTTTTTCTTACCTGTAATGACCTTTATCTTTTTGAGTTACTTTCTTGTAAAGTATTCATGCACAGACCTGCCACCAGAATACATCCCATGTTAGTACAGTACGACGATGGTGCTAATAGTTCAGTTTGTTTGCCTGAAAGGTTAATGGTAGGAGAGTGCATTAATCTGCAGTCTGGCTTCCTTCCTTGATAGGGTCTAGGGGGAAGGCTTACAGGCAGCAAGACCGCAAGAAATGGAAAATGACCATATCTAAGTAGTGGTTTCTTCTTTATGAATCCACAGCACTATGATCATTTGCACAAAATTAACTGAGCTCCATCATTAGTAAAAGCAGATTCATTCTGGTAATTAGCTTTTACAAATGTAGTGCAGGTGACGTGTATGGGACTGCTTTGCAGACTGTTTTTGAAAAGAGGGAGAAGTGCAGCCAAAAGAGTAGTGTTTTGTTTGGTGATACCAAGTATCTGTGGTACATGTTTGATTTCTTCATATTCCATCAGGTGTTGGAAAATACTTAGAGTGTGTAATAGTGTCTGCTATGCATAATTAAATTTCTGTTATAAAAATATAAAAGCTGCTTAAGCACTGGCAGGAGAATTATCAAGCTTTACATTTCGAACAGTAATAATTCTTTCTGATGAGTGCTTATATACCACCGTGTCTTCTACTGTTAATCAGTCTGTGCAGTGTATTTCAAAAGTAGACGTCATAGGATTCTGTCCTTCACTGGAGTTTTAGGTATAGTTTAATAAAAGCTAAACCTTGTGAAGTTTTGAACAGGAAAATAAGTTGACTTACTTGCTAATCCTTCTGGATGTTGTGGAAGCAGAATTGCCTCTTACTGATGCTTTTATTTAGGAATGAAAAGTTAAGCTGTGCATTACAACTGTATTTCTGGAGGAGAAAAAAAAAATCCAGCAAATTGATATATAACTCTGCAGAAGTCTACCAATTGCTTTTTAATTGGTATTATAGACCTCACTCTGTAGCTAGGATGTTTTATTCTCCTATGTGTGAATATGTGCTATGAAGTTTTTCTAATTGATTTGCTTTGCCCATTCCATTTGATGTATCATTTTTCACAATATTTCATAATTTGTGCTCATTTCTAATGAACAGAGTCGTTAGGACAGGCATGTCTAAGTACAACTGACAGCTAACATTAGGTGCCAGATGCAGTTTATAAAGCTATGTAGAACTGCAGAGAACAGTTTAAATAAATTAGCACCTGTACATTAGTCTCACTTGCTGGTAATTTATAAGCGAATCAGTAGAGATGACATTTAGGTAAGTCATTGATCAAGTTAACAGCTGCATACCCACTGCCCAGCTGGGATACCTAATTAATAGAGATTGCAGTCCTGACCTAGTGCTTTTCCCCAGTTGAGTCTGTAATCCTTTTATTTTGTGATTTAACTTTAACTTATGGTTGTAGTAAACAGCCCACCTTCATTTTCCACTGTCAGTTCTGTGATATTCTGCTTTAAAGCCCAGAAATCTAAGTAAGATTAATACAAGAAAAGCATCTTAATCTTCATGACCTATTTATATGTCAGTATTTTTATTATTCATTTTTATGCAGTCACTAAATGCTCTCCCAGATATGAGCTCATCATAAAGCAATACTCTTTCCCCATAAGAGTTAGTAAAACTCAAAAACTAGAGTTCTATGTTGATTTTTCTCTTGTCGTCTGCCTTATGACCTAATAGATTGTTGTCAAGCAGATGGAATAATTTGAATCTAAAATACATGTTTATCTTCACTAGCACATATATTGTTGCAAAAGTACCAGTAAGGTTGTTAACTATGAAAAGGTTAAATGTGGATAAACTATACCCTATGAGGAATGAAGTTTCTTTCAATGAATTAAGATGACTTTAATGAAAAATAGGTTGTGTGCAGTTGCTTTTAAAAGTGGCTCAGCACATCTGATTTCTAAACATTCAAATTTTAGCAATGCAGAGTGTTAGAAATGAGTGAATATTGGCATATGTGAAATGTCAGAAACATTATTCAGAACAAAATGCATTTCTGAACTTTCTATTCTCTGTGAGAAGAGTGTGTTGTCCAGCATTGTCCTCCCAAGAAATATTGGATTTTGTATTGTTTTTTAAATAGCTGAAGCTAGAATGCTTTTTTCAACTTTTTTTTCCAGTGGAGCCAAACTCTGCATCAGTATTTTCTTTATTTTGTATTAAAGTCCATCTGAGCTGATGACTGCTGTATTTTTTTTTTTACTCTCTTTAATACTGTTCAGTTTTGAAAAGTTGAAATGAAGATAGAAATAATGAGTGTTTCTTACAACGGGTTTTTGGCTTTTTTTTTTTTGCTCTGCAAGCTCTGGACAAGACATTAATTTTTGTTTTGAAAATGATTAGTTAGTATAAAAATAATGTAATATTTAAAGAAGGTGGTTTTTTTTTTTCCATATAATGCTAGTGGGTTGTGTTGGTGGTTTTTTTCCCAAGTGATGGGGTTAAAATGTTATATCACTGTGAACTTGAAATTTCTTTCTGTCCCAGCTAGAATTCAGCTTTACATAAACAGCAACAAATGACTGGGGTGGTTTCAATAAATTGTAGTAGTTAGTTGTTAGAGGCAGCTTTTGTTTTACAAGGTAAACTTAGGTGTGTCACTGTGATTTTTTTTTTTTTGTTAATCTTTTTCATTTTGTGAAATAAAAAAACTGTTTCAAAGTTAACATTTCGCATCCCATTTTTGATTCATTCATTATTGATTCTGCCCCAGATATTCTGGATTTTGGAAGCTGAAAACTTAAAGAATACTGCTAGTGTGATTAGAAGCAAAACCAGCTGTTCCAGCAAACATCTCAGTCTGAGAAATGCTGAAGTACAGTGGCTAAATGTGAATCAAGAGGCAAGGTTTAAGAAGGGAAGTGGCTCTCGTGTGATCAAGTTGAGGAGTAGAAGAAGCTGAAACAGCTATCGCTTAAGCATTTCATTAAAACATTACGGCATAAAGTGTCACTTCTAACCTCAGTGTTTTGATGACTAAAATTTCGTATATATTTAAAAAGGAACGAGCTGGATTCTTGAGCTCTCTGCCTAAAAGGGTGCTGCTGCAAGGGAATCCAAGGTGGAAGTTTTAATTTTTTTTTCTTTTTTTGTTTTTCTTTCCTTGTTTTCTACAAAATACCTTTCCTCATGGGATGTTACTTAGATAACTATCTTTGCACGTGATTTGAGCAATGAAAATTAGTGGAATGTTTTGTGTTTGAGCTGTAGATTCAACAAAAGTGTGGGAAGACACTTGGGCAGGATCAATTTGCCCTGCCAAACCTCTCCTACTTATGGCAGGTTATTTAAGGACTGAACTGTTTTCAGTCTCCTTCCCCTATCCCAGTATGATTCAGTGAACTCTATTTGAATTAAAGTATTGAATTCTTAATTTATCAAGACATTTTTTTAAAAAATTAACCCTTACTGACCCAGCTGAACTTGTTTGATTCAGAGTTAGTCTCTGATATTTGAGAAAGTGAGCAAACAAAACTTCTTGGCTTGTAGATAAATATGAAGGGAAGGAGGATCAGAAGTCAGCATGTGCAACATGCACAATGAAGAGGGAGAAATGAAGGTGTGGCAGGTATGCTGAATTTGCACAACATGCCACATGCAGTGCTGGACAGATTATTTAATGAATTGGTTTGCATGTCTGAAAGACTGCCAAATATGTTTTTTTTTTTTTATAGCGATGGAAGCTTCTTTTCATTATTCCAACTGGCTTGAATTCAAACTTATAGCTGCAAGTGAAAGACATCGTGGTCCTGTGGGCAGTATATTGAATTATTGGGTCCCTCAGCAGGGGATGATATAAGAGGATTCCTTTTCATTTGTTACAGGAATGTTAAGTTTACCAACACAGTTTAAGAAATGTCTGATGTAAACCATCTTGTTACTAATATGTATTCATTATGATCTGCTATTTTTGAAGGTGTGACTACTGGGTGGGTTTTTTTCCTGTGTGGATCAACACTAGAGTTTGAAAACAAACACTTTCAAATCCTGAAGGAAATGGCTAAAATATTTTTTTTAGTAACTCATAGCAGAAGCTGCCTGTACCCATTCCACCTTTTTCCAGTAGTGTATGTAACAATTTTTGGAAACACCACTGTGTTACTAGGGTCCAGGGTTTTTAATCATGCTTCTGCTGAAAATAATTATGGATGTTTCTTCTTTAGAAAGTTGTGTTTTGTTTCCAAAGACAATGGCAACAGTGTGATTTAACAAATAGGATTGTGAAATGGCAGCCCAGAACCTGTGGAGGCTACAGTGGGGTGAATGAATCTTGTATAGCTGAAATAATGGCCTGAAGAGAGCAGTTCTTGGTCATATTCAGCACAACACTTCCTTTCTCATGTAGAGTTCAAGTGAAATTAAGCACTAAAAGAAAGATGGGGGCTGTGACCCTTAAGCTAAAAACCGCTCCTGGAATGGAAAACTGCAGTTAAATAGAAAAGGTTTCTTGGGAACTTTACTGCTAGCGTTTAAACCTCAATTAAAGTTTCAAGAGGGACTTTCACCTGCTTTTTTGGATGTTCAGGAAAATGCAGAATGTGCAGCTAATTCTCCAGAATTTTGACTCAAGACATGGAGATTCCTGAAAGGAAGCCTGTGTTCCAAATCTGAAGACATTGTCAAAAGATTTCAGGAAAATACTTCATTGTTATTTATGTGCTCCAGCTGCAGTTTGGAGAGACTAATTCTGATGTCATTCCTAAGGTTGATCCACCATCTTATTTTATGGCTAGTACATATGGGTGTTGAGAATCACAGTTTTTCCAAAGTACTCCTTTTCTACATAACTGAAACATTTGCATAGAAAAAAATCCGCTTCTATAAATTAAGTTTCTGAGAGGCAGACTGACTTGCTGTGTAGTTGCTAAAAGTACAGTCTGAGGACACAGCTATTTAAGAAGAAACTTCTGAATGAAGTTGAACTGGAGTCTGTTGCATCCCAGGATAGTTCCTGACAGGATGTAAAGACAAATACCTCGTCCTTGACTGCATTTCCATAAAAAGGGATAAGGTAGGAAGACTCTATTTCTTTCCATTTTGGAACAACAAAAAAAGCAAACTTATGAAGTGAACTATTATTATTTGGCTAGTTGTTGTGTGGAGAGCTGAAGGTTGGGATTTCTTAATGCAGGCTTTTTTATGCTTTAGTGTGAAAGACATGAGTATACGCTCAAGCAATATAAAGTAAACTTTCTAGAAGTAGGTCTCAGATGGTAGCCGCTTTCTTCATTATAAATGTTAAATTGTTATATTTGGCATTTATTAAGGTGTCATAGTTACAGTAACTGTTTTGACTGAGATTCTGGAAATGCTTGTATAAAGACTGTCTTAAGTACACACACAGCCAGTCTCAGTATCCTGTAATAAATTCTTTTAATATATTATATAAGGTGTTTGTTTAACATCATTTGGCTCACAGCAGATCTCTATTGTCATCATAATTAATCCCCATTTGTTCATAAATAGGTGTTCACCTACTGTGTATATGCATAAAATGCCCATTGACTAACAAATGGGAATACAGTAGTCACTAAGAGAAACAAAATTACCATTTCATAAAATCAAGTTAAGCCTTTTGTTTGCTTCAGAATTCTCAAAATTTCTGTTCAGAATGCCAGTAGGGGATTAATGAAAGTAATAGGTTAGGTCTTTTTACACTCCATGCATATTAAATCGGTTGAAGCACTGAGAAACCACTCCATGTCCATGGAAAAAATTATCAGCAAGTAATAGCCTTGAGGTAGCCTAACTAACAAAGAGCTGTTCTTCTTAAGAGAAGATTTTAAACTCTGATTTTATTGTAATTCTACTTTTCCGTACTGTCTAATGGAAATATAAACAAGAGCACTGCCAGAGGGGTTTATTCAGTTAGTCCATGTTACTGTACAAGCACAAGATTTCTGTCTTAAGCTCTGCTACCCACTGTCTGAAGTTGGCTACGCTTGCCAAACCCCTACATCTGGGGGTTTTTGATGGCTACGTTTTTCTGTTTTGTTTTTAAAACCAAATGGAAATAAACAGCTCTCATAAATGCATATTTTTGTTTTATTAAATTATGTTTCAGTTACATTGAAGAAGGAGAGTAAGATGATGTTGAACAGAAATGTGTGTCATTGGACTTAACCTTGTAAGGTGCTTTCCCATACATTTTGCCAAATTATTTGGAAAATTGGTGTACCTACTTTATTTGTTGAAGGCAAATAATAACTTCATAGATCACATGAATAGTGGTGGATATTAAGTAGGTTAAGTAAAAGCGAATGATGTACCTTGTACTTAGTGAAAACAGGGGGAAACAATGAGTGTGTAATGAATGTCACATACCTTTCTAAATTGTTTTAGCAAACCCGTAGGTATCTAAGGAGAAGAAAGATGGCATTTAAGAGACTTTCTTTTCTAAGCAATTAGTTCAAGTTCAGCAAAGATTGTAGTGACTCACATTTGTTTCCAAATGCAGTGATCAATGAAATGCTTATTTAGGCTATGTAAAATACCTTCTACTGCCACAACAAACATTGCTTTTAGACTTGAGGAAATGTCTGTAGAAACTGGGATTCTAAATGTGTAAAACTTTGCTTTGTCCAGTTGCTTTAAATAAAATTTCCATGTCTGTCAGTAGGCACTGTTAACAAGCACTGATATTTTTCAGAAAGATAAATGTTTCCTCTAGAAGTCACAGCACTTGAAATTTTAGGGGAAAATCACTGTGTATAAAGGTGGTCTTTGCACTTGAGTAGTTCTACTAAGTTATGATAAATGTATGCCATAAAAACTAAACTTTGCAGAAGAAAGTTCACTCATACTAATATAGTAGAGTACAGCCTTCAGAATGAGGTTTTACTTTCCCTGAGGATTCCTGAGGAAATGATCTGCTTTTCTTTTCAGCACAACATGTATGCGGCACTCTTTCTTACTGATTTGGTTGCTTGCTGTACAGAAGTTGCACTGTTTTTCTCTACAACAAAGTACCTAAGACATGTTTTGATGATGCTTTTGTAAAAAAGAAATTACATACATCATCTCTTTTTTTTTTTTTTAGAGAGCTGTTGCCTATCTCTTTCCTTCTGGCTTATTTGACAAACAAGCCAGGCCCATGATGAAGGTAGGAATTTTTTGTTGCATTTCTGAATAACTGTAGCAGGATATTTTAAGTAACTTTTTCCTTTTGCTGATATTTGTTTGTTTATTTACAGCATCCTACTGAAATTTTTCCAGAGCAGAGGAGTAAGTGTTCATAGATTTTTTTAATTTATTTTTATTATTTCTAAGTATTAGAGTTTTTGCATATGTAGAATTCCCTATTTTCACAGATTTACTTTTTTCCCCATGTTTCTAATAACCGCTAAGACATGAGCAGTAAAAGCTTGATCTGATATTCCAGTTTTTAGGATAAAAAAATACTACTGGATTCTGGAATACCAGTGGTCTTCTTGGACATCTTGTTAACTGACTATAGATAAATGTTTTTCATTGTTTAAAAATAAACAATAGGTAGGATGACGTGCGGAATCTGTTGAAGTCATGTGAAAACCTTTTGTTGAATTCAGTAGCTTTTTGTCAGAGCTGTCTATCTTGCCCATAAAATATTCATTAATACTATTTAAAACCAAAAGTTTTCCTGGTAACTTCATTGCTCTAAAAGCTTAGAAATTACAGCTTTGCAATTGCCAGTTGACAGAACAGAGAGAGTGGAAACTCTCCCAATCATGTCTCAGTTTTGACCTGTAAGTCCTAACTCTGTGCTTATGTCCGTACTGTCTTTGGTCTTGCTCTTGAGACACTTTATGAAGTCCTGGTTGTCAGTGATATGCCAATATGTCAGTGAGAACTCCACTGAAATTGCCAGATCAATCTTAGGTAGAATATTTAAAAGATATGTCAAAACCTGTTGTCCACTTATGACTCGGGTTTAGTATGAACTAGTAGCATGGGTGTGAAATTCTACATTCGCTGGGCTATCGAGTCCCACATGGACACTTCCGATCATAAGCAAAATCTTATTTTCCGTCCGTCCTTTTCCTCTTCCTGGAATTAATTGATGCTTGATTGTGTGTCTTTTAGAAAGCTGCCTAAATTATCCGAAATCTTGGATTTCAGCTTTCAAATGTTATCATACATTATTTTGTAACTTCATAGTATTGTGAAGTAGAAAGTGAAAGGGTTAGGAGAGAGTTAATCATTATGCAATTTAAAAATCCAAGGGCTGTTTTCTTGCAAAACTAAGCTACTATTCTGTATGCTTTCAGGACTAAAGAAATCTTTGAAATGCTAGCTGTGTCCTGAGGAGTGTAAAAACTAATTAGTATAAACGTGTATCTTTATTTACATCTAAAAATAACACTTTCAATAAGTATCTCTTTTAAAGCAGCTTTGTCTTGTCTATGCATTATGTCTTTGATAACTTTGAAGTACAGAAATGTAAATTTATACTTCAGAATGTTCCCTGAACGGTAATTTCAACAAAATATGCTTTCACAGCTGCATACATGGAAATTCACACATTCCATTAGTAGTGTGTGTGGGTAAAAGCCCCCTGTATTCCTTCTGTTCTAGTAAGTTTTGCATCTTTACATTCAACTTCTGCGATATTATGTCTTAATGTTCCAGTGCAATATATATCGTGCTTATCAGACAGGTTCTTTGAGTCTTGTCTTTCTCTATAGCTTATAGATAGTTTCGTTTGAACTTCACTGAATAATATAGCTGGGAGTTTCTCTACAGTTTAATTTGTAAAAGCTCTCAGGTTTTAATTTTTGTCACTTTATTTGGAAAAGATCTTTGTCATGTTACATTTAAGCTTGATTTTTTTTTCCGAAGTTGAAATTTATTTGTCCTTAAGTAACATTTTTTAATGAATAAAATAAACTGGATGTGCTGAATTATGTGGAACATATGTCGTCTTGCTGAACTAATTATAGCATAGGTCTGTGTATTTAAATATTCCAAACGTACCAACCTGAACAAGCCCTAAAACCACCCAAGTTCTGAATATAGTTGTTACCCACAAAAGACAATTGATACTTAGTTTAGTTTAGACATATTAATAAAAAATTTGCTCTGTTTAATGCACTGTTTTCCAGAGCTGTTAATCTTTCATCTTTCACAATCATTATGTAAATTTCAGTTGTCTCAATTTGTACTTTACCTATTCTAAAATGGATACTTCTGTCTGTAATACCAACTGTACAGTCTTTGAAAGTTTATTTAAGATGTACATGAGGGATTCCCTCATGTTAAATGATATTTAGAAATATTATTAAATATTTGGTTATAATTGCAGATGGAGATTGGTTTTTAACACGGTAGTCTAAATCATTAGATTTTCAGACAGGTTGAACACCCGTAAAATGTCTTTGTTCTATGATATTTAAAAAGGGAATCAGTATTATGAAAGAGGTTTATAATGGCAATTAAATACAAGGGATTTTTTTAGTGAGTGTATATTGCTTTCTTGTCTAATCTTGCTTTTCATTAGAAATCCAGTGGGGAGAAGATGGCCGACCATTTCACTTTCTCTTTTATACTGGCAAGCAGTCATATTATTCATTAATGCATGTAAGTATGTTATAACCTGTAATAAATAATGTTAGCTCCTAGTCAAGTACATGTTACTGTAGAGATGTGTATCAGGAGCTCCTGAGTTTACTCATGTTTTTGCAGTAGGCCATAATATCACCACTGAAGCTAAATGCACTGTATATTTTTATGTCACAATATCCATTATTGGGGGCATTTTTATGTCACATTTAAGAGAACAGACTACATAATAGTTCTTGCTTTAATTTTTGGTTTATTTTACAATTTTGGCTATGAACTGGGTTTGACTATTCAAACTGACTATTCATTTGACTGTTCATTGACTATTGAATGCTTTCTTATAGGCTGTATCTGGTTAGTAGTGGAGAATGCATATACAACAAAAATGGCTAGTTCTAGGAAAATTCATTGTAGAATAAAAAATAGTGGTTGTGTGGGATTTTTTTCCTTCCCCGTGAAGGGCAAAGCTATAGGAAATGTTATTTGTGCTGACATTTAGTGTGAAGAAAATTTGCATTTAAACTGCTTAATTGATTTTTCTAAGACTGTTCCATTCATGCAAACTTAAGGCTTTTTCTGACTAGTATGGTTCCAGGAGTAAAGGATCTGCATCTCTTTATCTTTATGAAAAAAGCTGTAGCTAACAGGACATCGCTAGACCCTGGGTCTTAACATGGATTATGAACAGACGTTTCATATCTATGACCATCAGTGGTGCAAGCATTATCTATGTCTTTAGAAGAGTTTATGTAAAGATGTGCATTTTTCTTACATGTACTTACAGAAGACAAAAGCATTAATAATGTATGCAGAAGTATTTAATTGGACAATCATTTCAGATTTTGTTTCCTCATTAGATAGTCTTAAAAAGTTAGTTCTATGGTTAGTCTGTTGTCCAAAAAAAAATTTTATGTTACCAAATTCGGTGCACAGCTTTACCAAGCGTAGTGTTTTTATTAGAATTATCTGATATTTATTTGCGTTCTACATACCCAAAGGACAAAATCCCCACTTGTCAGGTACATTTATTTCTTTGGGAGAATAAAAAACACACCCCACACCCCCCCTTTTTTTTTGTTGTTGACCTTGGGCAAATGAGCTTCTTGCCCTGGCAGAAATGAAATGAATGATAAATGTAGAGTGTGTCTTTGCTGAGTAATGGAGCTGCAGCATAGGCTTTCCACAGAGGTTTTCTCCTGCACAGCCTGAGGCAGCCCGAGGACCCCTGCTGTTCATTTAAATAGGTATGTCAAATCTGCCTCGAAACGCCGCTGGTTTGATCTGTGGTAATATTTGTGAAGGTTCCATATGGACTTGAGCCCCCTGCAGTGCTAAGAAATAATGTACAACGCTTCATGGTGCAGACGCAAATTTTCTCTGAAAAGGGATGCAATGCTGCGTTTTAGCTGTCGGAGAGGATGATGGAGCTGACGCGCTAGGCCTGTCAACTTGTTACACGGATGGGTTGCACGCAGCGAGGCTGTGGAAAATCTGTGCCTTTTAACTTTTCTACTTAATCACGGTTGTAGCATTGCCTTTAGACTGTATGCTACATTAATTCTCTTCCTGCCTTCTGCCTTTCATCCCAAGTTTCACGGAAAAAAGTAAAGCATGCAGGTCTTGTAGAGGAGCCTTATCAAACAGCTGTCATCTGACAAGCCATTTGCATTTGTTTTGGCTGAAACAGAGCAACCCAAGGGCAAGATGTTTTGTTGCATTCCATCATAATGAAGAAATTACAAATTTTACAAGGAGCATAAGTTTATTTTTAGCTCTTCCTAGCAGTTAGAAACAGTATGCAAGCTTGCCTTGGAAATCTCTAAAAGAATAGCGTGCATCTTGTTTCTAAGTGTGGCAACCACCTTAAAACAAATCGGTTTGACAAATGCATTTTTCATTAGTATAGGATACTTGAGTGTTCTTTGACCGTTTCTGAATATTTTCATTAAGTAGGCTTCTATAAACCTAAATCCGTTAAGTGAGGTTTAACGGGAGATTTTTTTTTTGTCAGCCAAATGAAAGCTGAAATCTGCATGAAATTCCCAACATTGTTTTAACCTCTTATTAGACTAATGTGTATTTAAGAAAATGTATTTTTAAGTCTCAAAGCTAATTAATTTGGCTAGGGGAAAAAAAAAAAGGGTTGTATGTTAATACTAAGTAATCAATCCCATTTGAGGATGTCCTTTAAATTGCTACATTAAGTCTAATAAATCGGATAAACATAGTATTTAGCTTAAACTTGTATGCCATTTATTGCTACATAGACTCATGTAGAACTTGAATTTTATTAATTGCTAGTAATATAACTGGTCACAGCATTATTCATTTAGTTAATGCTAATAAATAATATTGTCCACTTACTAAAAATAAACTGTATATTTGCATGTATTATAACTGCCAGTATATATGTTGTTATGACTTGAATATTAAATGAACTTTCATAAAGGATATTTGCTTTATACTCCATTGTTGTCTTTGTTCTGCCTGTTGAATAAAGTTTAGCTGTAGGGAAAGGGACAATTTATTTTTCTTGTGATACATGAAAGAATGTTTCTTGCATGAAACACCATTTCACAAACAGTTGATAGTATATTTGATCATCTTTTAACTTAAAAGTTTTTCAGAGTAATAGCATATTTTTGTAATGTGCAGAACAAGACAGAATGGTCTCTTCATACCATTCTATCATGCTTCTTGTACTTTTTTAGAATTATCAGAGGTTGTAGATCAGGGGTAAATGCTCTAACAGTAGAACAGTGTAACTCTTAAAAAAACCAGAACCTAAAAACCCCCAAAGCATATGCTGAAGTCAAAACCACATAAGCAAAGAAAAACGCAAACTGTGATGCAAAATGTGGGCTCTGCAGCACATTTTAACCAAAACGTTAAAATTAAAATTTTTTTCCCCGTAAAAATATCTCCTTCTCGGGTTCCATTTGCTGATTTCTTCCCTAAATTTTTTTTATGACGGGTAAAATAAGAATATATTTTTTTTTTTTATTTTAGAAGAGAGCATCCTTGTAGAGATCTGAAATTTGATCTCTCTACTAGAAATGGAAGTGTCTCAGTACATTGCCAATCTTGTAAAATCAGCTGTTTTGATTGTGTAATAGCTGAGTTTACAAGACACACAGATGTGTACATTCATGAATTGGACTATTGAATCCTGAAGTGATTAGTAAAACCTTCACCTGCCAGCTTTGAAAAAGCAAGTGTGTCTTCAGAAGCTTGCTTTAGCCGTTGGGGAGTGAAGATTTGTTGGATAAATTATTGGGCATTACATGTGATTCCTGATTTTGCAAAGGCTCACTTTACTTCATATGTGAGTGGTTCTTTTAGTCTGTTGACTTCATCTCTGCAGAGAGATGATTAAATACATGCATTAATTTTTTTTTAGTACTTCAGACCAAAATTTTGTTTCTGAAGAGATGCAAGTCCACTTTCATTGCCAGAAATAAGCAGGAAATTATATTTAGTGTTTCTCTTACACTTGGAAGTGTTTTAAAATACCACTTTTTAATGTCGTTTGACTTCATCTCCTGTGTAAAGGGTTCTTTGTATGAATGGACATGATTACTGTAATTTAACCAGAACAGTGTAAAGGGATCATTTGAATTCTTAGAAGCGCACATTCTTAGAACTTAAACAGGCTGTGGAGTGTTGGTGTTCTTTGGGAATACCTAGGGAGGGTCTTTGGGAAAATCTTAGTGTTCCAGCTGTTGTAAAGCTTGCTTTGTTGTTGTAACAATGAATTTCTGAGGCTAAAAACTAGTGGGTCACAACCCATATCTCATTTTATATGCCTGTGTTTATCAGTAGTTTCTGAATATGATGGCAAAATCCTTAAGTCTTCCTTTAACTTGTGTCATGTTACCTGAAAATACTTCAGTTGCTGTTTAGAAGCAATTCTGACCATAATCAGTCTGTCCTAAGGTGACAACTGTGATTCCCTCCCCCTGCCCTTTTTTGAAGAACTGTGATATAGTTGTGTTTTTGTTGAGCTCCTGGTTCATCTATTTTTTTTTGCTGACCATTCCAATACCTAAGAGTATGTGCCAGAGCATAGTGAAGATGATGGGTATTCCTCAGGAGGCAGACTGCTTTTGCCAGGTGGAAGGTGACACTGTGCCTTCCGAAGGCGCGAGGTAAGCTGAGAGGCTAGCAGTAAAGTGAAAAGCCTCCTTACACATTTATAAGACCGAGTAACCCAGTACCTCCTCTCATCACCTAACACCAAAATATCTTCTTTGTGCCTGGTTTGACTTTTTCCAAACGTAGAAACTCGTGGAGCTCCCAGGAATCTCTAAGCCTCTACCAAGTGAGCTGTTCCCAGATGGCCGAGGGGCAGCCGCAGTCCTGCTTCCCCTTCTCTTCCCTCCCTCTACAGCCCAGAGCAGAAGCTTCCATACCGATTCTTTCTCACGTCTAACTACAGATGCCTAAAAATTGCTTGGTGTCAGGCACATCTCATGTCCTCTAGCAGAAACCACGGCTGTACTTTTAATGTATAGTCAATAATTTTTGCAGCCTAATAGCTCTGGATGGAGCCGTTAAGATTATTAGTGATGCAATGTGAATCTTGCCCAAAGTAGTGCTATGATATCTTTTTATCTTAGAGATCTACAGATATATTTGTGAGGTTTGGAAATATTTGAAAATATGATTTGTTGTGCTCTTTTATATGATGCTTCCTGTGTTTGAAAATAAATAGACTTTTTCCGAGTTGAAAAATTTTCATAGTTCCTATCTGATCTCTATCAAAAATGAAGGATTTCTGAAAGGCATACTAGTATAATGCATGAGTTCTTATGCTGTCTCAAAAGCAGACAATTTTGTACTTCAGGATTTTACACTGTGGAGTTACTCCAAAAATACTTCAGTTCCACTGTGCTGTTAAAAATGTCACCAATGACCTCCATCAGAGACTTCAGTGAATTGTCCCTATTTAAATGCTTTGAGCGCAGCTCAGATAACAGTCTGTTCTTAGTTCATACGTTTTAAGTACAAATATTTTTAGTATAATATGTGCGGGTGTTTTTATATTAGTGGATAAATCAGTTTGAACAGTAGGTGTTTATAAGCAAGGGGGGTTTGTTTTGTTTTTTTAAAATGTGAACTGTTGCTGAAATGTCATTGCATCCTGTTGCAAATTCCAGTATTATGTTAAGAACTAGTATTTCATTGGTTAATTTCTGACAATACAGAGCGGTCTCACATTGCTTCTTTCACTGTTTTTTGTAAGTAATACAAAGAAAAAGAAAACCCCAACCATTGCTCCTTCTCCCCACTAATTCTTACACTGTAGTTTCTCTCTAGTATTTGGTAAAACTCATTATATTAATAAGGTATATGAAAGTGATGATAAGCTTTCTGTTTTCACTTGTTAATGGAAGTAAGTTATTTGGCATGAGTACTTTGTTGTAATACAACAGTCCTGTTTTGTTTCAATATCATTTATAATTATTCTACAAATACTCCTATTTAATTTGTGATTTGAATCACTGTTGTAATTTAGAATATTAGATGTTATATTTTAGAACTAAATAGTCTCTGAAGTTCACGAACTGAAAAAAAAACCAAACCAACCCAAACCCGAAAATGCTTTATTAAAAGTATGTTTCTTCTGTAATATTTTCAGTGTGACTTTTTTGAATATTTTTTTCCTTTTGTCTTTCTGAAGTGTTAAATCTCTGTCACAGCATTGTTTGAAAATAATAGCATAGCTAAGAATTTTGAGAAAACTGTTTAAAAAAATACTGAAAATTCAGAGTAAATATATCTTAATGTTTGAAAGAACAGAAATTCTGATTATGGTAAATGTACAGCTTTATGTGTGTCCCTATACACATGCCTGGGTAAGAGGGAGTTCTGACTGATAGAGACCACCAATAAAGCTGACACTCTAAATGTACAAAAATCTAACTGAATGAGATTATTTACAATCTTAAGCCTTGCCAGTATTTTGAGGTAGTCAAACTAAAATGTGGCTGCACTGATGAAATTATTGTGAAGTGTGTTTTGGAGTTACATCCGTTATACAAATCCAGTTACCTTTCTGTATACGGTTGAGAATTAATTTTTTTACAAACACATGTAAGAAGGCAACAAACACTGTTGAATAAGAATAGCAGAATTCAAAATTAATTACTTTGAACTGCATATGAAAATACTGTATATACTGTCCTAAATGTTTGTTGGTTTTGATTTAACTTGCTATATTTTTTTTTAATTGTCAGAGCTCTGCTTGTTTTCTGACCTCTGCGTTTTAAGTGTTTGGAGAGTAAAACAACATAAGCATGTGTTTTAAATAACTAAATTTAAATATTAAATGGAAAAATGCATTTAAATACTTTTTCCATATACATTTTAGGAAACATATGAAAAATTGCTGAATGTTCAGAAATATCAAGACCAACTGGCAGCTCAAGACCTTCTTCCTCAGAAGGGAAAAAAGTAAGCTTCCAGTTAGAGTGAATATTGATACTAGTTTTCTTTAAAATGCTTCAATATGTTCTTTTGGCACTTCTTGTAGTTCTCCACCCTACCTGCCTTTTATTCCACAAACACATTTCCAGACTTTTCCCCCACTCCTTGTCTGATATTTGTATGGTGATTTCAGGCTGAAAGGTCTTAGCTGTAGTATGTACGTTGTGGAGTGCTGACTTCTGACTGCTAAAATGGGGAAACCTCACCTATTTCCCTTCCTCTTTAATCTCTCCCTGCAAGATCTTTTTAATATTCTCTCCTGTATAAAAGTTCTGAAGTGTGATTTGAAAATAAGTAGAGAATATCTAGGATTCTATGTTTCTGTATATGAAGTTTTCTAATTATTTCTTTATTAAAGGTTTTTGAAAAAGGAGGTAAACTCTTTATAAGAGCATAAGGCCTTTTAAAATTCCAAAGAAGTTGCTTATTTGTTGGAAAAATCCTAAGGCCTGAAGCTGAGCTTTTTTAATAGTCTTTCATTAATTTTAGTTTTTGAATATTTTTTACTTACTAATATTTAACTTGAAGAGTATCAAAATACTTATTTCACTCTCTTTCTTCTAATGGCTTTGAACAGCTACATCATCAAAAACTATAGTAATTTTAGAAAAGTTTATTTGGTTGGATTTGTTTAAATATCACCATTATTAGTAATTGAATTTAGTTTCTCTTCTTTTTCTTCTTTAACGTCTCACAGCAAGCTCTTCAGCTAGTTAGCCACTGGACAGAAAAGATACATGTCAACCAGAAGCAGCTATGGGAGATGCTACAGTTAGTTTCTTAGTGCATACAGTCAGCATTTTCTTTGAAATGGCTATTTGCTTCAAGAACTGTTTGTTTCTCTTAGGCTGTATTCTTGATTTGCTATTTTGAGATTTTTGTGCAAGGATTTTATGATCTATTAGAATATTAAATTAAGCAAGTCTTAAAAGAAATGGATACAGCTAGGAAGTTTTGATTTTGACATGTACTGCTTTTCTGTATAGTTACTTTTTCACTGTCCAAGTTGTTTTTATCTCTGTTCTTGCTGTGTATTTTCTAGCCAGATTTATGTCCTGTTCCAGTTGCACATCATGTTGGTTTGTCATTTCTTAATTTCAGCCATTTGTTGTTTGTTAGGAAGAGAAAGGATTAATTTGCTGAGATTATTTCAATTTCTTAAATAACAGAAGTTCATGTTTCTTCATGATAGAAATACTGTCCTAAGACCCACAGAATGTTTTATCTTGGATTCATGTTAACTTCTGAGCAGACAAGAGAAAAAATGAATTTAGTTTCTTGGTGTATGCTGCTGAAAAATAACCTGACTCCTTACAGAGCTCAGCCAGTGTATTTACTTATGTGAAAAATGACCTAAAGCTAGTCAGAGTTGAAAGGTTTTTTCTATGTTAGGTTTGTAAAAGCTCAGAGAATTTGAAGGATTTCTAAGACTTATTTTCCACACTGGATATGGTACTTCCTGTGAGATTAGCCTGGATAATTTACCTCCGAAGTGTAGGTAAAGGGTAAGTGGGAATTGCTGTTTTGGTTGTTTTTTGGGGGCTGTCCTGTCCCGTCCCCCCCCCCCCCCCCCCCCCCCCCCCCCGAAAATAATCTATTGTGTTATTGTGTACATATGCTGTAATACTAAACTGTAGAGTTAGGACCTGATCTTAAACTACTTTAAGTTTATAGCTTTTCACATGTAAAAAATGTCATTGACTTCATTGGCAGTAGCAATATGTAAATGCAATTATATACTTGACTCCGTCAGTATTGGAAACTTATTTTAAAATTATTGTGAAAACCAGCATTGTTTCTAAATAAATGTTTCTTATGCCCTGACTCAGAAAAGCATTAAAATACATACTTAAGACGAAGTATTACTTAAAATCACCTATAGAAGGAGTGCTTTTCTAAATCACAGCTTCCTTAATGCTGCTAAAAACATTCATTAATATTGTTTCTAAAAAACCTGAAGAGGTAAGAAGCTAGTTGCAGCTTTGCCTTAAATTTACCTGGTAAGGTTGGCATGTATGTTTACGGTGGCATTCTGTTTAGTTGTTCACGTTGTATCATGCATATTTCACAAAGCTTTATTTCAAACATTGGGGGTTTTTTGTGTTAGCATCTCCGTATGAAGCTGTTTTCTTGGAGATTTCTGCTTTTGCTATCACCGCTGCAGTTTCTGTGCTGAGCAGGTAAAGGTTACACAGTAGATAGAATACAGTGTGTCATTGCTGCATTAGTACTTTGACTATGCTTACTGCTAGTGGAGTTTTTTGCATTGATCAGAAAAGTAAAGACCAGAGGTAAAATTCTGTTACTTCAGAATTCATTTTTAACGTTCGATTTTTTTTTTTTTTCCCCTTTTGCTGCTTGTAAACCAAATTTTCCCTAGCAGCAGGTTTTTAAAACTAAGTCCTAAGTTGTGGGGAAGATCACTTACTATTACAATATTACTCTAGCTCAATCTCGAACTTCAATAATATGAATAATGTGTAACTGATACTCATAATTTTCATGTGGTTAACTCAATACATGAAGTTACCATCCCTTTCAAAAGACAGATCTTTTAAAATCAATGTAGGCATTCTCATGTTTACTATAGGAATGTGATCTGTATTCATTTGTAATGGAAAATGTATTTCTGAACGAAGACTGACTGTATGTGTGGTCCTTTGTGATGTAACTCTAATTGCATGGTTAATTAAAGGGAGAATATATGTGATATTTTAAACAGAAACCTGGCTGGCAGCAGATGGCTGACTAAGATTGAATTGGAAGAAATGTTGTTAGAAAAACTGTCAGATGATGATGTAAGTAATTAATCTCTCTAATCTTAAGGAGGGTTGTATCTTAAAAATACAGATTCTGGGTATATTTTTGGATACTGAAAAGGTACTATGTAGAAGCAGGTGCTTCCTTCTCATGAAGTCTGTATATGCTCACAGCACTGTCACATTCATGTTTTGAAAAGTGACCTGTGTCACTTTTTTTATCTAGCACAGTACAGAACTATTAAGTGTTTTCCATTCTTACGAACACAGTTTAGTCTTTCTCCTGGTAACGTTGTGAGGCCTAGAGCCCTTGTTCCTTATTGTCTAATTATGTAGTCAGGAATGGAGTATAGTAACTCTTTATTATAGAAATAAACAGTCATTTATTCTAGTTACAGGTGAAAACCAGACAGGGCTAGAACCTCTGTTGCTTATTGTAGAGAAGGGGTAAATGTTCAACATGTGAAACACAATGGATTTGTGTAATGGTAAGCCTGCACAGGGTTTCTGATTATTTAATTTTAAGAAGGACATGATAATGATAGAAAAATCACAGAGAAGGCTGATCAGAAATGAGGAGTCCTTTTTCTTAGTGATTGGTTACAGAATCAATTATCAGAAACAAGATACAAAGCTACATAGATCTGTGGTCTGATACAGATATCTCTTGTTATATTCTCCTTGATATCAAAATATGGTGGGAGAGAGGAGGGTTTTGCAGTTTGCCCAGTATCTGAAAACTGTATCCCTGTCTAGGTTTGGAGTCCTTCTTTACATGTATCTCTGGGAATAAGACTTTTCATTCTGATAGTTGTATGCTTTTTTTTCTTGCTCAGAGCTTTTTTTTATCTACAGTCCCCTAAATAACATTAGATTTTGTAACAGCAGGTTCAGTCTATGTGGCCAGCTTCACTTTTCTTTTGGATGTTTAAGCTTGAATACGATAGTACCAGAGAATATAACACTGTTTGTCTGAGCATCCCAAGTATTTTCTCACCTAGAAACCATGTTCTTCAATCTCTTCTGTCCTGTGGGCAACATCATTGCAAAAATAGCATAGCAGCAGCAAACATGCCCTTTGCTCATTTGTCATCCAGGACAGTAACATGGGATGGTTTCCTTGTCTATGGGTGATGTGAAAAAGTCTCGAGCAGATTGTGGTCTGGAAATTACTGTTGTGAATTCTCTATCCTGGTATACCCAGGAGACTTCCTCTGTCTTGCTCGCGATAGAAGCAGTTGCCACTGAGCAGGACCTCAGTGTTTTCAGTAGCTCCTGTGTTTGGAGTGGCTGTTTTTCCTCTCAGGATGCCAGAAACTGGTCTAGTTGTACAACCAAACAGTTTGATGTTCTTCACTGCTTAGTTTTTGTACACTCTACGTGTGTAAAAGTAGACTACAGTAAACTAAAAAAAACAAACCAACAACAAAAACAAACAAACAAAACCCCCAAAAACCCACCACAACAAAAAAACCAACAAAACAAACTAAAAAAACCTCCCCCTCCCAAAACCTAAACCCTTTTACATACTGGCCTCTCACATGTAAAACCACAAAGCCTCAGCCTATAGGAACAAACATTGTTTAAATGTATTTGAAATGTCTCGGTATGAGCTACCTGTCTTAACTGCTCAAATTCTTACATTTTGCCATTGCAACAAAATTTTATGTGGTGGTTGCATTATTAAACAAAATGAGAGCTACTGATTTTTTTTTTCCTTTGCACTCTGCAAGTGAAAACTGTTGGAAGCTTTCTTCATCTATAGCCTCTATAATTTTAAAATTTTTGTATTGTTATATTTCTGCTCTTCAAAGGCTTAACCACATGTCTGTGTCGTATCATTAGACAGAAGTGGCTTTCTAAGCATTGTCAGAATTCCAGGGGCTATTGCTAGGCTACAAGAAAAGTATTGATTTTATGCTGAAGACTCTGGTAACAGAGGGAAGAAAAAACATTTTTAATAACAGCTTGTAAGTAAAGAAAACTTCAAAAATAAGGTTATGATATCTGTGTGAAAACTTCATTTTAGATGATAGCATACCTTTACATCTAGCGACCAGCTGTCTAGTGCTCCTGCCAGTAATACTTCATAACAGGACATCCCAGCTTTTAGCACAAATGGGTTAACACAGAGGTGTTTTACTCTTTAATCACATGTTGAAGAACTTTGGAGGGGGGTGTAAGGGGGAAGGAGAACCACACAGTAGCAAAGGATAATTTATTTCAAGAGGTTGCCCTTTAAGTCAAGTATCTCTTGAATTTTTAAATAGCTTGATTGTTCGGTTTTAAAGGAAATCATAAACATTAAAGTAACTCAGCTTGAACAGCCAAAGATAGGTAGATAGGTATTTCCTGTATATATTATGAAACATAATCATTTAAGAGGTTCAGTTTAGTGAAATAAAATTATTTCCAAGTCAATGAACATGCTGACTTACTGAAAATGAGGTGAAAACCTTTTTTCTTTTTGCCATTTTAATAAAACAATAATAAAAGAATGAAGACCCCCCTCAATGTTTTCTTTTAAAAAGTGAGATGAACTTCATTCTAATACAATAATCTTGTATTACAAAGGACTTGGTTATGCTTTGAATTAAAGTTTCATTGTTGCCTGAAGAAAGGACTAGGTATCTTTAGTCACACAGAAAATGATGCATCTGCATGCTGTTCTTAAGTCAGCATGTAGGTGCAAAAGTGTCATCTTGTCAGAAATCATCAATAAAAGTGAAGTAGGAAAGATCAATTATATAAAAATAGAAAGTTTTAGCAAATGCAATTACACTTGCATCCTTTAATGAAGTCTTGTTGTCTACAGTATTCAAGATTTATTCAACTCTTAGAAAAATTGATGGCGTTGCCATGTGTTGACATGGAGGAGAAGCATATACAAAAGTTTTCCAAAGAAGTTCCTGTGCAGTTAAAAAAGGTAGTTATTGAGCCCTTGAAGTATGATGAGCGAGGAGTGGCCTTCAGCACTGGTGAAGGTAATAATTTCAAGTTGGTTGGTACTGATGCAGAATTTTTTTCCTCTTCATACGACTTTCTTTATAGCATGTACAGCACTGCTGCATGTGTCACTACTTAATTTTACATTTTTATGTGTATATTGCATGTATAATTGTTAATTATGTTATGGCATACTAAGTTATGACATGGCCTGGTAACAAAGTGCAAGTTTTTGGCACAGAGTCTATCAACTGTTAGTTTTTATCTGTATTTCTGTACAGTAGTACCTCTGTAGAGAGGACCCTGTTGTGCTACATATTGTAGGATACAAAAGGACTTTCACTGCTGGCAAGAGCTGATTGTTGAACATAAAGGTCGGGGGACTGGGGGAGCACAAACACAGAGAATTGCATGGATGTAACAGTGTCGCTGCTTAGTATAGAAGTGGCCTGCTTACACCATCGAGTAACCTTTATCATTACTTTTGTGGGCTGTCCAGCAAAGGAGAATTTTAAGATGCAAAGACTAAATTGCAAGGCATTTGGATATTTACAAACAGCCTAGGAAAATGCAAAGAGGGAATTCCTAAATTTTTTTAAACAAGTGGATGAACAGCAGCTGGCATTATGGGACAGAGATGGGAATAGGTCTTTGGTACTGAGACAGAGGGGATGTTAGAGAAGAGCCATGAAGGTCTCTATCTTCTAAATAAAGACTGCTTACATTTTCAGTGGAGGGACACATAGTGAAAGAATGGTATATGATATGAGTGATTGTCTAGAAATGTAATGTAGCAACAACATATATAGGAAAGTCTGACTTTCTGGATAAAGCATATGCACTCACACACACTTTATGCTGTACATTTAAGAGGAATCTTAGTCAGAGATGACACGTATTCTTAAGCAACAGGCAGCAGATGATAATAAGAACGAAGGTTGCAGAGAATTTGAGGGGTAAAATGGTTAGAGAGTTCTGTTTTAGCTGGCCTGGCTTCAAGATGATGTGACAACAAGGAGATGGGAGAGCTCCAAACTGGGATTTAATTCACACTGGTTTTCAATAGTGTTTTCAGAACAGTAGTTACTGAAGTTTGATAAACATGCAACCCATGTTATTTAATAAAAGCCATCAGATTTTTAAGTTCAAGAACAGTCTTGTTTGTGTCCCATCACCCCCCTAAATTAAGAAAAATGTCCAATTTGTTTCATAATTCCTTTATCAGAATGATTGCTTCCTTTGTGCTATAGAAGATTGGTCTGAGGCTTTAGCAAAGAGTGTTTGTCATGGTTTAACTTGAAGTTAATGCACAGAAAGAGAACCGATTGTAAGTAGTAATTTCTGAGGAAACCATGCTAAATGATGCATAGGCATTGCTTATACCAGTATAGTTAAAGCGTTAACCTCTTCCATGTGAATGTTCTTAAACTTCTGTACCTTTGTACAATTTTTATAAAGTATTTTAATATTACTAGAAATTTTGCTTATGGTAAATGGTAAGTGTTCAACAAACTGTTTTTTTATATACTGTGACATTGCTGGGTCAAGACAGTGTCCTGATCTACTGAAATTATGGGAGGTAGAGTATTACCTCTCCCTCCTCCCACCACCCCTCCACCTTAATAGACATTGATTAAAATATATTGAAATCTAGTTGTTCATTGTTTGTATTTATTTCCTTCTCCTAATTTTTTTTTTGTTACCTCAGCCTCCAGAAAAAACAGCTGGTGCTGTATGAAAGTGTTGAGATTTGCTTAACTTCTTGGGCACTTGAAGTTCTGTAGAATATTGAAGCCTCATAACAGATTGGTTTTAATTCCTTTAAGGTACAAGAAAAACTGCAAAAGCTACTGCAGTAGTTTATGACAATGGGACTGGAAAAATTACAGTGAATGGAATAGACATTTTACATTACTTCCCAGTGCTACAGGACAGGTGAGAGCACTATGAAATGCTGTATTCTTACTGTACTTAAACTATTCCAGCGAAAGTCATGACATGCAATTATATTTTGGTGCTGTGTTCCACAGAGTTGATGCTATGGTATTGCTTCTGTATAACTATCTGTCTTATGAAAACTGGTCTTGCTTTTCCTCCTAGTTTTCAGGAGTCAGTAGTATAAGAACTGATAGGTAAGTCTTGCTCTGTGTTTCTTGTCTCCCTTTCTGAAGGGATGCAAAAACTAAGAGCACAGGCTATTTAGTTTGAATTTTGGTCCCCTTGGAAAGAGCTTGCAGTTTATTTTAAAAATAAACAGTGTCTTTAAGTGTTTCCTGAGAGATTTGCAAATTGTACGCATGTGTAATTACTCTGGCTTACAGTAACGTAGTGGAAGCAAACAAGGTGAGACGGTTCATGTAAAGCTTCAGATTTTGGGGATGTGCACAGTCTGATATAGAGAAGACGTCTCATAAGGCTGACATAAGGTTTCTATCCTTTACGTGATTTTTATTTTATATTGTGATTTCTTCTGAGCTCAAGAATAGAGTTGATGGATCTTGCCATCTATAGATAATTAGTGAAACAAAAGTAATTGTAAAACCGAACTTAAAATACTTACCACTGGCAGTTTGAATATGCTCCTAGCTGCTAATTTCCCATTGATTTAGTTGTTAACAGTAGGAAATCAGCAATGAATGCCTTTCTGGATCTCTGCCTGAAGTTAACTATGTTTTTGTATATACTATGATAAGAAATGTACATAGCGTGTAACTTTATATACATGTATCTATTTAATTTTTATTATGATGATTATTTTTTTATTTTTAGAGAACAGTTGTTGTTCCCCTTCCAGTTCCTTGACAGAGTTGGAAAACATGATATGGTTTGCACAGTCTCTGGTGGAGGAAGATCCGCACAGGCTGGAGCAATACGTTTAGCCTCTGCAAAAGCCTTAAGGAGTTTCGTGACAGAAAAGGAGGTGGAATTCATGAGGCAAGGTAGGAATTGAAATTATTTCAGTGTTTCTTGATGTGTTTCTGGTAATTAACGGAATTAATACAAGGATCATTTAAGGATCAGATAGCGCAAATTTGAGTTAATAATCCCAGTGAAACCTTGTGTATTGTATGAAAGGGATCTGCGTTTATTTGTAAACTGTTTTCACTTGTTTCCTAGCATCCTTTTTGTACATTTTGGGTGACTTCTTGAGCATTTTTCCATCTGTTCATGACCTCTCTTAGGTCTATTAATCAGCTTATATTGCTTCAAGATAGAATCACAAAACATGAATGTATATTCACCAACAAATAAATCTGGATCAGGCATTATTGAGCTGTAAGATACTGATTGTATTTTGTTTTACTTGGTTAGTTGCAGCTTGTTCATGTTTAAAAAAGTTTTATTCTCGAACATAAACACTAGAGGTTTAGCTTTCAAGGGATGGTAATGATGATAAACATTACTATGTGCCACTAGCCAGACTGAAGGAGCTTCTTTCCTCTCTTGCTTTATTTAGAGTTTACAAGTTACCTAGGATAAGACAGAACTCATTTGGATAACTGCAATATTTGATGCTTCTCAGTGATTAGATGGCATATTGTTTCAGCAAATACAGAATTATGAACAGTGAGCTTTTAATGATGCTCTTTCTGGACTAGTAGGGAGAATACCTGTGTGTATTACTGGCAGAACAGCTATGATTTTTTTTTTCCCACTCTATTGCCATCCACGGAAGTAAAGCTATCTTCATGCTATTATCTTTGCAACAAGTTTCTTTGATTATAGCTTTCAGTACTGACAAGTATGACTTGCTAGGAATACCCATGAAAACTGACATTGCAACGAGTTGGGTATCTGTGATGAGATCAGCATAATTCTGAATATGTTTTGGACATTGCCAAATATACTTTGGAAACACTAAGTGTACTTTTAAGCAGTGGTCTCCAAAGCGGGGTGTTGTGCAAGATGATCCATTGGGGTGCAGGAAGAAAATCTTAGAATTTCAGTAGTGTATATAATTTATAAATTAATAAATACACATATGTTGGGGGTGCTTGCTCAAAAATATTTTACTGATAGGAGTGCATGATCAAAAAAGATTTGGAGACCACTGTTCTAAAGGCTTAAGCAATATAGATATAAAACAATGTGGGATTATTTTAATGGTTTGGAAAGGAAAATGTGAAGCAGGTTCAGTTATTAAAGAAAAGTTAAAATGTTAGAGGATCTGATGAAATTCCTTTCAGTATGTTTTATACTGAACCCTTACCCTTCTAGATGTTACAATTCATATGCAAAGTTTTTGGCTGCCTTAAATCTCTGCCCCCCCCCCTCCCCCCCCCCGTAGTATATCTGTAATATTAACTAATAACAGCAAACAAATGGGTGTTTTTCTGTGTTTTGTAGCTGGACTATTAACACTTGACCCACGTGTGAAGGAACGTAAAAAGCCTGGTCAAGAGGGAGCCAGACGGAAATTCACCTGGAAAAAGCGCTAAGTCTGAGTATTTAAAGAATGACAGAACGGCTACCAGAATTTCAAACCATGCTGATTTATGATTTAAAACTGTTATATAAATATATTTAGTAATAAAGACTTTTTCCATTATAACTATTATGTTTTCTCTGTTTAAAGAAAGTTGTTTGTTGCTTTTTAAATTTATTTAAAATTGCGGTGTGATTTGCCAAAAGTGCCAGTTTTGCGTCTTGGCTCCACTGAAGTCAGTAACGATTTATGAAACTGTTGGTGCATTATAACTTCCAAAAATTGGTCTATTTGTTTAGTGACTTAACTATCTAAATTCTGGAATTAGGCAGCTCCTAACCACGTATTTGGACAACTTTGACATGCCTCCCTTTCTGCCTCACAGGTATCTGATGATAAGCGACAACTTCCCACCTAAGCTATGGTGGAGTTAAACTAGTGAGAATGTTACTGACAGTTGAGGGGATGTTGAGAGAGGAACAGTCACAGAGGATAACCTTTGCCTGTGGAATCAGTTGTCTCCAGGATGCCTCCCTAGGTTAAGGAGGGAGTGATTCAGAGCAAGTACCTAAATTTAGATGCTCTGAATCACCCTCTGGAGGAGTCAGTTTTTCTCCTCTTCCCCCAAATGCCGAAAGAGCTGGAGGGATTAGGCTGAAGTTAATCTTTTTAGAATACTCTTCTCCACCCCTTAAATCTCAAGGGGCCTGCTCAAGGAGGTGTGTTCCGAATATGGCTGATGCACTAAGATAGCATTGGACTCTTTGCCAAATACAGTCATAACTTCTTTTTTAAAATCAGAAGCAGGAGGTGATGACAGTGCTGCCCACCTCCTCTCTATAATTATAGCCTTCCGAAATAGATTAGTGGTTACAGCACTCGCCCAAAAGTGCAAGGTTTTGGTTTATTGCCAACTTCCTTCCTGGGACAGAGGTCAAATACATAGAGCTTCCAAGGAAGAGCATATCCTTCATCTTTCCTGTAGGAACTGGGCTACAGCAAAAAAGAGTATAAGGTTCATCTCACCAGGAGAAAGCAGAAATTTTTTTTCAACTCAGTAGCTTTAACAACAGGGCACCTTCCAACTTTCTCTTAATTTAGAAGACTTCAGTACTTGGATCTTTCTCCCCAGTCGGATTTTCTAAGCACTAGAGTATGTGCCCTGCTTCTTACTTGCTTTAGATTATACCAAAAATATTACACGCCGGAGGTAACAAAAGGTGCTAGTGGGTCACTGCAGGTGATAAACAACTACGAGTGATCTATATGGGTTGTCATTTTCCCAAGCACCATTCAAGAGGGGGCAGCAAGTAAATAGACCTCTTGAACTGAGTAAAACAGAGAAGGTCAGAAACTGGGTATGCATCCTTGACTGATGTGTTTGTGATTCCTTATTCCCCAAAGCCACTCTGTGCTTCTTTTAACTCTCAATTTCATGAGAATACTCAGTAAACTTGGGCAAGATTTCACATTGCGTAGGTAGTTAATTGAAATATGTGACTCTACAGCTACCCGAAAGGAGGTTGTAGTGAGGTGAGTGTTGGTCTCTTCTCCCAAGTAACAAATGATAGGACAAGAGGAGATGGCCTCAAGTTGTACCAGGGGAGGTTTAGATTGGATATTAGGAAAAATTTCTTCACTGAAAGGGTTATCAAGCATTGGCACAGGCTGACCAGGGAAGCGGTGGAGTCACCATCCCTGGAGGTATTTAAAAGACGTGTAGATGTGGTGCTTAGGGACATGGTTTAGTGGTGGACTTGGCAGTGCTGGGTTTATGGTTGAACTCGATGATCTTAAGGGTCTTTTTCAACCTAAATGATTCTATGATTCTATGACTTAAGTTGAATTCAACAGCTGAGGCAATTTGCCTGACTCTGAAAAACAAATGGGGGTTGCATGAGATGTTTTACACTAAGGCAAATACAAAATGACTTCATTAGCATTTCTGCTAATTTTACTCTGAATTGTTTTGTGTGTAGCAAAATAACTCTGTCATGTTTCAGTAAAAGCTGTGACTTGTAATAAAAGCATTCAGTAAATATCCATGCTGGGACAGTACCTAAGGATTCTTTTGACATGCTTATGTAACAAAACATATATAAACACATGGACTTAAATGAAGGTGTTAGCTGAAGAAGATATAGGAGATTAAATAGTAGAATTTTTATCTGAAGACAAATGAAAATCAATCAGCTTGACCATATTAATTTTCCTACCTCATTATTAGGCAATAAAGCTGTGAGTGCAACAGCATATCAGTACTTAAAACATATAAAGTCTTTTATCATGTTTTAAAGGATTTCTTAGCGTTTTACCTTCTAAAAAAGCATGGACATGGCCTTTGGTGTTTAGACCCAGCAAAAATTTTAGGCAGGGCAAAAGTTTCAGAATTTATCACAACTTTTTAGGGAAGTCCCTAGAAATAATAGTTAATGCTGTGCAGCCAGGTCACTTGCTTCATAGCTACTTATTCAGGCTTCCAACTAATTCTGAAACAGCCAAAAGAGAGAAGCATTTTGAAAAGAAAAACAGAATTGTATGTACTTTTTGCATTTTTCATTTGTATGAGGTTCCTCTCAATCATCTGCAATACACGTCAACATTTAGGAGTTAGGAGATGAAATAATTGTGTTAAGGAGGACTATTTCTGTAGTGTTAAAGGATTAAAAAGTGAGACTACCATTTTTTTCACTCATTTTTACAGATTCCTCAGAACGGAAGTATTTTATGGGAGAACCAAATAAGGAAATTTCATTGGGGTTGCTAATTTTGGTTTGTGACAGCAGCACAGTAGTAGAATTGGTTTATTGGTTGGAATAATCTGGTTTAACTTCCCATTCCCCTCATTCCCTTGCATTCCCAAGGTTATTGAAAGAATCAGTCCTGAACCCCTGCCTACTAACTGTGTCCGAGCCAGGCTTCTCGGGTCTCAATTTTGCACCACTTGCAGTGTGGACCAACTTATCTTGTCCACAAGATTTCAGAAAAGTGTCCTGAATGTGACAGGTGCTCATACTTTAAAGTATTTTCCAAATGTGGGCAAAAAGACATAAGCCTTCTGTGCTTTCTGGTCAAGGTATGTTGTGATTCATCCAGGCAGTTCCCCCCCCCTCCCTTGATGTTTTGCTTTGAGTTAAGTTGCCAAAATTGTCTCTAAGACAAATGGAACATATCTGTGCCATTGATTTCTGGTAACTGTCACATTTCTCTAGTGTCTCAGTAGGTAAAGCTGTAAGGATATTTCAGTTTTGTATAAATGCTGCTATGTTACCACAAGATGGAGCAGTTTGCAACCTAATGAAACGAGCTATTTTCAAGAAAGGTATGTAGATACTTGGGAGAGAAATGATGAATTTTCCTTACAAATAGTGATTTTATAACAACAGATTAATACAAAAATAAATGTATTGGGTTTCAAAAGGGTAGATTCAGGTTGTCTTTCGGTTTTTTTTCCTCCTGACAAGAGAAACAGATTTTAGTGAGAAATAATAAATATCAGTTAATGCTAGTTTTGGGTGATCTAATTTTGATGTATAAGTAATACCTCCAAATTAATACTATAATATTATGCTAAGAAATGCCAGCTGATCTGTGGAGTTTGGAAATGGTACAGTAACATTGTGCCAGTCATCACAAAGTTAGAATCACAGAAGGGTTTGGGTTGGAAGGGACCTTAAAGACCACCTAGTTCTGATCCCCCTGCCATGGGCAGGGACACCTTCCACCAGTCCAGGTTGCTCCAAGCCCCATCCAACCTGGCCTTGAACACAGCTTCTCTGGGCGAACTGTTCTAATGCCTCACCATACTCATTGTAAAGAATTTCTGCCTTATGTCAACCTAAACCTACCCTTAGCAATCTCATACTAATCATGTACATAACTAATAAATATAATTATTTAGATAAAATGCCAGAAGTCAGTTTTGGCTAAGGGGTAGGGGACTTGTTACTGAAACTGCATCTCATCTGTACAGTTATAGAAAATCCCTGTCCATACAGAAATTAATTTTCAGTTTTCTGTGATATTTTATATAGATGAGAATTCATGGGCTGGAATCAGAAGCAAATGTATTTTTCATGCTCTGCTAGCCCCCAGTGGGTGTTGGTTGTAGTAGCTTAATAAATGTCCTGCAAAACATGTGAACAGAAATTGCTGCCTGTGTACCTGCCCACATAAACATAGCAGCGTGGGAGAAGAACAAAACACACAAACGAACAGGCAGTAATGGTTTCAGACATCACATTGCGTAGAATCCGCCCTCAACCACTAGGTCAGCAATCACCTTCACTGTTAGTTTTCAGTATTAAATAACTGAATATTGAAGTCTTTCTGGTAGGCAGTTCCAATCCCACCTGCCATTTGTCTCCTAGTTACCAGCCATGTCAGCAGGAATGGGTGCTCCTCTGCTCGGCGACGAGCTTGCTTATTTTGAAGGAAAAAAGCCTTGGGTGCTCCACAGAGGAGGTCTGTTATTTCAACACACTAAATCTTTAAGGTGTTCAAGACGTGTGCTGACCATTTCTTCATCATTTCAATAAATGCAGATGCTGAAAGTACTGACATAGCAATGTAACCAGAGTGGTGGGTGCTTGCCACGGGTCATGGAAGCAATTTCAGACTAACGCATGATTAGCAGGAGCTACGTGATGATGCACTAACACTTTCTTCTGAAAGTGCCTGTTTGCCTCTGAGCTCAACAAAAGCAAATTCTCTGTTCCAGGATGGCTCCCCAATACCTTCCTGCTTGCCTGCTTACCCTTTAGTAACTGCCGTTTCTCCTAAGATGTGATGGTGCCAAGATAAAGGTGATTTCACCGGTGGTACCAGGGCAGCCCTGCAGAGTTTGGGTTGGTGGTGCCTCTAAAACTTTGACCTATACCTTACACCTTGAGCGCTGGATCGTATATAGGCAGTGGGAGCTGTAATGCTTTTCAGCTGGTGGAGGTATGCACAGGATTTTTTTGTTTAAACTTGTGGTCGTAGAATGTAACAGAGGTTTTAGAGGAAAATATTGTGCAAAGCAAGAGCTGTATAGATTATTTGTTGTCAACAATAAAATGATAACAATAAAGTGATAAAAATATTGTTATATGCTGCATAACAGAGGAAGAAGAGGTCATGGCTTTGTAAAGGACTGTGTGACTTATTCTTACATACTGCTTTTCACAGTTGGGCTGAGCACCACATACCCGTCTCTGCAAGTGTGAGTTTAGCCAGCAAAATCCCTCTGAGGGCTCCTACGTGGGAACACCAATGCCTGAGAAGGCTGACATGCACACGGAAAACACGGTGTGAGACACAACATCTGCTTCGTTCAACTTCATTGCAAAAAGGAGAACGCAAGCACACGGTTACACAATATCCTCCCTGCTCAGCTCACCTCTAAAATCATGTAAGTTTATAGCAGAAAGCTGCATCGTCGGGATCTTCCGACGTTCTGCTGCGTGCCAACTTTCACGCTCAACCCGCGATGGACATCCCCACCTCGGTGAGCAGCGTTGGGGATAGCTGTGGAAAACCCACCAGCAGCTGCTGCGGTGGTGCGTTGCAGTGCCAGGCTTGGTGCTGGTGGGTTTGCTGTCGGTGTTTGCTGCAAGAGGGAAGTGAGACTCGGAAAGATCTCACTGAGGCTGGCAAGTTCTGGTGGGGATGGACCTCTAGGATCTCTTATTTAGTAATGTTCACCCGTGGATTATATCACCTGCAAGGTAGGAATTTGGTTTTCTCCTCACTCAGCTGCAGTTAAATTCCGAGGAATTAAAAACTTCTTCTTTTGTGAGACCTTGACATGAGTGCTGACATTTCTTGGATGTTTTTGAGCCAAAACCACAGGGGTCCCTTCTGTATCTTTCACCTGAGACAGCTATTTCTTTGCTAGGAGAACTGATGAGACATACAGGTTTAGCAGTCAGCTTCCCTCATAGAGTTTCTTTCTCTGTGAAATAGTCACATTGAGACCTATTCTAAATCTGCCCCCCCCCCCCCCCCCCCCCCGCCCCCAGCATTACCTCTGAACTGGGTTTAATTTCAGAGGTTAAGCAAACAGGCAGATTATTTTCTCCTCTAAGTGCGTGCTTCCAAGGCTGAAGGGCTCATTTGTACTCAAGTTGCAAAGAACACTTAATGATTTTATTTAACTAAGGCAAAATGAGAAAGGAAAACGATATTTAGAAAATTTCATTAGAAAAACATTTGCTTCTTTGTTTCTATAACAGCAAGATTACTGGGTAATCTCTGCCTTAACTCATCGGGGATAGCTGATTGCATCAGGTATGCCGATGGAGCTGATATCGATGGGCTGAGCGTGCAAAGCATACACATTACCCTCTGGAAGACTCGTGCCTCAGACCAGGAACGTGCAAAACGGCTGCCCCATAAGGATATCCCAAGGTACAAAACAAAAACTAGGCAGGAGGTGGAATAGCTCAGAGCAGCAGCAGAAAGTCAAGGGCAACTGAATTTGCTGGAGCACCAAGCCAACCCTCCCGGCTGCTGAAGCCTGGGCAGGTTCTAGGAAAGGAACGAGCCCAGGCAGTTAATTGCTGCTCAGCGTGGAAGCTGTGGCACCGACTGACGCAGCGACGGTGTCTAGCGCTTCAACCATTTGGGATGTCACCATCTCATTCGTGAGGGATGGGGTCCCGGATCTCCCACCAAGCCACCAGCCAGCGGGTGAGTCGGAGGCAGGCGGCTTTTTGCACGGGCAGAGGATGTGCCTCTTCCCTCCTTCAGTGTGGCCAGTCCGTATTCCGTCATTTGCCAAAAAAAAAAAAAAAAAGGGGGGGGGACGCCGACTGTGTTTCGTAATCCGCTGTGAGTTTGTTTTTACCTTGAGGAGCTTATAATTTACAAACATAACGCTTTAGTTCAGCATGAAGTTTGTCAGATGTTTAACATCAAAAGTCAAGGCTTCATCCACTGCCTGAGCTTGGCATAAATCTGATTGGTTTCTTTTGTAGAAAGCCAATTTAGGAATCAATTATATATTGTAACGGGCGTGAAAACAGCTCCTCTTTGGTCATTGTAGTAGATTACAGCTTGTAGTCTGACATCACTTAACTGCGTAGCAAATTGTCTGAAAATGAAAACTCCTATTAGGACACTTAAAAAATTTCTGTTTCAAAATGACTACTTAACAACCATTAAAGCATCTTTATAGAAATGTCACTACCCTCATTACATCTGTACCTTTGGTTAGATTCTTTCCCCCTTTCCAATTTTCCCCCAGCATCTTGCAGCTTGCCCATTATTTGGATGTATAATTAGAAATCCATTATTATGTTTTATGGAGATGTAAAGAGTAGGAAGAAAGCTGCGTAACTACTTTTTACATGCAGCATGCAAATTATCCACCTTGTGTATTTTGGCTCTGAATGTTCCGCAGATGTAGTTTCATTTCCCTTGGATCTCTGTTTACCCATTTTTATTGCTAGTCATCAAGTATAGCAGCAGAAAAATCAAAATAGGAGGGGGGAGGAACCTTCCCATAGAAGCAGCTTAGCATGCCCCCATCGCAGACTGGTATCGACGATAATGTGCTTCACCTACGCAGTTCTGTGCACGGCTGTTATTTATAATAGACGGCCACGGAAACGGTAGGGGTAATCGACATCGCATGAGAAAACGGTCACTGTCAAAGCTGAATAGTTGGGAAAGCGCTTTGAAAGATACGATTTAAAAGGTTCTATTCAGAAACCGTGCGCATTGAGGAAGGATTCAGGATGGGGTTTCGACTGTACCTCACAGCTGAGAACGAGCAAACGCTGTTTTCCTCAGCCTGACTCTTCCAGCTGACATTTGTTCTGGTCTCGCCTAAGGGTCACATCCTGCTGTGTGATACCCTCAGGACCTGAGCCAAAGTCAGTGGAAATCTTACGGACTTCATGGGACACCTCTAAGAGGGGAGAGGTCTCAGTGCAATGGCCTTAAAGCAAAAATTACTTTAAACCGGCGTTGGCCATTGGGTCTGATACAAGTGTAGGAAAGTGGTTCTTGGAGAAAGTATAAAAGCACATAAACTTTCTTTTTTGGAGGGGTAGGAGGAGGGTGCCAGTGTCTGAGGAGCAGCTGGCTTCCCAGGGAAGAAGGAGCCTCCTGAACGGGGGTCTGCCAGAGCTGTGTTATGGGAATTATGATTGTACGTTGTGCATGGTGGTGTTCTCTGGTTTAGTGGCTCAGTGTAACTTTCTGACTCTGAAATTTAAAAAAAAAAAAAGGGCAAAGTGCACCTAGTAGATATACATTTTAAAAAAATATTTTTTTCCTGAATGCTATTTTTTCTGATTCCTTTAGCCACCGACTGGACAAACCCAGATATAACACCTCTACAGTATGCAGATTTTTCCCCATTCTGAATTGCTGCTGGTTTTACTTAGCTTTTCATTTCATATAAGTGGCAAAATACATTGCCCAAGAGTATCAGTCTCTTTTAGTCATGGCAAAAGTAAGAAACAGAATCAGGTCAACCAGACGTTGCCACTTAATGATAAAGTAGTATTTGATCAGTGTATTATATGCATATATATGCACACACACACAAATGCATATGTATGCACGCACACATATGCATGCAGTTACTGTGCACATAGATTATATGTATTAGAACTAGGGAAGATAGTTTATTCTTTCTGATATAAAAAAGAAATTTATTTCTTGAGCTAATTTGAAAACTATGCCATAGTTATGACTTAGGGAAGTCATGTAGCTATAAAGACTGGAGCAAGACTGGAGCAATTCAGAATAATGTCGCAATTAAGAAGTTCTTACGGTGCTGGGCTAGGAGATGGGAAATAGTTCAGCTCCTGCTCCTTTCCAGAGCTCCTATGTGATTACAGAGAAATTGCTTACCGCCTGCCCACGAGCTGCAGGAATTTGGTGACACTCAAACAGTGGGAATGGCACTAGATGCCTGCTTAGCTCTTGGTCTTTCTGACAGCGTCCAAGCTTTCAGTAGAGAATCCAAGTAAGAGAGTGCTAATGCCTGGCACCCTGACCTCGTCCGTCCTGCTCACGGGCAGCGCGGAGCTCGTGCTGTGTCCTGAGCCAAGTCCTCGTGTCCGATAGGAGCGGAGATGCTGCTCTCGGAGAAGACCAGCGTTGCCTCCTCATCTGCTCCGAGCTGGCCGCCAGCCCTCCAAGGGCTGAGTTCAACAGGCTTTGGGGACTTCTTGAACCTAACGTGGCTACGCAACTTTTAACTGGTGGTCAGACCTGGCCTTATGGCTGTTTGGAATTGTAGATGAAACAGAATTATGTTTCTAGGATGAGAGGCTGCGCTGGGCCACGGAAGGGAGAAAAGATGGGGCAGGAGAGCAGGTCGGACCTTTTGTTTCTGCTGCCGTTAGCAGTGCCGGAGAGGTACGACGAACGACCGCCGCTTTGGGGTGGCAGCCATCCTTCCTCAAAAACGAGTGACATTCTTTCTCTGTGTCTTCGCCGCCTCCTTCCCCTCCTCCCGATGGCAGCCACGCTGAGCCCCGCGTGCTTGAGAGAGGCAGTAACGCTACGGCCGGTTGGTTGCACCCAGAATTTTGCTCCCCCAGGCGATGCGCTCGCTGTGCCTAAACCAAGGCTGTCCTGCTCGCCAGGCGGGAGAAGGCGGCTTTGTCCCAGCCGGAGATCTGCCACGGTCATACCCAGGCACGACCGAAGAGCGACAAGGCTGCGTTTGTGCAAACCTGAATACGTTTTTCGTTTTAGACAAGAAGGGCTGCTGTAGCATCTTAGCCTTCCCTGAAGGAGAGAGCGGGATTTGAAGGCAGCGGGGTTGTTGCTTGTGTATCACCGTGGCTGGCAACAGCTTTTAGGCGAACCTGTGGCTGGGGGGGACTTCGGTCAGCGCGGTGACGCAGTTCGGCCAGGTAGGGACCAGAAAGACTCTAGCGCAGTCCTGTCCCATTTACGGGTTGTGTCTTGCAGGTCCGACAGCTGTAGAAACTTTTTTTAATCACCAGTTTAAGAAGACATATCTCTGGATACATCCAGGGAGTAGATCTGTTGAGGAAGCAGGTGCCAGTTTTCCATAGTTACTTTTAAGAGCCAAATTGTGCTTTAGTGCTGATTTTTAGTTTTAAGGCAATATTGAGAATTTAAAAACCCTTCTTTTTAATTTTTTTTTATTTATTTTTTATTTGATCCAGCTGGAGCTTGTACTTCCTCTTTAACTTTTTCTTTTATTATTTAAAATCCTTAATTATCCGAGACAAAATTGGTAAGGAAATCTGCAGAATCTAGGGATTCCACAGAGCTCTCTCTATAAACACTCAGGCTATTCACTGTTGCCAAATAGACGTGCCAACTCTGAAACACCCACCCACTCCCTCCTTCTGCTGCAGCAAACTAATAAGCGCATTGATTACATTCATTTAAAGAAAAACACTGCTCTTTTAATCTTTACATTCCGCATGCTTTAGATTTCTGATTACGAGAGATATCCTGTTTATCACACATCATGTGGTGAAAAAGCTACTTGACACACCTCAACGCATTAGATATTTTAAAAGAATATTTTATAGGGTACCAGCAAGTGGTAGTAGGAGATAATTATCATTTCCTGCAAGCTGTTGTTGTACTATTCGCAAGATGAACAAGAGGTCTCTTAAACGTGATTTTTGTAAAGGTCCCTTAAATGCCTTCAATCCCCCCAAACAAAAATGTTCACATGCAGTTTCTCTCTTCCTTCCCTCTCCTTTCCCCCCCTCTCCCCTCCAAAATCTGGAAGAACTTTGTTATAATTATATGAGACGACCATGTGATGCCTATTTCACTGCTCTATAGAAATTAGTCATTAAGAATGACAATTATATAGTTATATATAGGTTTATATGTATACATATTATATATATAAGAAAGGAAATACAAAATCATACGCATGTATGGTACCTGACTGATAAAATGTATAATGCACATTTAAGCCAAACTGGAGACCCACTGCTTTAAAGATTAGAACAACTTTTTTTTTGACTTGAAGACTGGCAGGAGCGTCCCGAGTCCCGAGCGTCCCATCTCCCACTCACATTCAGTGGGAGCAGTGCTCCTGCTCCATCAACAGTCCCATCACTCCGTGACTGAGACCACGCTGAGAAAAGAAGAGCCACAGGAGCTAAAATTCACCGGTAACGTATTATACACAGCCTGTATACTTCTGAAGAGAAAGACTGGTCTTGGTCTCCTCGCCCAGCTCTCCCGGTTCCTTTGCAGCGTGCCGTTCCCCCACTGCAACGGTGATGCAATTAGAGCATCAACATTTAAAGCATCGGTTGGTAATAATTGCCGTAATCTAATGCCAGCCTGCGGTTTTTAACAGGAATTTCAGAAAAGGAGCCGGGAAGTGCTGGACAGAGAGTCCCCGTGGAAATTCAGCTCAGTGCCCAAACTGGTTCTCCGGAGCACTAGTGCAGTCTGCGTGGCAAGTGTGGTGGGACAGGGAACCAGTACAGAGCCGTACTGTTAAGTTAAGTAAGTTAAGTTAAGTTACTTAACTTGTTAAGGGTTAAGTAAGGGGAGATAAAGGGAGGCCCCTTCTGCGAGTATTATGTACAAAAATGAATTAATAAGAGAAATGACGCACTGCAAGACGGTGAGAAAAGTAACTATGCGGCTGCCAGTGGCCTTAAAAACTTGATTTTGAAGCTCTAAAAGAGACTGGGAGGGAGGCTGCTCATTCCCCTTGGTTGAGCTAACATACTTCGGAAGAGTGTCGATGGTAGGACGCCAGCTGCGTTTGCTAACCCGCAACGTCCCCCAGCAGCGTTGGTGAGAGTGCTCTGCCGTGACAGTGCTGTGTTTCGTTTCCCAATCTCAGTATTTCACGCCCCCGAAGCTCCCGACCAGACCTTAACTTTTAGCCTGGCGGTGCCCCTGAGAGCTTGCCAAGGGATTAAATCGTTGGTGACGACGCAGAGGGACGTCGTCTGTAGATTCCCTGGCATCTCTCTGCAGCACATCTACGCGTAAGAACTTCAATATTTGGGATTCTGAACTCGATGCCGTGCGCTACGGTAATAGAGCATGGAGACTTGTGCAGCTGTAAAACCAGTCTCTGTAACCCAAATAACCCGTGGGCATGAGGTGGTGGGAATTCTTAAAACCCACTCTGCTCATTCCTCGCCCGGAGTGCGACCTGTAGGATTAAAATTTGTTTGAGGTCAGAAGTCCTGTTTCCACAGCATGCAACTGCTACGGCTGAAGTCAGATTGATCTTTCCACAGCTTCTCATCAATCAGGTTAGCGCCCGCTCTTATTTCTCAGTACAAGCATGTATCCTCAGTTATGGATTCATTTTGCTAGTTACCTTTAACACAACTATTTATTATTGGCCAAAACCATGAACACGTCTAAAAAATGTACCTTTTCCCCCCTTGCTCTGTTGGACTATACATTACTGATGTAGATTGAATCTTTCAGTTAAGCTCAGCTAAAGATAGCTATTAGAATAAAACTGTTTGGGTTATTTTTTTATTCCATACGTGTGCAATCTCCATAGCTATTCTAGTAGACTTTTAAAGGAGGCATTTACTAAGAATTCTTCCTAATATTTTGACTGCTAACCAGTTTTTTTCCCCTTAGAATAGCTTTTCTAATGGAACAATTCAGAAAAAGCACTATCATCATATCATAATATACTGTGACAAGAACTGTTCAGCTTTATGTTTTGGCATTTAATGTATTCTCAGCTCTTTGCTGTGGCTGGCAAGGGTAACTAAGCAGCTGATATTGTAGAGAATTAGTTGAAAAAATTTTTTGTAGTAAGAGATACAGGACAAATTGTAGCAAATTGTCTCTTGCTGGTTTTCAATTGTTTTTAACTTGCGTGTGTTTCTGTCTGGCATCTTCCAGCAGAAGTAAAAGACACCCACTGAAGACTCCTATGATTCACATCTGCAAAGTTTCCGTAGACTTTCCACGATTTAGTAGAGATTGCCTCTGTCCTTGGAAAGAAGGGAGTGACTGGCTCACACAGAAACTCAAAATACACAGAAATCACGGCCCACAATAGAGGGATTCTGGTTGTAAAACTCGGTTTGCTTCCAGAAACTTAATTGGGTTGTTGTCCAAATATGAACTACTTTGTTACGGGCTTGGATATATGTCACAAATACGGAACTTGTAAAGCTAAAGGATCCCTTGAATTTTCAAGTGCTGATGAGAAGCCCTCTATAGGGCTCAGTAGAAATTGTAAAAGCATTTCTCTGAGTCTAAAGGACTTGGAAATAATTGAAAATATAAATTTATGCTGTAGAAGCTTGTTCCTCTCGCCACATATTTTTGTTGCTGTTCCTGTTGAGACTTTCTGCTGTAGTGATCCTTACAGGGAGGATTCCCAGAAGGCCTGAAACCTTTCAGATCTTATTGCTTATACGTTTTCTTTTCTTGACAGAACAATATGAAATGGCTGACCTTGCCCAGAGCAATATCATTAAAGCTAAACAAGACGACACTTGTACTGTGTCTTGGTCAGGAGCTGTCTAAAGCACTTTCTGAGTTCTTGTGGAACAAGAACAATTTCAGGCAATTGAAATACATGGGATGCTAGCCAAAGAATGTTTCTTATTTTAACATGACTTTCTGGGTATATTAATACAATACGCATGTTTAAAGCAAAGAAATGGAGTGTTTTACAGCTCAGAAGCTTATCTTGAAATTTTTATTTATCGTACAGTAAATGAAATTCAGACTTAGATATTTTGAAGAACCTTTGTTTGAGGATCTACGAACGTGCTCTGGGCTAACATCCGTGCTTGTCAGGTGAGCAGCGGAGTCTGTCAGGATGTTTTATCCCTCATATCAAATGTTGGAGAATAGACGGAGCCCCTCTGACATTAGCTACCAACCAGCACCTGCACTTCAGTCAAGGTGAATGGGGAGCCGGTAAGGGTTAGCAAAGGCCAGGGGAGACGGGGAGCACACAGCAATTTTCTGGATTGAACCCAAGAAGACAAAAATGAATTTTTGACAGACAATAAATCTAGTCTTCCTTTTTTTCCTTTACTCGGGAAGGCACTCAGCACACTTTACGTGTAAGTCCCATTCATGCAGCCTTTGCGTCCACAAGCTTAATTGGGCAAATATTTTAAAGTCATCGTTCTGTTCACCTTCTTCTCCCCAGCGCCCCTGAGTCAATGCTTCAGGGGCTTAGACAAGCACTGCTGCTGTTACGACGCCTGTGCCGTCCAGCGACCTAGTGAATTTTAACTGTCAGTTTAAGGAGTGAGATGCTGCAACACGTTCATGAAAACATGCAGACAGCATGAGCAAAACCCTGCTTTGGGCAGAGTTTTCCTTGGCTGCCCACTAGCTCAGTGGAGCTCTTTCACCTCCGTTCTCCTCTGTAATTGCACAGGATGGATAGCGCTGAGGAATCATAGAATCCTTTAGGTCGGAAAAGGCAGTTAAGATCATCGAGTCCAACTGCAAACCTAACACTGCCAAGTCCACCACTGAACCCTGTCCTTAAGCACCGCATCTACATGTGTTTTAAATACTTCCAGGGATGCTTGACAACCCTTTCAGTGCAGAAATAACCTTATAAACAGGATAATTCTCCTTTCTGGGTCACCTTTTCCCGTGATGTACTGGCTGTCGTGTATTTTCTCCCCCATACACCAGAGCCTTTCCAGGCTGGAGTGCCATTCACAGCACACTTCCCATCCTGGAGATTGTAGTCAACACAGATGGCTCTTTGTCGCTAAGTATACGTGAGTGCTAAATTGAATGTGCACTCTTGTCTAATATTTAACAAAGCGCATTGAGTTAATGACTAATGTTTCATTATTGCAGGAAGCTTTTAGTACCAAAAGGTTAAGTGGTTCATTTGAATATTGCCCGAGCATCTTTGCCCTGTCAGGGCTTTGGTGGGTTTTTTTTTTCCCCTAAAGTTAATTTGCTATTGTTGTGATCATGTCTGACAAGTGGTGGGTAAAAGCAAAGGCAGGTTATGGGGGTCTGTTTCCATGACATAATTTTACTGGTGTTTAGCAAGTTGGATTTTACTTCGCTGAACATCTAATTTGCATGGGCCCTTATTCAGGGATGAAAAGCCAGTTTTGAACATAGGCCGTCTTCCACTGGGAATTATTTGCATTAGAGGGAAAGGACTTGGGGGGAAGCGATAGAAAAGCAGGCAAAGTTAATGGAGCTAGAAGAGGTTACCAAAGCTACCAGAAGAGACCTGCTGTGCATTCACACAGGTAGAGGACTAGGCTTAGGAATTATCGTTAAATATAAAATTGCAGTGGCTAAGTACTAGTAAAGCACCATGGAAACAAGTTTCTGCTACAGTGACATTGATGATGTAAACTGCTTGTGACACGTGGTCATAAAAATGGGGAAAAAAAATTCTAAGATGACAACCAAGCCTCCACAGTACTTTGGTTACGCTGAACTCCCAGTTCTTTGAATGAGTTTTTTCAGCAAAAAGCAGCTTTCTAGTAAACTAGTTCACCACATCTCTTTCTGTTTAGTTTGTTGAGAAGGGGAACAGACACGCACATCAAACCCACACTGTCCCGCTTTGCTGCCTTCCAGCACGGGAGCAAGTTTGTGAATTGGTTTCTGAACCCTGTAGGGAAACCACGGCTGTTGTAATTAATCGGCCTTTTTTTTTTTTCCATAGTCACTGTAGTGACTTTGCCACCCTATGGCAGAGTGTAACGCTAAATGTTCACCCGTGGCTTTGTAGCACTGGCATTTTTAGCATAACTGCTTCTCAGGACTGTGTGCTCCAGTTGTCTTTCGAATAGATTTGGATACTTTTAATTCTGAATCTTCAATTCAAATTCTTTTTTGCTTTTGATTAATGATAACCCCCTATAGCTTCACCTCTCTGGAAAAGAGATCTAGCTTAGTACAGCAGTGTTAATACCAAGAAAATCAATTGGACAGGCTTTGCTTTCAAGGTAGTGGGCGTGGGATTTTTTTTAACTAGTTCATTATTACAGTTTCTATACCAACTCTTTAAATTGGGCAGACTTCTTTTTTCTAAATCATCTAAATGATTTTCTTTCTTCTAAATCATTTTTGTAAAGCCATCTAAATTAAGATGGCTGTTTAAGTAAGACTTGTTGGAACTGAACCTGAAATGTTGGTGAATTCAGGTACTTCCTGGTTACGTATTATTGTTTAATATGTATGATAGAAATAAAGCTTCTTTGCAGCTTTCAATTTCAACAATCTGATCTGCCTTAAGCATCGGTAGGGAGACTATCCAGAAGCTAGACTGAGAACAACTATGCCTGTGCACTAGTAAGGAGGATCTAAATTAACCGTCATCCATTACTTTGACACACTTGCAGACTTCTTAGTCCTAGCACGGAAAGTTTAAAGTTATTTTAAAGATACTTTTATGGGCCTTCGAGTAGCCCATTAGGGTTTTTTGCAGTGGAGTAATGCCTCTGTCCAGGAAGGCCTCTCTGCAATGTCAGAGTTAAGGGTGAATTACTAAACTCCTTCTTCCCCCAGAAACAAACCCAGTTTTCTCTTTGTTTACTTTGTAGTCTAAAGCTGGAAATGTTCCCTCAAATTGTTCTTCAATGGCTCCCTACGCGTCTTCTGAGCACTATAACTAGCCTGAAAATCAGCTTCACATTCTTCATGTTTCAGGAGCCCAGAGAATTTTGAGGTAAAGAATGTTTTGTCTTGCATTGCTCAAAATGCTTGAAGGGACTGCTCTCTGCAGGAAAAAACACTGACTGCTCTTATGCCAAAGACTTTCCCTTCCCAAATCCAGATCTTTACCTCCCTTAGGGCAAAGTCTCCACGACCGTTATCAAAGCACTGTAATATCACACTGCTTTTCTCTGTGCATCTCAGCATTGAGTTCCTATAAAGGGATCAGCCCTCTCATGATGAGTTTAGACCAAAGATAGGCATGAGGAAGTATTTTTGTAAACGTGCTCTAATTCATCCAAAGGGAGTATTCTCTAAGAGATAGCCAACAAGATCTTACGGGATTGACCTGATTTCACTCCTTGTTCAGTATCACCCTTTTTTTTTTTGGTAACATTTTTTCCTGTCTTATTACATCAGTAGACCCGTGCTGCTGGTGGTATCTTGTCACCTCTGGCATCAAAAAGCAAACCAGATGACTTAGCAAACCTTCTCAGAACAAGATATTTTGCCACGGGTTAGGCTGCCAGGCAAAGAACATGAGCACAAACCAAACTGAGCATCACGGCGAGCGCGTACCTTGAGCCAAGACACTGGGTGCTATTTAAATGACCGGGGAACAAACAATTCCTTCATATCCTCGGGACCGCTTCAGGAGAGACACCAAGGAAGGGGTGACCAAAAGGTACACCCGCAGTGGAGCACACACCTTCAGAACAACGTCAAATAAAATGGCTCGTTTCGATAGACACCTCACATTTCAAGAGTGCCTCGACAGACAGAAAACCCTGGAGGTTATCGCTCAGGGATGCAGCGATGCCTGGATGCAGGCAGCGAGGCGTCAGAGAGTTTCTTTTATCCTGCCCATCGCTCCCTGCGCAGTGTGGGGCCAGATGCTGCTGCGCTGGAGTCTGTTTACTCCACGGATGGGAAAATGTTTGCCCATTGGCACTTTTCCATACGAGCCGACAGGCGAGGAGCTGCTAAATTTGCGTCAAAAGCCAACCCTTTCCTGCCTCCACAGGTTCTTGCAATGCTCAACGCCGTGTATCCGGCAGAAAAAAAGTTTCCATGCTGTGCCTCATCCTCTGAAACAGGTTTCCTCAGAAGATCGGGAACTTTTTTTAAGCTTTTCATGTCTTTTAAACTGTGAAAAGCCCAAAGTTTGAAGGAGACCTCAGAAGCCACTAACGCTTCCCTTGTGTGAAATCAGACTCTCTGAGCCTTTCCATGTGATCCTTAACCTTACACTCACTGAAAATAGGGAATTTTGCAGTGCTGAGTAGCTATGTATAGTTACTTACTAGAACATATTTCCGTAAGTTTACCTCTCTGGGATCCGAATCAATGTAATGCTCTTCCCAGAGTCCTTCTGGTTTGAAAGTTCCCTGCTTATGTCTTGTCGTAGATGTTTTCTGCCTTCCCTGGGTGTATTGGAAGTTTGCTAAATCTCTTAATTTTGGCTATTTCCACACTTAGGATGTTGATATACTAAACTCAAAATTTTAAAAAGAAAATTAAAAGGACTAATGTGCCAGTGCAATTAGCTTTTAAATATAAACTAAGCGGACTACTTCAGCTGAATAATTGTGACAGCAGAGGTTTCTAACAAAGAGTGTGAAAGGTGTGAATATCTGGGACAGACAGAGTTTGGCTAGAGACATGTATATCACCTGTTCCAAGACAGACAAATTCTGCTCATTCAGCTTATAAGTAACCATCAAAGAACAGCAGGGAAACTGCCCTTTTATCGGGGGAAAAGTGGTCTGAAGTCGGTACAGGGAACCATACCTTCTCATGTGAATCAAAGTAGGCTTCAGTGGTAGCCAGGGATGGATTTTGGCTTCTCCAGTGCTAAAATTGTGTGGCCTCAACTCCTCTGCCAGCAAAGCGCTACAGCCCCAGGTCCACTCATGTTTTCTTTCTTTCTTCAGTTACTGCAGAGATGCAATAGCCATTATTTGTGGTGGGTACTGTGCATTTTCAAGGTATTTAAACTGTCCTGTAAGGACCGCTGCCCCAGTTTGATTTTGCTCTGGCGTGTGTTGGGTTCAGAAGGTTTTAAAGCCTTGTCCTCACCTGTGTGGAAGCTCATAGGAACTGCCAAAGCCAAGGGGCTCGCACGTGGTGAACCCACGAGTTGGGAGGACACATTGGCTGGCTAAAACTGCACACCCACGGCAGGTCAAGCCTCAGCCACATTCTGAAGAACTAAAAGCATTTTGGTCATTAATTGGCTGTACAGACCTAACCCCCAAACTTATCCAAAGTAAATGCAGCAAGCCGCCCTAAACTGCTAACCTCAATGTAAAGACAACAGCCGCCTTTTTCGTGCACGTCAGGGCTCTGCCAACTGTTTTTTGCAAGAAGGAAGCAGAAAGAGGTCAGTGATGACGTGAAGCTGCCGTGTCAGCGGTTACGAGGCTGGCTAACGCTCCTTTGCCTTCATTTTCACCATTGCGCTCACGCTTGAATTTCCACGGGCATCAGCCTAGCCGTAACCCGCTGAGTTTTGTCTCTTACCACCTGCTTCTCCCCGTCAAGCACAGCATTTCCTATGGGAACGGTGTCTAGTGCCCATTTCTAATTACTCTGTTTCGGTGGTCTTTTCTGGTAGTGGGCGATGGACCAGGCTGCTGTGGGCAAAGGTGTTACTGGTGCCCACGGGGCCGGACTGGTTGTGCTGGGTGCTGCCGGCTATCGCCTTCGGTGCTCCGCAGCCAGACGAGCATCCTGCCTGCTCAGTCGCTTCAGCAGATGTGCATGATTAATGGATTATTTACCTTTTGCTGCCTGATTATTATTTTTTCTCCCTCTAACCTTTTCACTTTTACAAATTTATTTTGACTTTGAAATTCTGGGGCTTCCACTTATAACCTTTATGTTTATTGGTGAAGGAGCTATTATTAGACTGTTTTTCCCCCTCTTTCTAATGCTGAAGTTTAATTATATTTTTCCTTCTGCCTTTTGGTACAGGTGCGGTAATTAAATGGCATTAAGTCTGTTTCACGATCATTAAGTAGGCTTGTTATTGTCCTTTTTGTATATATTTGAAGTTGTAAATAAGTCACCTTTCTAATGAATCCGCCTGGTAGAACTTTGACATATCACTCAGTGCCGCAACGGTTGTACGAAGAAATGTCTTGAGTTCTTTATAGTCCCCGGCCCTTTCCAGAGGAGGAGAGAGCAGCAGGGCTGAATTGTGCTGCACCTTAAATAATAAATATAACTACTTAAAACACTGAAATTGTTCAGCTATGAGTTTGTTTTTAAACTCAGGTTTCTGAGCTCAGGCCACTTAGGTGAGATGCCTGACATTTTCTGTGGGTGTGGGGTTTTTTCAGTGTTTCTAAAGTACTATTAATGGGAGAATGTAATGTGACCTTTTCAAAACCACTATTTAAGGGGTGAAACACTAGATATCATATTGATGCAGTGTGCATAATTTCACAAAGGGTGAATTAATCAGCTTTACGTGATGGGTGTGCAGGAACGGAGCTTGCATGAACAGACCACACACTTTAAAATACTGTAATGGGAGACAAAAAACGTAATAGAAATCCCCCAAAGGTGAACTAGGGTGAGGAGCGGGGAGGAAGAAGAGGGGCTTCTTGGCCGCTTAACTCCACAGTGTTAGTGCTCTTTCCAGCGCTAGCTTAAGGCTGGAAACTTATTCTCCGTGATTATACTAGAGGAAAAATGTACTCATCTTTCGGAAGGCACGTACACAGGTTTTAAAATTTTTTTGTAAGAAAGCACGTAGAGTCACAAGCATGGACCTGAATAAACGCTGCCTTCCTGTGGTACGCACCTCTTTATGCCACGAGAGATATAAAGCTGCCAGTCTTTTTTAGATCGTGTGGGTTTGTTCAGTGACCTTCACCCGTGCCGTCAGAACAAGCAGAAACGTGTTGCTCCTGAGGCCAGGCTGGGTAATTCAGTGGAGGAAACGGGTCAAGTGCAAGTTGTCTGGGGGCATCGCCAAGTAGGCTGGATGCTGCGAGTCAATCTTTCTTTTTTTTTTAATATATATACTATTGTTATTGTTCTGCTGTAGGGCACATGGGACTCTCAAGTTTGTATTGGTCTTCCGTGCTTCTCTCTGCGAGCATTAAGAGCGTCGTATTTGTTGTATGGGTCTCCCCTTGGGTACCCTGCCTCCCACCAGCTGTTGGACTTGGCCGAAAGAAAAAAACCTCCGTCAGAAAAGGCCACGCGAAGGACAGCCTCGTAAACGGCACGCTTTGCCGCGCAGCCGAGGATGCGGAACTCTTGCCCCCAACTTAATGTGCCCACCGCGGTGCCGGTGCTGGTCCTCTCTCTCTGCAGCACCGGGGTCCTGGAGCAGGCAAAGTTGTTACCGGCGAGGACTTACACTTGTACTGATGCCGCCTGCTTTCGTTAGAGCGTAATTGTATTACCTACTGGAAAGTACAGTCAGCAAGAGCATGGTTTTAGCACCACCGCCATCACTTTGCTGGTAGAGCATCCCAGTATTCAAGGAGAAACCAGGTCCTCTTCCACCTGGGTTACGGTTTTCCTTCCCTCAAATGTTACAAAGAACAGGAAAACCAGCTTTTTGTATGCCAGAGTGCTCCCAGTGCTCCGACAGCAGGAGGACAGTTGTGAAAAGCAACACCAGGTAATGATGCAGAAAATGAGCATATCAAAGTTGCTGGCTTTTTGTAGGATTTCCATTGCTGGGACTACCTGAACAAGACATTCTCTAAGTTTTCTGTGATGGGTCTTACCCTACGCTGCAGGGAGCACGCAACACTTAGATGCCACGTTATATCAGAACTAAAATATCTCGGTAAGACATGATGGAAAAATATGGATAGCGCTTAGCTTTTCCTCCACCTCCCTCTGCTTACCTCTGCCAGAGATGGAGGTCAGCCCAAATGGGCTGAGAAACCCACAGATCACAAAATTTGTTGCCCAAAACTAGCATGAACTTCACCCTCAAAATATAAGGATTAAAAAAAAAAAAAAAAAAAAAAGCTTTTCTTTAGGAAAATGCTATGAAATGAAGATAACTGCCCAGGCAGGCTGGGTAGCTTTAGCATTTTGATGTTATGTTGGTGGCATGAAAGAAATGAGAAAGTTCAGATGTAGTTATCATCATCTCTGTTACCAAACATTACTGGCTATTCTGTCACCCCGCTGCCAGGGTCTCAGGCTACATCCAGAGGGGCTTGGCCATAAGAAATGAGAAACAGCCCAGCTCCCTGCGCATTTGCCAAATATCCACCGTGCTCTGGTGGGGAGGCGTCATTGGTTTGGGGTTTTGGAGATGAGGAAAAATGAAAATGAAGTTGAAGGTATCATCTCACAAGTAATATCCCTGTAAAAAAAGTTCAGCAACTAAGCACTGTCAGTCCTCACCTCATTCCTCTCAGCCCAAATCTTGCTACTAGAGAGGAAAATGAAGCAAAACTTGTAGCGGGTTCAACTCCATTTCCTTCAGTTCAGAAGACAAGGATGGCTTCAGGGTTCACAATTTTTGATTCAGGAGTCCTTGTCTGAAACTTTTTTTTTTACATGAAATCAGTACTTGCTATTTATTATATGATGTAAGTCTCCATGCAGTAGGGCTGTCCCCTTGGCTTCCTCAGACTTCTGCAGATTGAGCTGGACAGAATTTGGCAGGACTGCTTATAAATGTCTTCAGCCTCCTTTTGGTATTAAAACAGTAAGCTGACTTAATAGCCATTGTTCCCCTAGTAAAACCATTGTTAGTTTTAACAAACATTTCACCATAGAGACCTCATTAAACTAGTGGCTGTATGAAAACGTTTCAACATAGAGAGATATTGTTGTCAAGTTACGAGACCTTGAATTCTTGGGTTAGAGCACAGCTTTGCTCTTTATTTAATGCGATATTGTTCAATACAGTCAGGAACATCAGTTTATTTTTACTTTATTTTTATTTTCTACCTCTTTACTAAAGCTCAATATCAAACTACACAAAGTTTTGATACAAGCCTGGAGGGGAAAAGTGGTCAAACCTGGGCGGAGGATGCCCCGTGGGCAGGACGCAGCCTGCACCACCCCAAGAGCCACACAGCTCTTCAGCCGAGGAAGAGCTTGGCTTGGAGAACAAGACGCAGCCAAGCAAGGGAAGCAAGCGAGCAAGCTGGCCAGGGACCGACGGGAGCCTGTGGGAACAGCAGAGACCAGGAGCAGCGGGGCTTATCCCCAAGGGAGCGAGAAGGGGCTGGGGGGGGGGGCGGGCTTTGCGATTTAAGAAGCCACCAAAGTCTGTTCTGAAGCCTAACACGATGTCAAAACCCAACCTGACGAGACACAAGGTGGGGGATTTGCTTGCAAACTTTTAAAACGTTCTTCCTACCCAACCCATGAGCTTTTTCTATTTTAAAATTGTTCTAGCTTACGATTTCCTGAAGCCTGGCTTTTGCTTTCAGAGCCCTCTTGGTGCTTTTCAGGGTATTCGCTTTGAAAAAAGGCCCTGGCAGATCTTCTTTTTGGCTGCCTTCAAATCCTGTCACGGCATGGCTTCAATCAAGAGAACGTCTTTCCATTTTTCCTTCCATGGGGAGGAAAGTTATCAGCACAAGTGAGTATTTGTACAAAACACTACGCAGACTTGTGATGATATCAGGCCGATGGGAAAACCAACAGCGTAGGGTATCAAGGTATCAATAATTAATAGCAGCTTAACAAGAGACTTCCTCCCTCCTCTGGGATTGAGATTTCTTTAGTTTGTAGTTCTTAATTTTGACCATCACATTTCTATGGCCATTCAGCATTACAGAATGAGCAACTGCTGTCAGAAATACTGCTGGCACGCCGACTGGAGTGTCGAGGGGGGCTGTACTACCATGTGGCTGCTAGCCAGGACAAGGGCTTTCGGGAAGGTTTTGAAGGAGGAACACTAAACCTTCTGCTTGACAAAACAGCGTGTCGCAATGGGCCACAGAGACGCTTTGAAATAAGATGTGACAAGTTAAACCCTAAAGATGGATCAAACAAGTACAGAAACGAAAACCTTCTTTCTGCTTTGCAAATATAAAGCCCCAGCACATAACATTTTTTAAAAAAAAAGCAGATATAAATCCGTCCCGTGCTCCTCCCTCCCCATCTTCAACTGCTTGTGGTTCAAGCAGAAAAACCCACACTTCTGTCAAACTCTGGCAGCTTTCTGGCGTAACACTGCGGAGTAACCTTGTACGCTACAAGGACTGAAGGGATTGAATCATCTTTGCCTGCAGTCTGTGACTTTCAAACAGACATCAAGAACATGCATTTTATTTGAATATACTTCTCCAGGTCAGAGAAGCACCAAGCAGACACTCTTGAAGCTGTCATCAGTACCTTGTTATTTTTCTAGAAATTCCCTCTTTATTCAGTCCTTCTGTAATATCTGGACGCCCCCCCCAACATTTCCTCCAAGACAGATGCACCTTTTAGCCATCATCAGCTTTCTGTTGGCAACCCTGGCCTCTTTGACCCTGTGCTGTTCTGCAGCTATGGTTGTTGCAATGAACTGGACCTTTGGGGCTCATTTCTGCCAAAATTCAGCTATACTCTATTGATTATTTGTCTTGGAAGGAGTTCCCATCCGGATGCCTAGCGTGGACCATTTTCTAACCACTGTCTAGCAGCAAAAACAGCTGAAATCCCCCTGTGCCAAAGCCACAACTGCCTTTTTTTTTTTTTTTTTTTTTTTTTTATGATTTCTGTATTGCCTTTCTCCCACTGACTGGATGGATGGTTGGCAAATGCAAACCAGAGCTCTCCAGGGTGTATTTCCTGCTGGCTGAGCTAACGAAGTGATGATTGTTGCGGTAACATTTTTCATTCCTTTCCGTATCGTGCTGCACTCCAACTTTTCAACCTTTTCATCTCAAACACCCTCTGTAAGAGCGTCCTGAGCACCCACCAACATCCAATATGCCCACAGCCTTTGCTTCAGCTGAAGGAACAATCTTGACCAGACAGGGCTGCAGAAACCTTGCCAAGTGAACATAGACCTGAACTTCAAAACAACAACCCTTCACTGTAGTTCCCACTCTGTTTTTGTTGGATTTTGACCTTGCCGGCTCCCCGGCTACGCAGTGCACAACCTGCCTTCGGCGTCCAGCAGATGCCTGCAGTGATGCGAACGCTGATGCTGCCTGGCTTGAGGGCTTACCCTGTCCTCTACTGCCTGAGCACCAAGATGCTTCAAGAGGTTTAAACGGAGCTCAGGCACAAGACATACAGGATTCTTCCCAAAGCACCTGAATGAAGAAAAATAGCACAACCTATGCTTCTGATGACAGCCACTCAACCGTCCAAGCAGCGGTTTCACAGAAGTAGCTGAAAAATCAAGGTAGAACTTAGCCAAACTGCACAGATTTTGCTTCTGCATCTTTCTTTCCAACCAACCCATGAGTTTTTAAATGCACAAAGCAAACTGGAGAATGAGCACGTTCCCATTTGTTACTTGGTTTTGAGACATCAAATAAAACCGCAGCAGTGCAATACTGTCAAAGCCACACGTGCAACTAAACCCAAGTTGACCAAATAGCACGTGGCTACAGCTCAGCTGGCTTTATGGTATTTCTTTATATAAACTTACTTTTGCCTAAAAAAATGCAGTAACAAAGAGAGGTGAAAATGTTGTTTGCACAAACTTGAAACAAGCAGCAAATCCGGACGAGCACAAGAGCAATAAAATTCTGAGGTGATGGATTAATTCATACCAGTAAGTTAAACTACGGTTTCAGTGAGGTCTGCCCATTTTATCATTTGCCAGGACAACCATCACATCCACAAACGCACGTGAGAAAGAAAGAGAGAGGGATGTAGCAGGCAAAGGACATACCATCCCTTCGTGACGCACAGGCCCATGCCAATACATAAAGCTAGCAGTGACAACTTCTCCCCCTGCCTGGTTACTGCCACATTCTCTTAAATTCCTTCCAGCGATGGTTTTTCAGGGCTGAGAGACATTTCATCCAGTTTTCCCACTTCTCGCTGCCCAAAGGCCACCACTTGCCATCACTTTCTAGCCAGCATCCTCAGTACGTTTTGGTCACGTTCAGGATTTGCCCTGTATGACGGGCAGGGAAGATGCAGGGAGAGAAGACCCAAGCACATGCAGAATGGGGCTGGAAACAAGCTGAATTAGGTCACACCTGGATGTCCTAAACACAGATTCCTCCCTTTTCTGTACTTGTCCTTTGCATTCCTCCTTCACTGCCTCCCCTCGGAGATCACACTGGTTTCCTTGGCTTACCACAGTCTCCTTACCAGCCCTTACCACCCTCCCTTTCCCGAGATTTCCTCATATAGTTTGCCTATAAACCTATAGTGCCACTGTGGTGGTCCCGGCCCCTTCTGCTGAAGTGGGAAGAAGGGGACGCCTGGCCCCTTGGCCCTGAAGTTTGCTTTGAGCCAGGGCCATTACTCCTGAACAGCGAGGAGGAAGATGAGGAACACCAGCTCCCTGCTGTAGAGTATATAAGCACCACCCTCGTTTCCACATTGCAGGGATGCAATAATCCTCTTTTCCTGGGGACACGGGCTAGGCTCCTGCAGCAACTTTGCTTCTGGCCTTGTAAGTTTGAATTAGGGACTTCCCAGTAATAAAAATAAATACCATGCAGCTTTGGTAGCACTTGCATCTTTGTTTTCCCTAAATTTGTTTTTACTAAAGAGTGAGCCAGTAGAGAAGCTGCAGATTAACCCAACTTTCTACCTGGTCCCAGAGGTGTCTCTGCAAACAGCATCTGCTTTTACTTCTCTCAACTTCACCAGCCTATATGCTCCCAGGTCAACACTGGCTCTGTTTTGAGGTCTTCCCCTTAAAATGTTTTAGTACTTCTGTTTGTATTGCTCCAGGATGTCCATGCACCCATCACTGACCAGACTCCCATGTAACCGTCGGCTTTAATCACAGAAAGGATTTCTTCAGCTACACATAGGCAGACCAAGATCTTCCAAATCTGGAACGGCAGTAGCCACGTTCACCTGAATCTGTAAAAACCCAGATTCAGTCAAAGAAGAAGTAAAAACAAAGTAAAACTTCTTCCCAAAAGAAAAATTCACTAGTTTAAGAATGCCCGTTGATCTCCATTAACACCCTGCACTTGCTTAATTCAGTCTTTTCATCTGACCACCTCTGTCAGTCACCCAGATGAATCCTCTATTTACCACTGAACAATCTTTCTCCTTCACTTGGCCATTCACATCCCAGGGTTTACATATCTAGGAATCAATGACAGAAACATAATTAAAAGATTTTTTTATTAAAAATCAACATATTTATACATCTGTACATTCCACATACTGCTGTATATGTTCACCAACATAACCATTAAGTCAGAAAGTGTTAACAGTACAGATTTCCATCTGAACAGATCTACTGCAGGGGAACTTCGGTTTTGTAATCAATCAGACATTACAGAATGTCATTAACTTCTTTTCCCTTTAAAAGTAGCAGCACATTTAATTATCAGTGTTCACAAGGCATAAGCCCCAAAGTGTTGTACAGCAAGAGAAAAATTAATTAGTAAATACAAAAACGTATGAGTTGCTGCTGAATAGAGACTGCAGCAAACTGGGAAGAGTAATAAAATAAAGTTACTTCTTGATACAACTGTATAAACAGAGTATTTTTTAATGTCATTCAGGATAGCAGCCCTGCAAAGAACAGACAGTTGTTATAAAGATTCAGAGTCAAGATAATGCTTGTGTGTTCAAACACGTAATAAAGGTCTCGGAAAAGATACGCTTACTCCATCCCTACCACCACCTTTCCACAGCTCACATTATTACGGTTTCACATGGTTGATATAATAAAGTGACATTTTATTGAACAAAGAGAGACATCCTCAGGAGTCTACCCAGAGCCCTCAAGATTTACACCCATGTCAATTAAGTGCTAGAAGAGTGACAATCAGGTAACAAAGGCTGGAGATTGGGAGCAGGGGGAGCAAAGAGAGAAGTTCTCGTTGTAATCCAGGCTCCTGTGCCCACCTGAGCTGCCGAAGTACAGGCTGCCTGGAGAAGTCAGTTCACAAGTACCTGTGGTACCCTCTGTGTAACAAATACTAATTGCTTATTTTCTCCAGATTTTGCGATCAGTATTCTTGTAATATTATCAGTGATAACTTATCCCTTTAAGTGACAGAAATTAAGATCTAACTGAATTCTCTCTCATAGATGTACAGCCCTTAATCTTATTTCAAGCAGAGTGCCAGATTCTGGGCAATTTTTTTCTCATTAGTATTTTCCCTCTCTTTTTTACTTAGAGAGGGGAAAAACTGCATATGATGACATACGCATCAGGTAATTCCTATGTGAGGAAGCATGCAGATATGAAAGAATAGAAAGGGTTTAACGAGTGCTTTTTGTATGTGTCAGTGACTGTAATGGAGGATGGCTAAAAAAGAGTCAGAGCTGCAATATTTCTGTAATTAGAAGCTACATGTTAAGCAAACGTGCCTCTATCCGCAAAAGCATCTGTGTGAGAGACTAATCTCATTTATTATGTCCCGAATCACAGACGCACTCTCACATAAAAAATAAAAAAATCTGCGCTATTGTTTTGGTTTTCACACATACAAAGTTGAAGGAGAATCACTGGAACAAAAAAGTGAGAGAGATGAGTTACAAACACAAATAATTTAGCAAAAGCTGAATTAAGAAGAAATATTCTGACAGAATCTCCTCTCTCCAAGGGCAGGTCTAAGACACCACATTCCCAAACTGGAAAGAAAAGGATTGCATCAAGCTTTAACTCCCAGAACCCATTTAATTTCCAAACTAGAAGGATGGTCAAAGAAATATTCCTCTTTCCTGCCTCTCCTCCTTCACGTATCCAGTAGCAATTAATAACCCGATTACCATTCACTCCCTCCTTGCTGCTGCAGAAGAACTTACCACAGTAGTGATGCTGTCCCAAGACTTCAGATACATAAAACAAAAATGAGCAAGCTGACAGTGCCAAAGGAAAAGGAGGTATTAACTCAGGTTCTCCAATGTGAAGTTCTCTTACCCAAGGGGTGTTGTAGTTGTCCTACCTAAGGAAATTTGAATGCAGACTTTTCATAAACTTCCTGGTGATAAAGTACAGAATTTCACGCACCACTTGGACGTAGGTTGTCACCTCCTCTGGTCGAGTGTTATCCCAATTGCTCAAACGCTGCACGTACACTGGAAGAGCATCCTCCACCTGCCACCTCCCTGCTGAGCTCTCGCTCTACCTCAGCCTCACATTAGTTTTTGTGCTTTTTCTTTTTGTTACCATGGGACTTCAATATTAATTCATCCAAATGAGTTCTAGTATAAAAATTTAACAAAGAAACAGGTAACAATGTATGAATCAAATGTTTTTCCAGTCCACATTTCTGGGGGCTAAAAGAATTAGATCCCCCAACTTAAACATTAATCACCCTTTTGGTCACCTGTGCTTCCAAATATGCTACCTTGCATCACTCTGATTTCTGTATTTGTTCTGTATGTACAATTATTGTTACTGCTGCATTTTAGCCAAAGTACGAATCTGAAAAAATATCAAATATTAATAAACAATTGTTGAATCTTTTACAGACATACCTTTTCATGCAATAACAATTAAGAACTTTCTCGTGGTCTGGAATGATATGATCTCCATTCCATTGCAACATTAGCTGACAAGACTAAGTTCATCACTACCTGGTGGCTAGAATTAGTCTTAATCATGGAGACTGGTCTTTGTTTTAGTACCTCCTTACTAGGTAGGAACAAAGAGCACACTGAGGATGCTTGCAGCAAAAGAAAGTATTTCTTATGAATCGCATGCTACTGTACACAAAAGGCTTCTCAGATCTTTGTAAAATCACTTTGTCACTATCAGCAAGAATTTTGAGGACAGGAGGCCACAAATTTGTCTATGTCATCATTGCCAGTTGTACACACAATGTTTGAAAACCATGAATACAAGATACAGAAGAATCTACTCATACCAGTGCCATAGGAGAATCACTCATGCCAGAATTAAGTCGGAAATGCCCACATTTGTCTTTTTTTGAAGGTGCCTTTCACTAAACTCGGCTTACACTTCTCAGTAGAAAGTGCTACAAAATTCCTTACTTGGATTTTATTTATTTCCTAAAACACAACACAACAGCTACACTTTTCTAATTTCTACCTCAGGGAAGAGAAAGATCCAAAGGTCTTTTGCTTCAAAGACAAAGAAATGGGTATTTTTTTTCCCCTGGATGTAGTCTGGTTGACCTTTCCTGGAGGCAGCACTATGCTCACAAGGCTGTTTCAGAAGCCAACCTTTCTGTACCAGGAGACCTCTGCTGAGACTGCATCTAGAAGATGCCATGCAGATACCTCATTTTGCTGAAAGTCTTCACTGTGATCTGGAATGCTGAAACAGTGCAGCCATACCTACTCAGTTGCATGCTGGCCAGTAAGCTTAGCACTTATTAGAGCTTTACAGAATTAAAAGAAATACTCTGACTTTGAAATACTTAATTTTTATTTAAAGTCATCATTTTTGAACCTCTCTTGTGGGAAGCTGCTTCTTTTAAACTGATTACTTTAAAATGGTTAAATAGCAATGTGAATACTTATCAGGGCAGTTAAGGGTTTTTGTTATTTGAAACACTTTAGTTTACAGAATGTTTTCTAGAATGTAACAATTCAGTACCCCTGTAGTGCACCTTTGTAGATTTCTTCCCAATTATACCTTCTTTCCATGATCTTGATTGCACAAAGTTATCCACAAGTACTAAAATCTATTCCTGTGGAGTTCCAATCTGCCTAAGGTATGTTATAGCAAACATTTAGCACATAACCTGTACACTTATGTATCAGCTACACCTTTATCCTCCAAAGAAAGTCTAGAATGATATAGTATCAATTTATTCAACTGTATGTACAGTATATTTGCATATTAATAAATAAATCAATATTAAAGTTAAGGTCTCTTCCCCCATATAAAAGTGACTACAGTCTGACCAGACAATCTGACTTCATTGTTTTTTTTCTTCCAAGTACAGCTGTGTGACTGAGGCTGTCAGTTTCCACTCAGTTTATTACAGTAACTGTAGGAGTAGAAACCTAACGGACCAGTGCTTATATTTAAATTCTATATAGCGGCAGGGGGGGACGGGGACGGGGGCGAAAGGACTAAAAAGTGCATCAAAAGCCAACAATTTGTAGAGCGAAAAAATCAAGTTCATAATGTGATCCTGGGGAAGAGAATCCAGCCCAAAAAAGAGGACATGCTGCAGCAAACATTATAACCACCGCACACTTCTGTCTTGATAGTAAGCTGCATGATGCCAGTCTTGTCACGTAACGTTCCAAGAATTCCAACTGCAATAGATGCCATCTCCACCTCTACAAATTTATCAACACCACATTCAGTGCAAAGCGACATTTCTTAAAATAACTGTTTGCCTTGTCTCCATAACATTCATCCTTACTGTGAAGAAAAGGCTCACCTTCTTTAACAGTTTATTATTATATACAGAAGAGCCTATATTTGCACCTCTCCGTTTCGGGTAGTGAATTTCCTTTTCTATCTACATTCATTAGAAGTCAAAAAGATAAGTGGCAATATTTCATATTTACTGGAAGTCTTCCCATTAACCCAAGGACTAGCTCTTTATCTTGATTTATACCTAAAGTAGCTGCACTTTGTTCTTTTTTTCCAGCCCACTTTCAATGGGGTATAAGTCATGGGAACCTGTGGGACCGGAACATATTTCAAGTCTGATTGCTGGAGCTGGAAGAGTGATGAGTCACGTTTGAATTCAGATGTTTCTTTGCAGCACAGTGCGTGTGGACCATACCCCCATTTGGGTATCTTACAAATACAGGCTCGCAGAAAGGATTTTGGCACACCTGACAGACCTTTTTGTCCGAAAGAAGAATTGGGGTTCCTTTTTGTTTAACCTAAAGGGAGGGAAAAAATCCAAACATGAACCTAGCAAGAAAGGAAGGGAAATTATGAGGCAAATAATTTCAACTGTACCAAATGGACAAACCTGGCCAATGAGAGAGGTAGTAGGAAAAGACAGCTTGAACTATTTAACTTGAATTCAATTTCCACATTCATACTCATTCATTTTCATGCCTCCTCTTATGTACGGCTTTTTTTTTTTTTCCCCTTCTTTTTCTTCTTCTTTGTTTGTTTCATAAAGGAAAGCACTCACACATTTAATGCAATAGAAAACCCGATGCAGTTTCCCAAACAAGGTCACAGGACAACTCCACAGCAAACTGAGCACTGATCCATTTTTATTCCAGACAGATTCTGCTGGATATACCATTGTTAGAACTAAACAGATTTAAGAATCTGCTGGGAGCTTTAAGCAAGGAATAGCTCTAGCTAGGAATAGAAGAAAGCTTCACAAGTGAATTTACCACTAACAAAAGCTATTAACAAGTTTCAATTAATACCAAGTGCCAGGTAAACTTTTTTGCAAATTCTGACAGGTCTCAATCCTAGTGAACAAATGCTAACTCACATTTGTTAAGTTTCTGCAATAACTTCGTTAATCTGTAAATCCCAGATTCACTTTCCTTCAGCCCAGAAGTTCACCGAAGTTGTTCTCATTTCAAGGCCCCCACCTTTCCTTTTGTTTTACAGAGAAAGCATAAAATTAAGTTTGAATCTAGTAGTCATAGCAAAAAACTAATAAATGCAGCAAGTGAAATTGCCAAGGACAGGAAGACAACTTTGTCCTAATTCTTCAAACTGCTTCTGATTATTATGTATCAAAGGACTTAACTGCAAAGCTTCAAAGTGCCTCTAAAAAAACCAACAACCTACCTTCTCATGTTTGTAGATTAAGTTTTCAGCTCGTGCTAACCCAAGTGCAGTCTGAGTCATTCTTTTTGTATGAATGCTTTGCCTCACTGCTCCAGCCAGGAACGGGGAGAGGAGCTGCACTGACCAGCTGTCAGGCACCACCTGCAGAACCAAAGCCGCATCAAATTCAGCAGCGTGGTTGTTCAAGAGATCCACAGCAGCCATGACTAGTGCACAATCCGAAGTGCCTGGATTTAGATACACTGACAGCAGCATATGGAAAAGCCTCCGTCTGTACTGCGTGTCTCTGTTCTCAGAGTTCCATATACAGTATTCTTCAGCAGCATGGAAGTCCTTTAACTCGTGGACAAGGATATGCAAAGCCTTCTCATGTTCTTCTAGTTTTCCATATAAAATTGCACTCTCCATGTGAAGGTCTGTGCCCTGGATTTTGTCTGTTAAATGAGAAACAAGGCAATATTTGCTCAGTGGTGAAGATGACTACTCCCTCTCCCAGAGTCAAAGCAAACAAGCCCACAAAACTCAATTCCTGCTATTTTTGCAGGCGTGCTGGCAGCTATACAGAGGACAGATGTTTGTATGTACAAGAATGCCTAGAAACATATCTCTAACAAAAGAGCACCACAAAATATGGGAAAAAAAGAAATGACTAAATAACAGGTGATAAAACCAGGGTCACCGACATCTTTTAAATTCTAGCTTGCCAGTCTTGCACATTTCTGTGCACACTGCTACCACATATGATAAACTGTAAGATGAAGCCGCAATATTTTTAACCTCTGCTTCTCCCAATATTATAGAAAATTACAGAATAGTTTAAAGTCCATAAAAGACAATAAAGATCACATAGTACTTCCCTTTAAGAAAAGGACACTACAAACCCTTATTCCAGTCTGACAGTTTAAAGTTAAAATGTCAGCAACAGGCAGGGGGAATAGCAAGTTCATCTGGCATTTCAAGATAAAGTAGAAAAATCCTCTTTTTATTGTAAAGGTGATAAAGATTTGGCATAGGCCTCTGTACAAGGTATGGAAATACAATGTGTTTCTCCCCAAAATATTTTGGTCATTAAAGGAGGAACACACTAGCATGCATTGATCTCACTTTCATGTAAGGTAAGAATTGTCATGTAAGAAATCCTGTGTTTTGAAGTACATGAATTTCAAGAAAATAATCTATCTTGTAACTCTTGCCCTAAAAAATCTGGTTAAAAATTAAAGGATGAAAAAGCAAGAGTTTCAATGACTGTGTTGTACTTCATCTGTCATATAACACTTTGCTGACTGGAAAGGCAAGGGGACATTAAACATTAGTAAGTTATTTTAGTTGCTACTCAGCTATTTTTATTTCCACTTCCACTGGATTTTTCCACTGAATTTCAGAAAAATATTTCACATCTTTCAGTACAATAACAAGTTACCCCATTGTTCTAGTGGATGAAACATTAAAAATTAGCCACTATAAGCATTGGCCAAGGAAAACATTTTGCTCAACTGTTGCTTGCCTTATACCAACACTAAGAGGTATGTTGCACTCTTCACTCAAAAAGATGCTCATATTTTTGTTTAGCATGAACCCCACCTTTCCGGGTGAAAGTGGGTTATGGACAACAAACAAGTCCTCGGTAATCAGATTCCTCAAAGCTTCACTGCAGTTCACTGAGAAACAGACTGCTTCACAAATAAACCTGTAAGTCTTCCATTTGCAAAAGACTGTTACAAGTTACATGATCATCATTAAAAAGAAACTGACTACCAATTAAGAAGATAATTATATGAAGATATTTTTTCTAGCTAGTTATGGTATTCTGCCTTTGGTGTAGTGGCAAACATACCATTGTACCTCATGAGCTATGGGAGATCAAAGACAACACTAACAGACACGCTTTCTAAATTAACTTGTGTCTGTCAGAAACACAGATGGTAAGCCCATCAACCAAATACACCTAGAAACCTCAGATCTTTTAGTTTTCTATCCTTATGAGGACTTTATTTTGTCTCCTGCTGGAACTAACATATAGCATTTTGTTGTGGTTTAACCCTAGCCAGCAACTAAGCACCATGCAGCCACTCACTCACTCCTCCCCCCTCCAGTGGGATGGGGACGTGAATCGGGGAAAAAAGTAAAACTCATGGGTTGAGATAAGAACAGTTTAATAACCAAAATAAAATACTATAATAACAATAATAATAACAATAATTGTAATTAAAAGGAACATCACAAAGAGAGAGAAATTGGACCCAAGAAAAGACAAGTGATGCGCAATGCAGTTGGTCACCACCCACTGACCGATGCCCGAGCAGCAATCCATCCCCCCTGGCCAACTCCCTCCAGTTTACATACTGAGCATTATGTTCTATGGTATGGAATATCCCTTTGGCTAGTTTGGGTCAGCTGTCCTGGCCATGCTCCCTCCCAGCTTCTTTGTGCACCTGCTTGCTCACAGAGCACGGAAAACTGAAAAATCCTTAACTTAGGATAAGCGCTATGTAGCAACAACTAGAACATCAGCGTGTTATCAACATTATTCTCACACTAAATCCAAAATACACTGTACCGGTTACTAGGAAGAAAATTAACTCTAGCCCAGCCAAAATCAGGACACATTTATAATAGACAGCATGCATCTTACCCAAAATAAAGTGAATCCTATACAGATCAGATTTCTGAAGAAGACTGCGTAGTTTAAACAGCAGTTCAGTTATTTCTGTACAATTATCTGTGGTCACAGATTTTAGCTGAAGTATTGCCTCCAAGTACAAGACAGCTAGATGAGTATGGTACTTTTCTTTCTACAGATAAAAAGAGCAATGTTAGCTCAGTTTACAAAGACAACCCCTTCTCCCCACCAGTAACAGTGATGAATATTACATAATTATATAGAACTGTCTTTTAATTAATTAATTCAAATTAATCAGAAAGTCTTTCGTTCATGCAGATAGACAACTTATTCAGACCAGCTTCACAAAATACATTATACCTATAGCATGGGATTCTCTATTCCATTAATACAGATATTTCTAAAATGTAGATATGAAGCATCTTATTCCTAAACCTCTCTTCACCTTAAATAAACAAGCTCTATAAATAGCTTTTCTTGTGCAAAAATGATTTCCTTTCAAAAGTTCACCTAATGAAAGTCAATGTAGTAAAGCAGATGTCTCTCCTTTGAGTACAAGTATGATGTCCACTGTCTTCTCCTTTTGTTTCCCTTGTAAAATGAGTAATTTTGATCTAATTCACTACTCCTCATATTAAGGTACACTCTTTGAACTTTTCTATTTCTGCAATAAAATTTGAGAAAGCCACCAGAGGTAGACAAGCACTCTGAAGGCACAGTGCTTTTTGTGTTACCCACTATCCAGTATTCATCAAAACAAGCTGATGATTTGAATGTTTGAAACATTCTCACTAAAGCATTCACAATAATATAGTACCTCCTAAAGACCAAATCAATTTATAACCCAGCCTTTACTAGCAGTTAGAGTAGACTTAATTATAAATTATTTTTGTTACAAATATTCTACAAGGCACTATGTTTAACTCAAGAAGTTTGTTTGAAAACATTCACGACCTCAGAAACTAGTACATTCATTCATCATGGTGTCATACACCTTGACGTATCTGCAAGAGTGACAGAGGGAAACCATTGATCTAGCATGTGTATTTGAAGAATGTAAATTAGTGAAATGGTCATCAGTTCTGCTGAGTTCTTTCAACATTAATTTCCTTGCTTTATTTGCAGGTTAAAAGTAACTTCTCCTGTGCTTGAAATGTCTCATATCCAAGTACCATAAAGTTTGGCTGCTTCTGTATTGTGCTTAAAAACCCAAAGGTAGAATACACTGTCACTTAGACTTGTGAACACATCTTTCGGACATTCAACATACGGAGTGTGGTTTGGAATTCTACAGTGAGAGAGGCATGGTTTAATTCTATCATTAATTGCTCAATCTCTCCAGAAGGACAGAATAAAACATACCTGCTTGTAAAACACTGAATTCAGAATTTTAGTATATTGCTGCAACAGTGCAATAGGATTAGCAGTTGCTTAACCATTTTTCTATGATCTTATGAGATAGAGGTTTGAGCCTCAACTATGAAACAGAAAAGTATGCAGTAATCCAATGTAAAAAACCCCAAATCTCTGCAGGGAGGTAAGCAACTGTCTTGCCATCATACGAGTTGAAAAGTTAAAAATAATGCAGATATCCGCTCCTCATCTTCTACTTAAATCTTAAAACCACTCCTTCCCTACTCTGAGTACATCTGAAAGCCTTCAAATTATGCTTATTTCTTCTAGACTTTGGTTTTTTTCAGGGCTGTTCATCATAGTTTGCATTCTGAATCGTATGCCTACTTTTAGTATTCTTTTAGCACTCACCTCTATTTTTCTTTCCAATACTACATGTTCTAGATATTTAACACGTGCTTTAGGATATTTGTTAAGGCAACTGATGATATCATCTGGATTAATGTTGTTTTTCTCCTGTTCTTCCAAAGACCTTTTAGTGAAAATCTGTACGCCAACCTAGAGAGAGTTAATTGCATTTAGGAACTCAGTGGCAACCATTTCATTACGTTCTTATTTTAAATACTTAATTAATAGCACTATCAGATTAGTTAGTACATTAATCAGGAAGATAAACAACACAAAACCCTGCTTGACACCACCAACATTACACTACTTGGTGCTTATTGTGATCTCACTCACTCCTACCTCCATTACCTCAATTTGTAGCCTATACATTGTCCAGCCTATAAACCTTGTGTTGGGCACAACCTCCACCAGCCACAAAAAATATTGAACTGATTGTCATAACAGCAGAACAAGAGACTTCAGGCTTTGCAGCAAGAAAGCGTAAGTTAGACACCAGAATGTTTACAGCCTTATCAAATGTGATGATATACACAGAGTAAGAGCCTTCTATAATGACCAAAATGAAAGTATAGAAATCTGTTGTTGCATGTAATAACTGAGCCATAAATTAATATAAATTAGGCACTGACAAGTTCCAACAACACAGACTGTCTGATACAGCATCAAGCATCCCATTTAACAGCACACCACACTAATGGATGTTACAAAATATTTTTTTTTTTTTTTAATTTTGGTGGATTAAGTCAATTCTTGTAGCAATGAGGTTTTGTCTTGACTGAAGGCTATTTTTTCCACATCCTAGTGTACACAGTTATCACCTCTCCCTGGAATCCTTTTAAAAAAGAAACAGCAGCAACAGTTAACCTGTTAGGTGAATTTTATTTTATTATTTTTTTTTTTTTAAGATCTGAAAATTATCTTGCTTAATATGAAGAAAAACAGAAGACATACTGTATCTTTCATTGTACAGAATGACCTAAACTTTGTTTTCAGAAGAAAAAGAGGCAATTATCACTAGCACTTATTAACAGAAGGACTTAGAAGAGTTGGGAAACCTGGAAGTTTTCTTCTGTTGATCACTATTTAACTGGCCTTAAAGATTCTGCAAAAATGGTCCAATTAGCTATCACGATGGAACAATGTTAATGAACACTCAAACACTACTCCAGGGAAATACTGATGTTCTGTGAAAAGTATGCCAATCACAAACCTCTTCATTTTTTTGTAAAACCCAGTCAGAGTATTTCCACACTAGATCTTGGTCTGAGCAGAATGTAAGGAAGTCTACTATATATTCATAGAGATCTGAACGGGTAGAATCTTGAATGTCTCCATCAACTATTTTCACCCATAACTGCAACAAAAACACACACAGATTAAAGTGCTTAAAACATGTACTAGTTCTTCCAACTTAAAATTTATGTGACCTGCTACAACACTTAGTATTAGCTGTTGGTACTTATGGAGTTAGAAAGAGCTCCTAGGAACACCCAACTGCAAGGGACCTCACTAGTCACTAAATTTATGCCTCATTTCCATCACAGGCTTTTCTTGTACCTGCCACATTCAACTAATTCAGACGCCATATCATGTGGATTCTCATTCTGAGAGTGGTTGGCCAAATAATTCAAGAGGATGTACGCTAATCACAAAGAAACCTTTTGATAAAGTCTTTCTCTCCATTTCATGGTATACTTTTCATGTGTTCTGTGTAAGCAAGATTAAAAGCAAATGATACAAACAATTTAGAAGAAAACCTGATTTTTTTCTCTTCTTTCATTTTGACTGAAGAACTTTAAGTACCATGTGATATCATTTTTATATATGTTATAATTGGAATTAAAAGATGCCACATCTAGCAGATCAGTTTAGCAATAAGCCTTGTTCCTGGAAACATAAAAGAAAAATATCTTGCATGTGACAAAAATACATACTGTTTTTGTTGTCCTTACTGGTTTTCTGCTCAGGAAATTACTATTTATGTAACCGACTTGAATGCATTTGACAGTGTTACTGTGATTAATGTACTTAAAAAGCCACACAGTAAGGCAAACTACTTAAGGTATTGGATATGGTCCAAGACATACATGCTATTTATTGATCAAGAACATATTAATTTTTCTAGATGAAGTTTTGCAGACAGGAATAACAAAATTACTTAGTCTGCAGTCTACAGACCACTGATAGTCTTAGTGATATCAGAAGGGGGGAGGGTCCCCAAAGGGATTACTAACCCAGCTGAAACCCACAGATCTTGCAGAATGTGTTCACTGTCCATCATCAGAAAAGGAAATAAACTCTCAGTTGCTGTCAGTGTCTGTCATGAGATTACAATACTCCTTTGCTGTGTATGCAGACTAATCAGTACAGGATATGTTCCTGAAGTCCCTCAAGTACCTTTTTAAGTGATCTCTTGATTATTTTAGTGCTTCTGTCCATTTTTTAAGAGTACAAACATATGTTCTGGTATGCACAGTTTCGCTTAAAAAATAGCATACAAGCATCTACATAGCTGTCATCTTCGGTAAGCTCTTCAGGTTTTTCACATCTAGCATATTAATTTATTCAAGGAAATCTTAGCATAAGTTTCTCATATATACACATTACTGCTTTCTGAACAGATAAATGAGCACCTCAGATTTTTATCTCAGAGGTAAACTGGTATTTGGAATGGTTTACAGACGACACTAAAAGCTTTAGTCTAACCTGAAGTGCTGCAGCATCCTGACCATTGTAGTGATACAGGAGACCAAGGGCAAAATACCTGTATAGAAAGAGAAAATAATATTAAAATTGCTAGATCTTTCCTACTAATTTCATTATGGTTTGATTAGCACTGAATATAACAACTAATTTCTTACAGTGACATGTACATGGCCATGTCTACACTTGAACAACTGTCTGTAGGCTCTTTTTCAGAATCAAAGAAGAGAAGTTCTGTCCAGAAATGTGTCTGTCTCTCCTAAGGCAATTTCTAGTTACTAGCTCCAACTTAAACAAAGTATATGTCAAATTAGAGATGATCCCAATGCCGTTCTTTGAATTTTATATACAGACTTAACACAGAGCTCCAAATAATGAATATTCCTCCAAGAGTTAAGCATCATTAAATCAAATTTTTATGGTGTTTTTACTTAAAACTTTTACTATCAGAACCATTTTTTTCTTTACTGCAACATGAAATCAAGTCAGGCAAGGAAGGGGTTTGTACAGTGCCATTACAGAGGTTTTTTGTGTACTGTAATAAAAACACAGCTAAAGTTCTGTACTGGCTGTTCATGGAATGATTCCATTCATGTTTGCCATGCTAACTATGCTTACCAAGAGGAAATAAATGAAACTACCCTAATTCTAACCGCAATTAAAGACTCCTCCTCACCACAGTAGTTGCTACTACTGCACCACACAATTTAAAGATTAAAGAAATGAAATCCAAGACAGAGACACTACCTACGACTGGAGTTTGTATTTTACACATTTACTATCTAGTGTTTCCTGCTTAATGACAGTCAATTCTCCACCTGCTGGCATTTCCAATTTGAAGTCATCTGCAGTCATCTTAAGCAACCTCCTTTTGGTGAATCAGTTGGAGTACAGAAAGTATGCAATTCAAAAGCAAGATCCCTTTCCCTGAATAAGCAACTAAAATTTTAAAGCCACTAGCTGGTTAATAGCTTCTGCCTAAGGTAGCACATGCTTTAAGGCATATTTTCGTTCTGTCCAAGCACCACTACTGCATCCATTCAACTCTCACATTGTCACAAGGGTAAACAAATCACTTCCCCCACCCCATTTGTACCAATCCTTTATTTTTGTGTTGGACACAGAAACTTTCAGGGAGAACTCTGTATTTACCAGCACAAGACAGAACACATTCCCTTTACCTCAGTGTCAATTAATACTTTTTCACCAACATTTTTAAATGCTGACAAGTCAGGCCAAGTTGTCTTTTGGACCTGAAAGCACAGAAACTTCAAGGATCTGAACACATTTGCTCTAGAAGCCAATAGCGTTTAAGACAATTTTCCCTCTGGTCTCAAAGGTGCAATACTCAAAAATCCACTCACTTTTTGTGTTTTTCCAGCCAAGCAGCACTATCTGTTAAAAGACAAAAGTTCTCCGAAACTAGCAGATCCAGCAGGCTTTCATGATTTGCCTCTGCATATAGCTTGAGTAAAGCTGTGTCAATATCTTCCTTGTAGCCATTTGCCACCTCAGTGCTGCGGACTTCATTCAAGTAACTCATGAGGAACCGTTTGCATTTTGTCATCTTCTCCTGGTCACCTTGGGTCAGCTGATTTAGGTCCGCGTACTCATGCAGAGGGGGATGAGACCGTATAAATGAAGAGGAAGTAGGCAACAGGAAGGGGTAGAGAGAGATCAGCTCCCGGACATCAAGCTGGCCGCTTCTGCAATTACAGTGTCAAACTAGATGAAGCAAAAAGAAAGAAAAAGTATACATAGGCACAAAAAAATAACATACTGGGAATGTGTGCTCGCATATGCTTAGGGTCAGGACACTAACAGGTTGTCAGTTTCTGAAAGTTACTGCCTTCTACGCTGGAGAAAATATATTCAGAACAAATCTGGAATTTTTTTTTTGCTCTTTCTGTCCAAACTTGTTTATCATTCTTTTCCCTCCTCTAGATATTGAAAGCTCTGAGAATTCAGCGACCGGCCAGCCTTTTGCTTCTGACATCCCACAGCTGCTTGTGGTATATACAAAAACCAGCTGAACAGCCTTAATGCCATTCCTAGGACTGTCCTAGACTTCATCCATACATTACAGGAACTAGTCTTCTGATGGAGGCAAGAAAAATGGAGAGAGTGAACCCTTTTAGGCAAGCCACAAAGACTGTTCAAGTGTAATCCTGCAGAAAAGAGCAACTTCCTGTAGAAAACTAAAGCTTTCAGAACATGTGTTTGGATGATGAAAATGTTTTCCCCAACCCTGAAATGTGCCAGATTCCTCCTTCAGCTCACTTCTTAAGTGAACCATGGATACCGATTATGCATCCAACCAACCAATAAGTAGTAGCCTTTGTACAGGCATAGGTCTTGGGTGTACATCTATGTCAGATACTATGCAGTGGCTTTTCCACTTCACATGTGAAGAGCATCTATACTTTATCCAGGAGCAAGTTGTAACACAGATATGCTACACAAAACATTTTTCTTCCAGCCTCGATTGAAGAAATTCCTCAAGTGTCTGAAGAATGCATGTTGTGACAGAAGAATAAAACAAGACTTTTTTTCACATGAAAAAACAACTGGCAAACAACTCCCAATTTTCACAACTAGAATGACTCCTCCTCCCAGGCCTTGCTTTAGAAGAACAGCAAGAAATCAGAATTTATATTTTATTTCACTGTCAAAGTCATTATTCAGAATTCATCTTTAAAGATGAGCATTCCTGAAATGCAGGAGATACTGTTGCTAAAACAAAATAATGAACTGACAGTTCTCTAAAAGAAACCCTGGTTAGTTACTATTTTGTTGCAAATAAAACTTTTAAAAAACAGTTCTTATTTATCCGGTGATCAGCAACCTCAAAAAGCCTTTCCCTTCACAACCTCAATTGGAACGAATTCCAAAAAGAAACAAGTTATAACCATGGAAGTAGATGACACAGCAGATTTCTGCAGGCAATAAAATGTGAAAGATCCTCACAAGCAGGCTCATCCCTTCCCTACTGTTGTGAAGTAACTAAAGCAAGGGGCATGCCCTGAGCTGTTCACTTCTTGCCAAAGACAGTTCCAAAACCATCCAAGAAGTATGAACTAGTAGGAAGCATCACAATGGCAACACCTATTTAGAACTTTTTAAAAAGTAAATACTGTCCTTTGGCTACAAAAATCTATACAAGAACAAAATTCTGGGAGACAGCAGCAACAGCAAATTTAAAAGCAGTAAGTATCCTGTTCCAGAACCTAGTGACTGGAAAGCATGGGAACAGCCAAAACGAACAATAGAGGACCACAACAAAGAAAAATCCAAACATAGGAAGCTTTCCTGTGAGAAGAGGTTTGAATAGCGAGTTTTTCTGATTTATACACAGAGCTGCTACTGCCTCTACACTAGAAAGGCCACCCTCTAACCAAGAGTAGAGTTAAAGTGTTCATGTCTACTTTGCAGATTTCTGCAGTTGAAATTGCCTTTTAATCCCTCTTTTCAGACTTGGTATTTGGTTTTGAAATTCTGAGATCTACATTATGATGGAACTCACAAGTGGATGAGGACTTTTTTTAAAGAGGCAGAATAACTAAGAAGTAGCAAGTTCTGTCAGTAGCATGACCTGATGGTTCAAATCACAACACAGGCTCAATAATAAAGCCTTGACCTTCATGGGCATAAAGTAAAAAAATCTCCACATGTACAACACTCAGATCACAGGATTACAGCCTTAATGCTACTGTATGTTAGCATGCCAAAAAATCAGTTGCATTAACTCTTCAGTTATGAAGTTGTTTCAATGTTACTGTTTTTATGCCCAACAAAACCACTTTATCACAGTGAACTCACATCTGCATCAAAACACATTCAAGCAACTAAGTTTTTAAAACCAAGAACACTAACTCCTTATTTAAAGAAGATAAATTAATAAAGTTCTTGTCACACAATTACCTGAAGAGTTCTTTTGCTTCAAAGAACTGAAGCTGTGCAAACTGTATAAAACCTGCTTGCTGCAGGATTCGTTTGTACATTACCTATGGAAGAGAAGGGGGGAAAAAAGGTTTATTATATTGGTAAGGAGTTATTTACGTAGTGCCAGTCACTACTGCAGTAACTACCTGTCAAAAACACTTAACACATGATCTTCAACCAGACCTGTTAAGTTACATGCAAAATAAAGCCTTGACCCTCTACATTTTAAATTGTATGTACCTGAATGTACTGAATCTGCTGTCCAGACTCAGCTTCTTACACAGAAGTGTGTGAACAGAATACTTACTAAAAGCAAGGTCAACAAATGGCAAGTTTTCTTATTCAAATAATGACTTATCTGACATCAGTCTGACTCGCCTTAAGTGTTTGCTTGCAGTATTTGCAAACGTAAAAGCCAATGGTCCTCTCTGAAGTTCCCCATGATTCAGCAGGCACAAAAAAAGATTTAAACTCAAGGGTGGTCCCACTTGACCACACACAGCCAACTTTCTCCCCACCTCATCTCACTTCTGCAGGAACCTTGCTGGTGATTCTCATAGTCTTATCCCCAGCTGATGACCGTATTTCTGACTTTCTGTCAGTTTGGGTGTTTTTGGTTGGTTTTCTTTGGTTTGGGTTTTTTTTGCTTGTTTGGGTTTTTTTTTTTTGTTTGCCCCCCCCCCCTTTTTTTTTTATAAAGTAAAAGTAATTCCAAAGCAGTTCAACTTATCCAATATGCAGTACATTACACAATGTACATAAAAATATGGTTAAAAAGAGAAGCACAAGCAAACCATAGGAAAAGCTATGTGTTATGAAGTTTTACTGTTAAGGTCATGCCTAGACAGAAAAAAGTTTACAAGTTCACTACGAAAAGAACACAAAACTTCTTTAAATGCTAGGTATTTATTTAATCTGAATGGTCAATTAGTTACCATGAGATAAAATGAAACCCTTGTGCCCAGTGTATTTCCAATGGCAAAAGAGAATTACTAAAAGCAAGAAAGCTAAACTACGCTCTGCAAAGTATCCACTGTTTCTGACAGCACTGGTTATTTTGCAAATACACCTAGCTACATCCACATGCCCTCAGTTTTTCCCTTCAACTTTCTCATGAATATACAGTTTTCTAACAGTGTACATGAATGCTGTTATTAATAACAGACTCCCCATTTTCAATGAAAATACCCAGAGAAACTGCAATACATTAGCAAAGTATTCCAGGCAAGAATTGCTGAAGAGTGTCAGGCCTTCAGTCTGAGGCCAGACTGATATTCTAATTGGTGATTTTTCACCTTGATTAAAGATTGTGGATTTACCAAGACAAAAGCTTGGCTTAAATCCATTTAGTCTGTGCATGCTTTACTAATGGATTATTTTAAGGAAATCCTTAATCTTGGTCATTAAAAAGCCATTAAAACCTATTGATCTGTAAGGTTGTGGGACTTACTTTTCTTGCCTCCCCAGCCTGGGGGAGAGAAGGGGAAACAGAGGGAAATGCTATATGGCACACCTTTTTAGACAAACATAACAATATAAACAATACTTCATGACATTTTTATATTAATTAATGTTACTATGCTTTACATTGAAGTGTACTAATTCAAAATAAGGTTAACTAAAGCTAAAAGAGATTTTAATTACAGTAATGAAGTAAAACTTCCTCAGGTGATTAATTCACAAAATATCCAAAATATTTTGGAATTACAACTGTGTTATTACATCACTAAATGGTAATCTGTGAACTGATGAATATCCATCTGGTCACATTCTTAAGGATGCTGGTGAAGGATTTAAGCCTGCAACTATCTGCATCCTATAGCACCAGGAAAACTTCAAAACCTGGCCTCAGACTTTCCAGGCAAGGCTGAAGCACAAACATTTCTCACTCTGCTAACTAGTGTCAGAAGTAGGTTGGTTTTGGGTTTTTAAGTCTGTTTTCAATCTTTGCAATGGAGTGACCACTAATATTTACATATTTAGTGAGTTAGGATATTGGAATTAAGTTTGAATTGATCTAAGACACTGAAAACAGTGCTTTAGTTGTAGACCTTACTCTGTACAGCAGTCTTTTCAACTAGAAGTTGATAAGAGCTTGTTGATAGTGTAAGTATAGGCCCAAGGAATCAGTTTTGACTTTGAACTGATTAAGTCGTATTCACGTTCATTTAAATGTTGACAGATCTTCACTTGTCCCTTAAAGCCATGCAACAAAAAAAGCTGTGGAATGTCTACAGACAGACACTTTCCCAACTTTTTAAAGATGCAGTGATGGGATAGGGAATATCCAGGTTGATTTTTAGCCAACAAGATAAACACTAGACATTAAGATGTCCTGTGGTAAAGATTAGGGAAGCAACAGACCAGACTGTCTGTGGAAGCGAGAATATTCTCTCCTTCTCACAGGTTTTTAAAAACAGGCTAGACCTATGCGCCAACCACATACAGTTAACTTTTGTTTATGATAGAAAAAAACATTTTGAGTTCTTCCAGACCCGTCTGCCAGATACTGCAATAGGCTTCTTTTAAAAAGGTACTAAGTTACACCCAGTCAAAATTCAACAAAATGTTTATTCCCCTACCATTTTTGAAGAACCACCATAGGACTTGAAGTGCTTTAGGCAAATTCTATAGTTGACTGAATTCACGTTAGAAAACTAGCTACAAAAACATGAAATAAGATTTGTATTAATTCGTATCTGAAAAAGCACTAGAAAACAGAAAGATGACTGCTGAAGCTGCGATAGCTATAGCGAAGCCTTAATTCTCCCAACTGCTACAAAAACCCTTTCTAAAATGGTCAGAATTACCAACTAGATTGCCAAAAATATTTTTTCTAGAAAGTCACTTTGGCTTTTGGCCAGATTTGGGTGCAGTTAATATGTTTTTTGAAACTAAAAAGAAATGAGGAAAAAAAAAAGAAAAAAGAGAGATACCTATGCAAGATGTGTGTCAATCTAACCAAGGTCTTCACTACCATCAACCATGATTTCTGCAAACTTCAGCTGTCCTGAAAAATTAATAAGTAGTATTCAGTCATTTCATGGTAGCATGGTAGAAAGGCCTTTGTATTCTTCTACCAAAAATGATATTCAGCAAAGCCACCTCCTTGCAACACTTTTGCTTAGTTTTTTTTACCTAGCAGTAATTCTTAATGCTCAAAGACAAAGGAATTTTCATCTAATATGGCAGAGATAAATTTGCAGTCTGGAGGGATCATGGGTCAAATAACAGCTTAAAGCTACTAATGCATGACCTGCTTCTTTCCAATAACTAAATATTGGCTGTACAAATAATTCCGAAAGTACAGTACTTTACCGTTTCAATCCCGCTATCATTCTGCATTACCAGCATATATATATATATTTATGAAGGTATAATACTGCTGATATAAAAAGAACAAGCATGCAGCTATGTATGCATGCAATGACAATGCAGTATTGAACTGTAGGGAAAAAAAACCATGTTGTCAAGAACTGTCCTACAATGCCATGACTGAGTTCAAGTCACATGGAAGATGGCAACAGCCGCTGCAACCTCCAGAAATTAAAGCAGTCTGTGGAGAAGGGCGCACTTACACTACATGTATCAGACAATTACTATCACTCTTCTGTATGGATAAATTATAGTGGCTGGACCAAGTGCCTTCATGCCAAACCTATGCATTCCTTCCCACAGCTTGTATAAAATGGCAAAACAAGGTCTTGAAAGCGTCAGCTACTCAGGAATCAGTAAAGCTTGCAAAACAGATGTCCAAAGATATCTATTAGAAGATACCTATTATCTATCTATCTAAAATCTATTACCTGAAGATCTCTCTTACACAGGAGTTAGAAAAGAGTGACTATGTGATCAGTTAAAGTATGCAAAAGAAATGTTGCAAAAGACATATGTAAGGCATGTAATTTGGCTGAACTCCATCAGATTTATATTATGTGAGACTACAGAAAAAGAAAGTCTGATGTGCTTGTAACAAAACTGTAATGACAGCATTAAATATTAGAGTCACATTAGAAAGCAAGCTCAACATGTTACATTTCCAACTACAGATAAGCTCTGAAAAACTGGACTAACGTCTCAACAGCTGAGCCAAGTTGAGTCATTTTAATACAAGTCAATGGCAGACTCCATCAATTTAAGCTGGTTAATATCTATTTCCAGATACAGCCCAGAACTAAACCAAGCCATTTTGCTTGCAAATAATAGGTTTTCTGTTTTTCAGCTGTAGCATTGACTCAAAGTAACTGAACACCCTTAGAAGTATGTCAAGTTAGAAAGAACTTACAATATTCGTGGAAACAGTAATTTCAGGTACACAGACATTGTGCATGTAAGATACGTGTGAACAGAAAGTAAATTATCCTAAATACAGAAAAATCCTAAATGCAAGAAAACTTAGGAGGAATGAGATTCTACATGATGTATTTTATTTTAGATAATGAATTGCAGTTCATCCTGTGGTAAAACACAAAAAGACATCTCCTACACTAAATCAGCCTAAACTGGAAAGAAATAATTGGAGAATTAGAGATCATCATACTTCAAAGACATTGATTAGATCACGTATCCTGTCCTCACAGCAGGATTTTAGTTTGCTTCTTTAAACAGATTGTGAAGGAAAAGTTGGAAGTGAAGATGCAAAGCCAAACATGCTGGAAACTGAACTCTGTATTTGCCTAAATACTTTTCAGCTTCAAGTACTTCCAGATAGTTGTACCTTAGCAAAAGGATGAAAACACTTTTCTCACCAAGCTTTTTACTTCCAGCAGCCTCCCAGCTGTTTATTCAATGGAGGAGTTAAGGATCAAAATGAAAGCTGATACAAATTTCATTTAATTTAATGACTGTTTTTCAAGGGCCTTTTATTTAAATGACAAGGAATTAGAAACTTATTGAAATAAAAAAAACCCCAAAAAACCTGAGAGTGTGAATCATTTTGAACCACTGCAATTCTGTAATTTCCCTAGTCATGTTGCAAACTTTACATCTTCCTAAACAAACCAAAAGTAAAGCAACAGATAATATTTTAACGACAACAAAATGCTCTGAAGTGTATTAAAAAAAAAAAAACCAAACCAGATTTCCTGCAGGTTACAGATCAAATTTTGCTCTTACAAAAGGAAAGAAACCAAGTCAAATATTCATTCACCTACTTGGTGAGTAGAGATTTCATGCTACTTTTTCCAAGTTTCAGTCTCTAAATGACAAATAGGAACAAATACAGTAGAATATGTATTGTAAAATAAACCAGAGGTACAAGAAAATTAAGAGAAATCTTTAATCAACACTCTAATCAAAGAGTTACTAGGATACTTTGCCACACCAAAAAGCCAAAATATTCAGTTACACACCAGTACAAGTACTACTTGCATGAGTTTGGAAGTAGGATGTATTTGCTTTAAGATTTCCCGTCACTTAACTCTGACGCTGTACTGCTGTGGAGTTTAGGTTATGGTGAGAATCTCTGATAAAAAACTTAAAATCTAAAAATTCTGATCTGAAATAAAGTATACTTTTTAAACAGCAATAGCAAATAATAACAACTTAGTTCTAAGGAAGCATCACAGTGGACTTTCTATCACTAGTTTTTCGGCTTTGTTTTATTTTTTTCAAGTTACACACTTGAAAAGAAACCAACACCAAAACCTCAGCAGAACAGCAGCATTCAACCCTGCCAATGTCACAGCCAACCATGCACGAGCCAATTCAGCAGCACAGCTATTTCTTCAGGGTGAAACCATAAAAGGTATTAGACTTCTTTTCAATGCAAATTCCTCCCCCACCCTTTCTAGTTATGTGACCATTGGCATATATGGCCCCCTGTGAAATTTATGTTTTCACGAAAATTAAAGGAAGGACAGACCTGAAATTTCTCTTTTGGAATATTCCTTCGAGCTCCTTTTGCTAGAACAAGGGCTTCTTCCACTCTGTGGCTAGCTAGAAGATCCTGAATCTGTTTTTCCAAAGGTAGCGGCACCAAGATATATACACCCTTATTAGTAGCAACAATCACCTTCCCTGGACAGAGCAGACAGACATATTCAGTTTAGATTCTCTACAGAAAAAAACACATTTCAGAAATAAGCTTTAAGATTTGCTATTTAAGATACCAGAACTGAAACAGTGTTAAGAGTTCCAAAACTCATCTTTGTTGTTGCATTTAGTAGATAGTATAGTTTACCTGTAAACTGCACCTTGGAAATACAGAGATAATGGTAAATTTGTTTATTTACAGAAGATTTTGTTCCACTCTGAGTAAATTAAAACTGGCTATAATCTCTCATGATGAGCTAAGCTGTAAAGGCCATCACTGAAACTACTGCCCAGATTCCAGAGAATAGGGACTTTTAACTGCCAGATATTTCCACAGGCTTACATTAGAAAATTGTAAGTTGTACATCAAAGGTAGTAAGTAATACACAGTTCATAGTGCTCAAGTTTGTAGCCCTCCTGGAAGAAAACAGCAACACAACGTATTCCACAATTAAGAGCTCTTAACTGAAAAGCAGACGAAAAAATTTTTTGTATTTTTTGTTTAACAATTCTTTATGAAATACCCCATTTAAAACCTTTTAGAAAGGAATACAAAAGACCAATTTTTAAGATGTTACAACTTTGTCAGGATAGCCAATGGACAAATACCTGTAGCTTGCAATTATAGACTAGTAGCATTAAATTAACATTGCTCCTTTGCAAGCAATAATCAAGTTACAAGAAAAAGCTCTAACCTCAGACTCATACCCAACAATTAACTTGACAATTAGAGCACATTTATTGAGCATACATTTTGTTAGAAGTATGGAATGCTGGATGACTAAAGTTTACCTATCATAATGTAATTGGGAAGGCATTTGCAATAATAGTTTCAACAGTTAACGTGCTTGCTAGATATTGTGTTTAAAAAACGTACTGAAGTGACTGTGCCCACAGTGGCAGTTGTTCCAGAATTACTGATGCAAAAAAGTGTTCTTTTCAATACCTTCAAAGTCCTGTAGAATGTGACCTTCTTTAAAAGGCAGGGTTTGCTTTTGCTGCTGGTCCAGCATGCTGTGCACTGTAATGAATTCATCATCGAGAGCAACGACGTAAGGAAAGCACAAAGCTGCTCCAATCACGTTTTCTGACCAGTGCACAGGGGCACGCTGTGAAATGCCATCTACAGTTGCAAACATGCCTACAAAAAGGAAAAAACAAAGCCTTGAGGCTCGTGCTAGTTGAAGACCGTTGTTTTCCCAATACGAAGCATGGGTACCAAAGCACTGAAATATAAAGTCTCAGAACAAGAGATGCAGTATCAGGCGGCATGACAACAGTGCATCACATCTCCCTGGACGTTATAGACCTGTTGGTTAGTTCAGTTCAAATTTTTTTTTTTTCCTTCTCCTTCACCACAGAAACAGACAATACCAAAAACTGAAGGGAGGAATACTGAAAGAAGCTAGCAAGAATTATTCAAGTTTATTAAGTTTCAGATTTTTTTACAAGAATTCTGCCACATAGTCTGAATTCATTCCCCAACACTAATTTTCAGTGAGACCCAACATTCAAACAATATTGCCTTAGCAGGAGGCACAGACCTGCATTGCCTGACCTATCTGGCAACAGAGGCATATTTGTTCCTTGTAGTGTCAAATGTCTAAAGAGCATTTTAGTCGACAGACAATCATTTACTTATACTTTTTCACTTTTGCTACAGCAAAATTTTCACAGAACAAGGGTCCAGCTCCTTGGGATGAGTCACTTCCTCTGAGGCATCTGTGTTTCCAATCATTTGAAAAAAATGCAGAGGCTGCGTATAAAGCATATTTTCCCAAAAGCCAAGCACAAAGACTTTTTTAATATCCCAATGATACCTCCTGTGCTGTCTTCGAAATAACCATATTAAATCTGCAATTAATTTGTGTTTTCTTTGCCACTATCTTTCCTCCTGTCTATTCTGTCCTTCTTCCTTCTCCGAGCTTAATAGGAATATGACTTGCTTTTGGACAACACACCAGAGTTCCATCTATGCTACCTGATATTCTCCAATTCTTCCTGAGACATTAATTGAAGAAAAACTCCAGTCAAAGTTTTCAGACCTAGTTCAGTAATCCTTTGCCAGCTGAGCCATACCGAAGCACAATGTAAACTTCTGTTCTAAACATGAATTCATACCCCCTAAAACCAGTATTCTCATGCCGTTAAAAAGACATGTCCATGAAAATTGTTCTTTGGCAGGAATGAGCCACTTGACAGCTGGTAGAATAAGTCTGAGCTGTAAAGGACAGAAGAGATTAAAAGATTATGTTATTCAATTTACAAAATCTCTTCCAAACAGAGGATAATGAGGCAAGGGTAGCTGGGTAGGAGGACCATCTTGGAATTAAAAAAAAAACAAACCAGAAGGTGGTAGATTTTTATGGAACTACAGTGTAGAGACTAAGCTTCTGGATCCTTTACAGCGGCTTTGAAATGATCAGCCCTTTCCCTTGACTAAGGGTGCAACACAAAATTAAAATTTCACATCTGACTATTAGCAAGTGATGCTATTTGCTTCTTCACTACAATGATCAGCTTTTTGATCAGAGCACCTTACAGAAAATACTTTTTTTTGCCATAATATGTAATTTCCTATTTACTCTACAGATATTGATATTCTTATGGACCAGAACTGGAATTTTATGCCAGGCAGACTGCATTACCCATTTTTAATACCTTCCAGTTCTCTGACATTCTCAAAAGAATGTTATAAAAAACCTGATTTTAAAAACTTTTTTTTTAAATGACAGAGCTCTTTTTTAGGTAATTTTTAAAAATCCTTCATGGAAGTGAAAGGGTATGCAGAGCGATGCACAGTACTTTTCCAAGTCAACATCTCTCTACATCCCTCTGCCCTCAATAGCTAGGGCTTCTGTTGTAGAATGATGCATTTTCTGTCTTCATCCAGCTCTCACCTAAGGATAACAATAAACATGACAACTACAATCAGAAACCATGGCCTTTTTATAGTACAGGAATGCATTTGATGAAACTTAGATGAAGCCAGTAATCAATTCCGTATTAAAAATGCATATGCTATCCAAAGGTTACAAGAGTTACCCAAAACATAGCTACACTGTTTTCAGCACCAAGAGATCTAGAAATTTATAGAATCATAGAATAATTTAAGTCAGAAGGGTTTTCTGAACGACATTCAGCAGGACCAACTTAGATCAGGTTGCTCAGGACTTTGTGCAATAGACTGTAGATTTTGTTTATTTGTTTTAAAACGAAAAGCTTCTTAGTGAAAGTATCTCTAAAAATGGAAATAAAACTTCTTTATTACTTGTTTAGAAAGGAACATGAAAACTTACGAGGAACACTATGAGTGGGTGAAAACAAGAAGGGAACATGCTGGTTACTGCTAACTATCCTGCTTCATGTAGTTTCATCAGCTATGAGAAAAGGCACTGCATAACCTTCTGTGAATCATTCTGCTTAGTACCTGTACGCTTTTTATAGGTTATAAGGCTCAGTTCTCCAATTCCATTTGTTGTCTACTCAATCACTATACAACTGTTCAAACCATGCACCACTGAAGAGTTTATTCTGGAAAAGCAAAAGGAATAAACTAAAATTAGGTATTTAAAATGTGTATTTTTTTACTCATTAAAGTAATGGAATAGTTGAATCAGGAAGGGACCTCTGGAGACTGTCTGGTCCAACTTCCCTGCTCAAATCAGGGTCAGCTAGAACAGGTTGCTCAAGACTCTGCCCAGTCAGGTTTTGAGTGTGTCTAAGAACAGAGAACTCCACATCCTCTCCAAGACCTGTTTCCTGGTTTGAGCACCATCACAATAAGGAATTTGTTTTCTTATGTTTATGTAAAATTTCCTGTATTTCAGTTTGTACCGACTGAAATCCTCTCATCCTTTCACTGGATACAATACCACTGAGCAGAGTCTGGCTCTGTCTTCTTTACCCATGCACATCTCCCCCTCTCCCCAACGCTGGCAAGATCTCTGAAAGCATTTTCTTCTTCAGACTGAAGAGTCCCAGCTTTCTCAGCCTCCCCACTCACTTAGTGAGGCAGTGCTTCTCTCCAGGACTATATCCCATAGGATTCTTCTAAGGAGGTCCCTGAGCAAACCAAAGTCTGCTGTCCTGAAGTGGTTCAAGTGCCCCCCTGAAATCCTTAAATAGAGATCCATAGTCATAAAAGCCAAATCCCCCATCACCACAAGCTGTGCAATCAGTTGGTGACCTGCACAATCCACCCGCTCCTCCTCAAGCTGTTCTCCCTCACCAGCAGGACTGATGTGAAAACCTCCATCTCCAGTATGAGGAAGTCTCCCACTACTATTACTCACTGGTTGTGCTACTGCATTGTACAGGCTCAGATGATCTGCTGGACAGAGCTTCCTGCTTCTCATCTGCTACCAGAGCACTGAACATACTCTACAGATGCAGATCTGCAGGCAGAGAAGGAGAGTTCTTCCTTTCATGAGAAGTCACAAGTTTCCAGCCTTTGCTGTCACAGAACAGCAGAGACAGCCTGCCCTTCCCTCCGCAGAGTTGGGGGTATCAGTTCACGCCTGGGTCGTGGAGAAGATTCAATTTCCTTTTTGTCATCTCTGATGCCATGCACTCTGCTGACCTCCTCCTGCATCTGCTTTACTTGGCAACAGAAATCCTCGACCACGCACACATCTCCTGCAGGTGAGGACAAAAATTCCCCTTGCCCCAATCTCAGGGAGAGGCACCAGGCACTCCCTTCAGCTCAAGATGTGAAGAGCTGCACCCTCCCTTTGGGAGCTTGGTCTGAGTCGAGGCCTCTGATGTTTTGGGGCAGTTGCTCAGAAGCGTGCCCTGTGCCAATATGCAAGAACTGCATGCTGAAACTTAAAGCCTCTGTACTGCAGGAAATCTGATTAGAAACATGCAACAAGAGCTTCATGAAATGAAAAACCGAATTTTGGTAAGCATAGTTTCACACACAATCAGAAAGAACTGATTTTCAATTCTGAATGAACTAATTACTGCACAGAATGAAGATGCATCAAAAATGAAGTTCTTCCTCCCTTTGAAAGAATGAGCTATACACTAATTGCCAACAAAGTACTGAATGGCTAATCTATGCATCAACTATGAACAACTCTAACAACCAGTTTTAAATGCAAAGAGTCCAGGTAAGGAAACAGGTTACATACCCAAGAAACTCAAAGATGTTTTACTTTATGATTACCATTTTAAGCAGTTGCTTTCTGTCATTCTAAATTCCAGTCTTAACTCAAAAGCAAATTAATCTAAATCAATGTCACTTCAAACACTATAAAGCCAAATACATTAATGCAGAATACATCCACCTCAGTAAGAGAGGCTGAATTTAGCACAGATGCTCTAGCAAGTGCCAAACGAACATGTCTTTACCAGCAAGACATACAAAAGCAAACTAAAATTAGAACTGAAGATTTACATCAAGCCTTTTCAAGTCCATTCACATTATAGCAGAGGCCTACCTCAAATGCCAAGATACACAATGCTTATATATTCTAAAGGTGCTCAACCATCTGCACAACTTCGAAGAGACAAGTGTTAAAGACACTACGAATTTCACCAACGAGGAACAGCAAGATGGATTATACTAGTCAAAACAACAGTGGGGAGGGAACAGAGGACAGATAATACCCCCCCCCCCCCCCCAAGCTGAATTAGGCAAGGAAAGACTATGCAATCCATAGCAAGCAGTCTTTGTAAGGTTTCTGAGCTAGTAGAAGATAGACTTTGCCTGTATTATGAGCAAAAGGGAAGTTTATAGCATGTTTAGAGCTGCAGAAGTGCATTTGGTTAAGATACCACATACCTGATATACTAACCCCAGGACAATCTACTTACACAAGGATGTTGGATTTTATGAGTAAAGGTCTTATTGTACAGCTCTCTTCCAGGACACCAGATAAAAGCAAAAGACATACTAAATAAAATTCTGCTTTCTGACTAAATACAATTATGCTTTTGAAAGTGTATCTGTTCTTCTTAAATCATAAAAGAAATGAACCACTTGAACAGAATCTGGTTTGACATTCCTAAAAAGATAAAGATTAAAATAAGAATGGGATAGCCTTAGGAACATGTCAAAAGCGAATACTTTCAGAGAGTCAATTCACAAATTTTAACTTTCACAGCACTACTAAAATGGTTAATGTCCACAAATACATGTCCACATTTAACGCAACTAACAGTTTTAATAAGAAGCAGGCAACCAAGGTGACTTAGAAAAGCCCTATGTCTGAAAAAAACAAGTTCATCTTGGAACATCTCTAATTTGCATAAACTGATATTCTAATGAGTCTGTACTTCTTTCAAGAAAAACTGGTGAGTTGATGAACATCTCACATTCTGGTCACAAGACAAAACTTCAATATAAACAACTGATTGCACCCTTACTCTTCTTTGGAATTGATATTAAAAAGCCCAAACCGATGCAGATCCCTGAATTAAGGGCCTAAATAGCTGTGATCTTTGTGTCATGCTATTCTTAATGTGTCAGGGAAGATACACAAGCTGCATCTCCTAAATGGAGAGTCATATGGCAAACAGCACGAAAGCATTCTGCCTGTGGTCTGTCAGCTCTGGGATATTGCAGCTTTTCCAAAAAAAGCACAAGATTACTGACCTCACAGCATATTGTTGATTTAGACAGATTACAGCAGCAGTAGTCCTTACAATCATCTATTAGACAGCAGCATTATTTCACATAATCTAACTTTGGTTTTGCAATATGTAAACTATCATTCTCTGTAATATGGAGCTGAAAAATACTATTAAAAAAATTAAGCAAACGGGAGCATAAAAACTGTGTAGTATCTGACAACATCTGACAACAGTTAGGACAGACTTTAATTCTACAGGAGTTAGGATACAGCCTACCGCCACTAACATTTATTATTAGCACTGTAGTACAACATACCTATTTGTGAACCTGTTACAGTCTATAAAATGGACTTTGTATGAATGTGTCTCAATAGCAACTGAGGAAAAAATAACTCGTCTACACTAATTTAACAATTCTATAGCAACATCAAGCTCCTCAAACCCAGTCCAGCTAGTCACTACAGAGAGGCTGTCAGTCTGTGAAGTTTCACTTGGTACCAACCAACTTTTTTACTCTGGGCTGCAAGACACTACTGCTGTTAGCTCTCTATACAGAAATGAAACTTTCTACAGACATGATTAAATTACAAATAATCAGATTTTTGTGCATTAAAAAAAGTAGGGGAGTTATAATAATGCTTAGTACCAAAAATTTATCATCTACATTTTTATCTCAACATTCCAGTATAGCCCTGTGAAGAAAATTATCATTATTGTGCACAACACTTATATTAGTGAAGCTTTGCTTCCCATATGGAGAGAAATTAAAGAGAGAAGTTAAAAAAAATTACAATCCTTAGTCTCACCTAGGCCTCCGGGGCCAGCCAACAGAAACTCTTGTCTGCCTATCCTTTTCACAATTGGCCGTTTCTCATCACTGCAATAAGGAAATAGATCCTGGGAGACGCCAGTATTATAATTCAAAATGATATACTGTGTAGTAAGTGCAAGACATAAGTAATAACCATCTACAGCCACGGCACAGGGTTGCTCTGGAGTAAACACTTCCTTCACTATCTGGACTCTGTCTTCAAACACCATGAACATTTGAATGGTCCGCCGCTTGACTGAGATAATGCAGACTTCGACACAAAAAGGATCCCCACTCACAGGGTTTTCATTTAATGCGAATGTCACAGCTCCTTTGATTCTAGCGCCAGTGGGGACAGGTTCCAAGTTCATCATGTTAACTAGTGTTATTGTGTTGTCGCAAAGCACAAGAAGCCTGGTGAGGGCAGAGGCTGCTTTCAACTCACTCACAGGCTTCTTCAAGCCCAGGTATTTATGCAGTTGCTTGGTGGCAGCAAAAGTTATTTTTCCAGCTGCTGATACCTTTTCATCCAACAGAAAGTGATAGATAAAGCAGTCATTGGTTCCAATATAGAGGTTCTTTCCACAACACTCAATGCATTCGATGTTGATGTAATTCTTGTCTCCCATTAACATCTCCCGCTCAACAGCAGAAACGAGCTTGAAAGCTTTGACGCTCATTGTGTCTTCTGGGTGATCTGATTAAAGAGAAAAAAACGCACTACTTACTTCCACACACATACTCAAATATCAAATTTAACATTCACCAGTACAAAAAATCCATTGTTGCATTTTGCAATAGTCTATAGTCTATTTCCAACTTGATTACACAAGCCAGAATGAGCACATTAATAACCACAGAAATGAATCGAATTGTATGCTACTTCAAGTCTATTCTGAAGCAGATTCACAACAGCACCCAGCTATTTTGAAGTAATGCTTTCTCCACAAGCAACCAGCATATTATTGGTGCTCTCAGACACTCTGGCACTACAAGTTGTTCCTGCCAGTACTTAGTGATTTATAAACCTCTCACATAAAGGTTTCTATCACCTGTACATGGAAGATACAAGCTTCAGCTCTCAGATTTCTAGGGAAGGCACAAGGCATTTAGTGCTACAAGTTAACATCTCACGTTGCTTTACACTAAATTTGGGCCTATTAATACAGTCTCCTAGTGAAATATCATAGGCATATTCCATTTTAACACATACTGTACATTCCTTACTCTTCAGCAATCAGAAATATGTAACTTCCAAGCTGTTTAAATAATAATAATTTATGCAAGGTATCATCCAACTCATAATAAAAGTGCTGGTTGGTTTGTTGGTTCTTTTTTAGTATCTGCAGAGTGTCTGTTTCATTCAGTGCTACTTACACATTCTCTGTATCAGACTATATGCACCAGCAGTTATAAAGCACATTCACACAGCAAATTTAGAAGCATGCTCCATAAAGCATTCATTAAGCTCAAGATGTAGTGCCACAGAAATTAAGAGTTTCTGTTCTCTACTATCACAACTATTCCAGAAGTCTGTCTTTAAGTGGTAAGCAGCACTTCTAATATTCATTCTACAAACCACACCTACCCTTTTGCAATCAAGCACTGTCAAGGGACAGATGCAATTTATAAAGCAATTAATAGTATTTTTAAAAACAATCTGTATAATTTTACTGTACTCCAGACTTGCATTGTTTTTATAAGAAACCAGCAGACAGCTGTGCTCAACACTCCAAAGAACAGCAAATGAGAAATTGCTGACCTTGTTTAATCACCTTTTAATTTGTCATGACTGGTCTGTAATGACCACTTAGCCAACACAGGGAAAGACATAACACTAAACATCTTGAACAGATTTAAGAAATAACAGTTACTGCTAGTCTACACATACAATGGAAATATAAAGCACCAAATGAAATTTCTGTGGACCAACAGAGAAACCAACATCAACTAAATGCTCTTGTGAACAAAACTAAACATAGTCAAAATGAATTTAGTTTCAAATTATTACATCTAAAAAAACCCCTTTGCTTTTGTAAGAGAACACTGAAAACCATGGCAAAAATTTCCAAAACTGAGTAGAAAAAAGTAAGGTAGACAACTCAGAAGTAACCAGTAAGTAAACTTAGACAGAACCAAGAATATAGCCAGAAGCAAACCATGTTACCAAGAGAAAGTAGTGACCTTTTACCCAAGAACTTCCTCGGTTTTTTCAGAAGTTAAAAAGATTTTAGTTTGGGCTTCCATTGTATTATCAAATTGCATCCTCACCTGGGGTGTAAATTAGTGTTCTGACCTTCAACAACAAAAAAACCCCCAAGGAACCAAACCCAGGAAGTACTAGAGAAATAGCCCAAGGTGAAGTGATAATGTAAGTCTCTGGCAAGACAGCCATGTTATCCTTCATCATTATCAAAGTAATTACCGTGTATTAAGATAAAGAGGGCTGCCCAAAGGTTGACTGCCAAAAAAACCTCCAACCATTTTTAAGGGCCTGGGTGTATCCTGAAGTGATAAACTATTACCTGGAGAGGTTAGGCAGCTTTTGCTCCTGAAGCTGTGAACAACTTAACATTCCTGTAGCCCAGAGTAAAAATGTTAATGTGTGGCATTAGGAGAACTACAGAATTTTGCTCTAACCAAGATGTATTTAAAACCTCCAAAAAACTTACTAAATGAAAGCAGATGATGAGTAAAAGTATAAAAGAAAATCAAAATAGATACACCATCCACAAGCAGAAAGAACAAAAAAAAATCACACAGTACTACATAAGTCTGGTAGCAAAGAAATTAAAACATTCATGCTAGAAAAAAAGCTGTGAGAAAAGCTTTTAACAACAACCAACGTCAACACACGTAATATGCATGTGATTTAACAGTTATTTTGTTCTCATTAATAAGAGCTTCAGGGCCTGCGCACACCGCGAAGAAACATGTTTTGCGGAACATGCTGTTCCTTTAAAGTGCAAGAGGCCACCCCAGAGTTACCAAAGGAAGTCAGTAGTGTGCTACTTTTCAGATGTTCAGAACTCCGGAAAGCAAGACAATGGGGATGTCCGCTGTCAAAAAATAATCAGTAGGCAAGCAAATCATCAGCCTGCTACGTTTCATTTTCTTAAGTGCACCGATAACCCCGCAGGCACTCGTTTCCAGTAAAAAGTGGAAGGGAGCTCTTCCCCACTTTTGTTAGGTAACACCTCGCTTTGCATTCGCGTTTTGCTTGCTGCTGCCTGCAAACCAGCACCCTCCTCTCCTCCGCACTGCTCGCTCACGCAGACACGCTCCTCCACCCCGTCCAATTAACCGCGTCCACGCTCTAATTAACTCCTGGATGCCATTCCACAGACGGGTGCTGCCGGCCCGCTCCAGCCTCCGGCAGTACGGGGATGGACCTCACCCCGCCCCGCCGCCGTTCCCCTCACCCCCGTCCCCCCCTCACACACCCCCCGCAACCGGGCGGCATAAACCAGGCCCGGCAGCGACCGCTCCCCGCCTCGGGGCAAAGGCGACGGAACCTCTCCACCCGCTCAGGCCTTTCCCCCAGCACCTGCCACCGCCACACCGGGAGTCCGGGCCCGCCGCTTAGTCGAGCGGTGACGGGGCCGGGGGCCGGCGGCCGGGGCCCGGCGCCGCCTCAGGCCGCGCTCTCCAAGACGGAAGGACGGCGGCGGCGCCGCTTCCGGTGTGGAGCAGGCCCTTCCGGTCACGTGAGAAGGGCCCCCAGCCCAGTAGCTCCTCCGTCCCACCCACTTACCGGCGGGAAGACGGGGTAAAAGAGCCCCGCCCCTCGCCGCCGCTGGCGTCACCGCGCTCGGCGTCACTTCCCGCGCGGCATTGTGGGAAAGCGGAAAAGTGGCCGGCGGGGAGGGGAGGGGGGGGGGGAAGAAGATGGCGGCGCAGGGACGGGAGCGGGTGGGCGGCGGTAAAGAGGAACGGGGGTCGGGGCGTCCGGACTCGGAACTGCTGCTGCACCCGGAGCTGCTCTCGGAGGAGTTTCTGCTCCTTACGCTGGAGCAGGTGAGCCCGGGAACCGACCCGGCCCGGGGGGGGAGGGATGTTGGGCCTAGCTCGTTGTCGTGTCTCCTCTCCTCGTTAGAGCCGCCCCGTTTGTTTCTCCGCGTTACTCCGCGGGGAAGATCCTGCCTCCCCCCGTTACCTACGGGGGAGGTTTTCTCGCGGTCCTCCCGCCCTTGCCAGGCCTTAATGAGCGCGCAAGAGAGCGTTCAGGAAAAAAAAAAACAAACAAAAAACTGACAAAACACAGGTCGATTCTCCATAGGTGTTTGTTCAGAGGAGGCCCGTAGCGTGAGAGGTGTCTCCGTGTTTGCAAAGGGGCTGTTATCGAACGCTGTAGATGCTAAAGAATAATCTACCCAAATCAGCATGGCTGTGAGACAGCGTTTGCATACAGTAAAATTACCTGTGGAAAGATCATCTTTACTTTGTTACAGGTGTCATGTTCATCCCCAGTCAATTAAGGAAATGCATCCTACATAATCAGTCAAGCTAATGCTCAAGTATGCATAATTGAAAAAAAAAAAAGGGGGTGGGGGTGGGAAGTGAGATATAAAGAGTTTTGGACCGTATGAAGCTTCAGTTGATGTGATTTGGAATGCTTGCTACCACCTTGCCTGAAAAGCTTAGGTGCATGAAACAATAGTAATCAAAGTTCTAGGGTTTTGTATGAGCTCGCTGAATTTTTGTGTGCTCTTGTCCATGTAGTTTATGTGGACAAAAATGTACAGGTTTTAGGCCCACATCAGAAGTCGTGAAGTGTTGCCAAAACCAGCTGTGGCAGAGACTTGACCTGCTTTCAGTGACCTCTAGTTTGTAGGAAGTTAGTGGGTTTTTTTCTCTTTTAATAAATTTGGCAGGAGGTACCAAGTAGTTTTGTTTTCGCAACCCCTTACATGATTGGAAAAAAAAATTGTTGTTTTGATATAACTGACAGTTACTAGAAATCTCCCCTTGCAACTTATTTTTGGGGAACTGGGGAAGGAAGCACGGCTCTACATCTGTAAGTTTGAACTGCGTTGTGTTCTAGTTGCCTGTTTTTTAAAAGTGTGAAGAAGAGCTCTGGCATTGTAGTTGGATTCAGGGAAGTGTGTTTAAGAGTGCATGAAAACATCGGTTATCAACACTATGTCTATCATAACTTTTTCCTTGTTTTTGCTGCTATTTCTATTGGAAAAATTGTAGGGTTTTGGACAGGGAGGGGCTGCAGGGTTGACCTGTGTGGGCAAAGGTGATGAACTGCCCAGTCCTGGTCACAGCTGGATCCAGCTGTCTCTGACACTGATGAAGACAGCCCATCACACACCAGAGTTTCAAGCAGAGGAGCTCATGGCACCTGTGTTCAAGTGCACTTAACAAAGAGCGGCAGCCATCAGGGGCAGGAGACACAAAAAGACACACAAGGGGAGGCGCATGAGGCGATATGTTAAGAGATGCGCTTGCAGGTAGTGGAAAAAGAAACCACTATGCACTGACCCAAACATCCTGCATTTCCCGTTGCCTCACTGAAGGGAGGGACCGAGTGTAATCCACACAGAAAACAAGGGAAGTTGGCAGTAGGAAGGCAAGAGACCAGGCTGTCATTGGCACGGGGCAGTTTGTGACCTCCACGCCGGTCACCACTGCAGCCCCCTCGCTTCGAAAACCCGGCATTTATGCCCAATACACTACCTTAAAGTGGCTTTTGAGAAAAGAAATTATGCCACTGAGATGCTTGTGCTTTGAATTTGTCTTAATAACTTTTTTTTCTGTTCCCCACAGAAAAATATACTAGTCGAAAATGATGTAAAGATGGACAAAGATGGTCTCACTAATCTCTATATTCAACATGCCATTCCCCTGCCTCAGCGTGACTTACCAAAAAGTAGATGGGGGAAAATGATGGAAAAGAAAAGACAGCAAAATGAGTTGAAAAGTGAGAATAAAAGGTAACTTAGCTTTTATTCAGCTAGACTTGGAGAATTTAGGACAATGCATTTAGTTTAAGCTTTGTTTGCCTGAAACTTGTACAGCTTTTGGATGTTGTCACAGTTTACAGAGAATGCCATGTCAGGTCTCCTGTGTCAGAAGTGTTAGATTCTACTACTGCAATAATAGGAAAAAGGGGAAGATAATCTTTTTTTGTTATCCAAATGTTATTAATGGTATCTAGCTTATAGTGCTTCTTTTCTCTATAGTGCTGTAGAGAATCATAGAATGGTTTGGGTTGGAAGGGACCATTAAAGGTCATCCAGTCCAACCCCTCTGCAATGAGCAGGGACATCTTCAACTCCATCAGGTTGCTCAGAGCCCTGTCCAGCCTGACCTTGAATGTTTCCAGGGATGGGGCATCTGCCACCTCTCTGGGCAACCTGGGCCAGGGTTTTACTACCCTCAGTGTAAAACATTTCTTCCTTACATCTAGTCTAAATCTACCCTCTTTGAGTTTAAAACCATTACCTCTTCTCCTGTTGCTACAGACCCTACCAAAAACTCTGTCCCTATCTTTCTTATGAGTTTTTTTTAAGTACTGAAAGGGTGCAATAAGGTCTCTCCAGAGCCTTCTCTTCTCCAAACTGAACAATGCCAACTCTCTCAGCCTTTCCTCATAATAGGAGAGGTGTTCCAGCCAGATCATTTTTGTGGCCCTCCTTTGGACCCCCTCCAACAGGTGCATGTCTGTCCTGTGCTGAGGACCCCAGAGCTGGACGCAGAACTGCAGGTGGGGTCTCACCAGAGCGGAGCAGAATCCCCTCCCTCGACCTGCTGGCCACGCTGCTGGTGATGCAGTCCAGGGTACGGTTGGCTTTCTGGGCTGCAAGCGCACATTGCTGGTGTATGTCCAGCTTTTCATCCACCACTACACCCAAATCCTTCTCTGCAGGGCTGCTCTCAATCCCTCCATCTCCCAGCCTGTATTGATACAGGGTTACTGGTAGATTTCATGGTACTTTATAATGAAGAAAGTTTAATTATTTTTTTGTTTCACCATATAATTGTTTAACAATCATATTTACAGTGCTTAAGAAAAGTACCAAAAGCATGTTTAATTATGCTTGGTCCTTGGACAGGTGTGGTCTACTCTAGAGTCAGGGGTGTATGCTGCAGCAGTTTTCTGTGTCCAATTCAAAACTAACATCTGCTTTCTGAAAGAAACATTCCGCCTTTTAAAAATCTTTCATTTGTATTTGATTAAAAAACAAAATCTTCCTCAAAAGTTTATTTTATTGAAGCTCTTTTCCTCCCGACCTTCCCCCTGCCCAAGATTTTGATTTTGATGTCTGATGTGTGTGATAGGTGGCGTTCTGATTTAACTTCAGCAGTAAATCCTAAGGAAAGGTGGATGGAAATTCTCATTATAGTTTTGCAGTATTACAGCTCGTTGATTTCGTGAGTCTGTTTTAGCTTTACTAAGGTTTCTAACTGGGAAGAGCTAAACAAATTCTGTCAAGTGATTTTTTTTTTTTTTTTTTTTTTTTTTGTTGTTCATTTTTAAAAACATTAGCAGTGGCTGAGTTGTCCTGTTATGTCAGGTTTTTTTTTCCATGTGCATAAAAAGTAATAGTACCTCGGTTTGTTTACAACTTGCAACTTGAAGATGAAAGCACAAGGTTTGTGTTTGAATAGTAAGACACTGTTGGTGTGCTGAAATAGGTGCAAAAGAATTTTTTATCATAGAAATAAAGATAGCAGGATGGATGTGTTTTGGAGGAGACGATGTTAATTTTTAAATGGGAGAATGGCTTCATCTAGAGTTCATGTAGAATACATTTAGGGGCTCTTAGTTTGGTACACTAAAATTCAGTAATGGTTAAACCAATGTAGTATTGCTGGGAAAATAATAAGTAAAAGGAGATATGTTTAATCTACCAGTCTGCTTTTCTTTACCAGTTGCTCTTTGCACTTGACATCTAGCATACTGGGCTTAGTCTTTTGCTCTGTTAGGCAGTTTTAAGATTTTTCAGCAGTTACTGTTTTTGCTTGTATTACATCTTTCATACCTAATAAATATGCTGGCAAAATACTGTCTAGTAAAAATTAATCTTTTACTGCTAGTGTTACTAGCCCAAGGGAAATGGGAGAAATAGACTTTCAGCAAGTAAAAGTTGTACAGAGAAAACTTCACTTTTAGTATATTGACAGAAAGAATCAAGGAAGTTCAGTCATCTTTTTGGATGTTAAAATATTACACTTCTCATAGTTGTGTGCACCACTTAAGCAGAACTGGCACAAAGTAATTGTGCAGAGGAGGAAGTAGAACTTGCCATTCTTGTTTTTAAAAACAAAACAAAATTCCTAGGTATTGTGAGGCCGTAAGTTATGTGCAAGTCAGAGATGGGAACTAAGTGTGCTGTTAGTTTGGTTTAGAAGTCAGATAAACTGATTGATATTGTGAACAACAGGAGCTTTCTGATGCGTTCCTCTGTGGAAAGCACATCTTTACAATGTACGCTAGAATTAATATGAGGCTTGGAGACTTGATCGGCACAGCTCAGTGTGTGTTGGTAGGCCTCTAGTAGTTACAGATAGGAGATAGAAACACACTGAAATTTTAAAAGTCAGTGTTGAATATTGTGTTTACTTTTACTGCTGGGGATTGATTGCATTTCCTAAATGACTTGCTGTATATTGGCTGAGCTGCAGGAATGTGTTATACCTCAATACAATCAAATATCTGAGGTCAGAGATGATGGTTTATACATCTTATTACCGAATATTTGAGCTTGCAGACAATCACCCAAATAAAAACAAATGCAGTCTATCCAACTTCAAACATTTCAGAAAGTATTTGTGTTCAGGGACAGTTAATTTTGTAGACCTATAAGATCATCTTGCCTCCTGGAAGAAAGAGGATGGTATGAATCTCAAAATGTATCTGTAGTTTCTGAAGTGCCATCAAGTCTGAAGACTCTTGCCTGCAAACTCTCAGTTTCCAGGAGCGCTGTGGCCTTGGTAGAGCTCATCATTTCTCCTTAGTCACCTGAGAAGCTGCTTCGGCATCCTCTGAGAACTGCTAACGCGCTAGTACTGAGTTCAGTGTAAAACATGGTACTTCTGACCAGTTTCAGAGATTCACAGAAGAGGTGATCACCTGCCTGTTTTGGTACCAGGTGAATATTTAGGATAACCAGGACGTGGGAGCTAAAACCTACACTTCTCTCTGTTCTTAGGGTGCTGCCTTAAGTACCAGACTAAGCTGGACAAGAATAAGAGTGTTTTTCATTAAATTGCCCTCATAATCAGGAGTTGCTCAGAGTCCATCCTGACCACCTGAGTAATCATGTGAAACAGTGGAAACCCAGATTACTCAAGTAGAGAAGCTTTTGCTTCCTCTAGTAAATCTTGTATTCTTTACCATGTGCTACAAAGTAAACAGCAGGATTACAGCATGCCCTCTGTCCAGCCTGGCCCAAAGTGTGGCTAGAACATTTCTCTAGGATGTAGGAGATGCACACTGAAATTCAGGTTTCACAGAGAGTGCCCTGCAAGAGGGGACATGATCCCCAAATGGTGCTTTTCAGCCCTTGGCTAGTGTCAGCGTCCTCCTTCAGAAGAGCGTGGGCTAACATGAGTCCAACTCTGAAGCTTTTAAGCTCCCTGTACTTTATATAAAGAAAGTCAATGTCACACCCAAGGTTCTGTGTTCTTCTGTGAGCCATGTATCTAAACATTACATGTGACGGTTCTTGATGGTACAGCATTTTGGAACTTTCCCAAAGTGATTCTCTGGGAATGTTATCTGTATTGTAGTATGTGGTCATTTGTACAAGTGCTACAATTCTAAAATTCAGTTTAGAATAGATAACAGTTCTCCTAGAATTCCAGTTAGTTCCTAACTTGCCAGTCTTCATCAAGCTGAATTAAAAAAAAAAACCAACCAACCACCCCCCCCCCCCCCAAAACAAAAAAAACAGACCCCAAAAACTGACCAAAAAAACACTCCATAGGAAAAGCAGACCTATTATGTTAAGGAAGGTGATGTGAAAAAGGTATAAAACCTTTTCTTTGACATAGTTTGTAAATTAGCTTTCCAAAAAGGCTATGGGCAATGTGTTCCTTCTCAGGAGCATTGAATAAATTCTTGGACAAAGCTGAAGTGAGCAAAAAGTATCATGTTTTATTTTTGAAGTGTGTGTCAGCTTTTTTTAGGCTTTTCAAGTGAAATTATACTACTTAATCTAATGGATGTGTTAAACACTATTGCTTCAGTAGTATTTAACTGAAACAACATGCCTGGCTGAACACTCCTACTCTTGGAAGCTAATTTCATTTTGTAGAAGCTCTCCTAGAAACCACATCTACTGTAGATACAAATCAAAGAGTTGTGTCTGATCTCTTGACAAACAAGTCCCAAATGAATTGAAGGTCTCTCTTTGTCTCTATCAGTTCTGGGAACCGATGAATAGAAAAAGAGGAGGATTATGTGACATATGTTGTTGTGAACAGATAGTAATGTAGAAGCAAATCTGAGTAAAAGCTGAGCTTTCTCTTGCTCTACGAGCTCTTAAATTGTGACTCCTTCCATTCTTTTTAAAGTAACCCCTGGTCTTGACAGAAATTGTGTAAGCAATGTGTAATTTCTTAATATGTGAGGTTTATCAGCAGCTACTAATCTAATGTTGTTCCAAGTCAAATTAATTGAGTCTCTGCTTGCGGCTTATTTTGAAGTCTGTTGAGATATCTAACATCAATATTGTCAAATTCATTAATTACAAATTAATGAATACATTTCATTGTTGAAAACACTATAGTTCAACTTTTATTCCTCTGTTTAATATGAGATGATTCAACAGTGTGTACTGAAAACTCAAGTTTCTGAACAGGAATATTATATAACTTAATGGTGGTTTGTTTTTTTTAATTTGTTAAATCTGTGCTTTCCAAACACTTTCTCTTCGTCGTTCTTGAGCAATGCTTTTTTAAAACTCTAACTTCACGTAGAGTGAGCTATGATAACTTTGTGCTTTATTTTTTGGCAGTCAGGATGTATTCCTTTTTTATGAATCAGTTGTTACTAAATTGGTCAGCTGTGATCTACACGTAGGCTTAAAGACACAAACTACTAAAAACAAAACAAAAAAGTCATTAAATCAGCTTAGGGTTCCTGTTCAAAACCAACTTATTTAAGAAACAGGTATGTTTTTTCTGCTTAACGTTTTTATTCCTTGTCTAACAGTCTTTTAGACTATTTTAATATTAGGATTTTGAATAAGAGTGGAAACGGGGAGATTTAGAAGCATCAGATTACTAGATGCTGTTCTTCTAGGTAAGGTGGCACATGCTTTCTCAAATAGTCACCTTTTGAAATGCTTAACAGCTATTATCTCTAGTTACCCTGGAATAGCTACAGGGCTATAAGCATACAGTCTTTGGTTGTACAACTGTAACTGTCTGTCTAGAAAGTTCCTCACACAACCCTCTTTGCTGAGGAGCACTGTTCATCAGACAACACCCTGCCCCCTTCACCCCTTTATATTTTGGAAGCAATTTCTGTTGCCAAAGTTTGGAGCAGCTAAGACTAAGGTTAGTATTTTGGGATATATTTTTATTTCAGGCAGGATTAAATTTATTTTCACTACTCATGTCTTGGATATGCTATTTTTGGATCACCTAGCTTGTGTTTCTGAGAATTTTACAATTTGTATTTTCAGTGTTACAACAGTGGAAGGTTTAAGGAAACGGCCACTAATTGTGTTTGATGGCAATTCAACGAGTACAAGCATAAAGGTGAAGAAGACAGAGAATGGAGCTGCTGATCGCCTAAAACCTCCTCCAGCTGGAAGCACCACCAACACTGTTAGAAGATTATCAGTTCCTTCAAACGCCTCAACATATGTTTCAGCCTCCAGTTTATCAGAGGACACTAAACTGGGAATGAGGAATAATGAGGCTAAGCAGAACAATGTTTCAAAGACTAACAGCAGTGTGTTGGCTAGTCTGAAGGCGTACCCTTTGTCTCCAGTAGCAGGAACTACTGTTGTGAAGTTAAAGAGAGCTGTTCCAAAAGAAGAATCTGATTTGCCGGTATGTACATTCAGTATCTTGTTTTGCAGCTTTTTTTTTAATTGAAATGCAGGAGCCAAAGGTAGACACTTGTAAGAGTTTTCAGGATTGTTTTATTTTGGAGTAATAGTGGAGTCTGTATTTAGAAACAGGCAAAAGAGTAGCTGGTTTGGGAAAGATTAGAAGGAAGGAAATGAAGTACTTTGTACTTGTCCATGGGAAACTTGTGTGTGAGAGAGGCAGCTTTGTAGAAAGCATGCAAGTAATTTTAAAGTAAGTAGGTGATACTTACGGTGCTGCTGGTAGCAGTCTCAAACATAAACAAAATAATCCTACTGGTAGGTCTGAGAGAGAGAACAGGTGTTACAGAACAACACAAACAGCCTTAAAGGGAGGACAAGTGGTCTGTTTTCTGTAGTAGGGAAGGAAGAAATGGAATGATAACATTTGTAACAATCACACTTGAATGGTTGAGTAGAACAAGCTTTCATTTGTCAAAGTGAAGGAAGAGATGTTACAGGAACTGAAGTGAGATGCTGAGAGCTGTAGAATATATCCTTAGAGGAAGAACGCCATCTGTTTTAAATCTCACATAGGAATTGGCAAGCTAGAGGAGGGAACTGGATGTGAAAATCTGGAGAGCTGCCTAGATTGTGGGTCTGAATGAGAAGCCATAACAACAAACTGTACTAGTTGAAGGGAGAGGCCAGAGGTCGAGTGCTCATTCTGAGCCACGGTGATCTTACTCCAGCGCCTGGGCTTCTATAAGATGATGAGAAAGACATGCTGAGATCTCGAACAGAAGGGTGCTGTTCTCAGCACCGATGGCTGAGGTGTTAACCATAAAGGTAAATAGTTACCTTCTTTCTGCAAGTTAGGTTCAGCTACAAACAAATTTTCTGTAGAGAACTACATTACAGATGTGGGCAGAATGAGACTGATGAGCTGACGTGGTGAGAGAAGAGCTAATGCAGCATATATGAATTGAGCAGGGCCTGTCTTTGAAAGTGTAGGTAATGGTGCTGAATGTAGCTGCCAGTTGGGGAGAAAGAACAGTGGTTTTTTTTGACAAAGGTGTGATTAGTCTTTAGGGGCTTGTCAGTGAGCAAGGAGCAATGGGCCATCTCCTCTTTAAAACATGCTGCAGGGTAGGGATAGGTCTTATATTGGTATATTCCATCATGATACAAATGAAGGAATTTTCACGTTTCTACTGAAATACGGGAATATCTGGAATAAGTCTGGGCTTCAAAGGAAGAAATAGAAATAACTGTTCTCAGTTGAACTGCAGGGGGAGCCTTAGATATGCAGTGTGCAATTACATTGATTTAAAATTTTCCCAGGACACCAAACCTAACTTCTGTTTTCTCAGTATTGCCTCATGAAATGCTTTCTGTTAATCTCTTTTTTAAAAAATCCTTTCATGAAAGAATGCAAGTAATACCCTTGCTGCATGGATTGGTAGGTTCCATCAGACTTCTGTTAAACATGAGCACCTAAACACATAGCTGTTCTGAAAGACAGCTTTGGCAACTTTTACAAGAATCATGGCAGAGACCCTGAATCAAATTTACACTGGAGAGTTGTGTTTCCTACTACCAGTATTACTAACTTATTTTAGTATTTAGAACTCTTCCAAGTGTTGGTCAGATCTGAAATTAGAGAGCTTTTGAAACTTTAGCATACACCTCACAGCTTCTTTATATTTAATTTAAATGTTGTGTAGACACAATGGTGAACACTTTTAAGTGACACTGTGTAACTGACACTCAGAAGTGATGGCCTCTGACAGTTGACTTTCTGCCTTAGCTACAGTTTATGTTGTTCAAGTAATACTGATAAGTTCAGTCATGCCTTGGTTGTTGGTCAGGCACGTTTGAAGTTAGGCAAGTATATTTTATGGTTGTTACTTTACTGCCTGAAATTAAAGAACATGGTATTGAATAATAAGTGATGCAGCCAGGAGGAATCAGTACACTTAGCAGATGGCTGTAGTGTGTAAAGCCTGATATATTTTTAGTATAATGACAGTAATGATAAATGCCTTCTCAAGCAAGTGACCGAGTTTCAAGAAAAACTGAAGTTCTTGTGCAGAACAGCACAGAACTATTCCTCTGATCTTTGGGTCTAATTCCGTTAAACCTTCCAGCGGTTGCAATCCACAGGATTGCTGTAAGTAAACTAACACTGAAATTCTTAAGGAGAAGAGAGATCTTTAGATTGTGCTCCCCAAAACAGTGTGTTGCAGAAAATACCTGTCTTTACTCAGCTTGTGTGAACTATTAAAGCTCTAATTTCTCAGATATTTTTTTTTTAGATGATGAAAGGAAATTATTTCACCACTTAATCTCCCATTGTTTTTCAATGGGCTTGCTTGATTTTTTTTCTGGTTTCTTGTGGCGGAGCTTGAAAGATGAGTTCATCTGAGGCTTTGGCAATTGTTTCACTTTTTTTTATACAGGTTATTACAAAGGAAGACCAGCTTTTCCTTTTCTTTTTCCAACGTTTTTACTATCTGACAAAAGTAAATTGGTTTCTTAGTTGTACGTTTTTTTTCTTGTACAGTCCCGTTTCAACAAGTATTTTAAGGTGGCAGTCTGAAGTAACTTTAGAAGTATGTTTTGAAACTCCAATAGGTACCTCTTTCTAAGCTGTGTAACTGAAAGATATTTTTGCATAACCAATTATAGGATTAAGAAAACCCAAAAGACATATGATTCGCAGGTAGTTAAATTCATTGGCTTTATTTTTATCTTCTCTTGAGAAGTTCTGTGATACTTAACTTTCTCCACAAGATGGCAATAGAAAGCTGTTGTAGTAGCATATTACTGAGTACAGCAACAGTCAGTACTAGATTTGAATATGGCAAGTTAATAATTAACTTCTACTTGCATAGTATATCTAATAATACTTATATATTTTCTTGTATTCCAGAATGACCTAAAGCCTACGGAAGCAAAGAAGAAAATCCAGCATGTTACATGGCCATGAAGTAGCTAATGGTGCTTGAAACATAAATGTTACTTCCATATTTTCAAACAGATAAGTCATATTTAAACAGTTTAAGTACAATTATTTTTAAACCTTACAGGGATTCAGATTGCTGTGAAGTTTTAACAAGTTTAAAAGTTCCCTGTTGTAAAGCTGGAGTCATTATCACCAGTCACCTTAAGAGTGTCTACTCTTGTACACCAGGTAGTTCATTACTTCTTTAAAAGCTGGTAATATTACAATATACTAAACCCCCCACTTTAGTTTTCGAGATTATTATAGTTCATCTCCTGCATGTCACTATGATTCACACATATAAATATATATTTTTTTTGTTTCGGTAAGATTCAGTTTTGTTCCACTTCTGGTTAAATAGTTAAAATAGCTATTGAGATTCAGAGTGATCCCAAAAGCCTTCTTGGCTTTAAGAAGATAACTCATTTAGATGAGGAAACTGACCATTCTGCTGATAAGATAGTCCGAGAAAAAATTCTTTCCTTTTCACTGCACAGGAGTGTAGAACTTACAGTGCAAGTTAGGTTGATAATAAGAGATGAACTGTTTTAACAGCATTACTTCAAATTGAAGTTTCTCTTATTGACATGTGAAATAACAAATGCACAGATGGAAGTATGTTATTAGACTGTTTGATACAAATTTTTGAGAGGAAGTAGTGAATGGATTAGTGCCATGTTCTCTTAAATACACAGGCATATTTTATACCTGCATAAGTGTAAAAATGTGCCAATGTAGCAAATTTGGTTGTTTTCCTGGTTACAGTCATGCTTATAAAATACAGGGAGAACCTGTGGAATGCAGGCCAGTGCTTTCTTGACTTGGAGAAGGACAGGGATAGGAAGACAAAGAAGTACCTTGATCATTAGCGTGTCTAGTTGCACTCTTAAAAACAAACAAACAAAAAACCTCCAAACCTGTTTTCCCTTGCTTTGATGATTTAAGATGGATGTTGGTTTTCTGTGAAACTTGGTGTTTAGTCTGGATTACTGATAGTGCTTTATAAGGCAGAAATCCAGTTAAGCTGATGGAAACATTTTGATTAATTCTCAGTGGCTCAGGGTGAAGCCAATTTAGATACATTTTAGATATGGATGGCAAATAATAATAACGCTCCCAGACTTAGTGAAACAAAAAAAGAATCAACTTCTGAATCCACTTAGCCCACTAAAATAAACTGTCAGTAGTGATCCAAAAGCTTGTTTACATTTTTAACATTGGTTAATATTGAAACCAAAAACTGTAGCTTAATTCATTACTGACGGAAGTTCTCCATTCACTGTTATGACATAAAAGGCACTTCTCGAATGCTGTAAAATGGTAAGAATGTGTGTTTTGAAATATTGTGTGCTGTTTCCCTTTTACTAAACACTTGTGCAGTTTTTGTACTTGAGTACAGCAAACTTTAATGTAATGTACATTTTGTATGTAAAGAGTTGTCTTTTAAGTAGCCTTATACTATTTAAATAAATTCAATTAAAAGCAAACAAAGTAGTGCTGACTTGTTTTTGTGGTGTAATTAAGCTTGTTCATTTTATACGGTTATATTTCAGGGGACTTGATTAGAACTTAAGAAAAAGCTTACAGGGTAAAAGGCTTGGTACCTACTTTGGAGGAGTAGTAGCTGCTTTTAGCAGGAGGTTGGTATCATGTGAAGTGCTGGTCCTTGTACTAGTGTAACAGTTTGGTAGGATTTGTGTTTTGTGGGTGGCTTCTTGGCAGTGGTTTAGAGTCTAGGCTATGTTTTGTTGTAGTTCAGTTGCTAGGAACATGTGTGTGTTGAGTGATATGCAGAGCTGTACTGGAATAATAGCATGATGCTGCTATTGCATGGGATTGTCTTGTTTTCGGGTCGGTATGCTTTCCAGCCTTGTCATGTTCCACCTTTCCCCAAAGCTGGGACCATTTTGCTGTCTGTTGTAGTGCTTGGGGGGCAAGGTGTAAGCCATGCTGTTCTTACTACCTTCCACTACCTCCTTGGCTAATAGTAATCCTTCTTCTCTCAGCAAAGTACTAGAGCAGAGCTGCAGTGTGCTGGGGGGATTGCCAGACCCCAGAGGAGAGAGTAAGTGAGGTACTCGCCCTCCTTTGAGAGGTGCGGATATAAGAGGGATTTTTATGGCTATTCTTTACTACAGCCTTCATTGTAGAATGAAGTCACCGGAGGATGGAATCTGGTCATTCAGTGAGATCAGGTTAGCATGGTGTGCATGTCAAAAAATGTCAGCCAGCCAAGTTCTTCAAGTGGTGTACAGTAAACCAACTCTGATCTGATGCATCTGTTTAGCTTGTTGAATTAATGAGAGGAATGACCTGTGAACACTTTACACGTGGTACAAAAAGAGACAAATTCACAAGTGGTGGCAGAAGTTAGGAGCAAACTTTCCCTACCGAGTTACACACAGAGTAAGTATACTCCTAATTCTTCTTTCCACATGTAAAGATTCCTGTTGGAAGTGTGACATACTACTTTCCTTGTTTTGCTGGTTACATATGAATTCCATCTGGAAGGTGTACCAGGATTGTATATTGCATAACATGGCCATATTTCTTGAAGTTTGCTTTGGGAAAAAGAGTTAGCTATCTTTGGATTGTTTCCTCTTGATTTTATTGTCCTGCCAGCATGCTGTTGCTGACAGTTGCCTTTGCAGCAAACATGTAGAAGAAATGATGCTAGAGCAAAGGGTATTACGTGTTGCAATACAGAACAAAATTAAAGTGTGCCCTAGTATAGAAGTTAGACTTCTGACTTTTTTAAAGATAAATGTCTTTTGCGTTGTCTTGACCTCCTTGCTTGCTGAGAACAACAATATTTTGGTTTTGAGTTTAGATCCTATGAACACATTTTTATCAGCTGCAGTTGATTCAGTGTTTTCACACAGTTGTTCAGTTTTGCTGATAAATTTTCCCACTGATTTTAGTTAGCAGAAGTCTATGTAGCATCAGCAGGGCCCATCTGAGGAGCGTCTAAACTCCACGGTTTCAAATGACTGGGTGCAAACAGGGTTTTCTTTGTATGGCTCTTGTGTTGTGTTTCTGCAGACTGTGAAAGCATTTTATTTACTCATATCTAATATGTAAATACAAGTAAACCACAATCACAATTTTGTTTTAAATGATTTTATTTTGAAAAATACAATGTGCAGTGTAATGTCGACTAACTGTAATACTGACATTGTCAATCAGAACTTGTACTTCACACAATGATCAGCTAGTCATGCAATAAAATATGTACCTGTTACGAAGCACTCCCACTTCAACTGTTTTATCATTATCTCTTTACAGCATGACACAAATCCTTGTACATTGAAACACCTGCTACGTTCGCAGTCTTTTTACACACTTGGCAGCACACACTAGTCACATAGCTCAAGGACACAGGTGAGACTACAGCCTTATTGAAATTCAGTGGTGTTTGCCATTGATTTCAGTGGGCTGAGGTTTTCACCCTGAATGTCCATCTGTGAATGTATTGTGCGTGGCCATTGTAGTCCTTGAACTATATCACTTGCTTGTAACTGGAATATTTAGTGGAAGGAAAAAAAAAAAACCCAAAAAAGATTGTTATGGCACTAACACCCAAATGGTTTTACATCCCAGGTTTTGCATTAGTTTTGGTTAGCTGTAGAAGTCTTAAACACCAACACTGCTACTAGAGATTTTGAAGTTGTTTTCCCTCCAGGTTGGGAGAGTTTGAAAAAAAAGGTTAAGTAATGTTAATAGTACAGCGAAACACAGAGTGGCAAAGCTAGTTCTGAACACCTGTGTATTTCAGACTATATATTGCAAGCACAGCTTTCTTCCCCTCTCCCCACCTCTTATTTTGAGCTTTAAATATCTTTCCCACATTCAGGGCAAAGGATGTCGTCCCTTTCCGTGAGAAAGCCACGACCCACTAATGAGAGAGAGCACTTCTTGCAGTTAAAGCAATCGTTATGCCACTGCCGTTCTTCAAAGGAGATGTACTTGGTTCCTCCAAGTCCTGTTTGAAAACCAAAAGCATTCTGGTTACAAGAAAAAAATAGCACATCAGCTATCAAGTGATGCTATTTCACATTCCCTTTATGGATTGCTATGGAGATTCGTCGTACAGCGGTGTGAAAAAATGACGTGACAAATCTATTTGTTGCTGTGCTAATTTTGCCACCCTTATTCTGTAGTAAGTAATATTTTCATCGTCATAGTTCTGTTGCTTTCAGTTAAGTTGGTGAACTAGACTTATCACTGGTGATAATGGCAGAAATGAACTGTCAAGGGATGGCACTAGGATATACAGCAGAAGAAAAGGAAAACAACTGCCCCGGAACAGAAGTCTGATAGGTTTTTTTTACAGAATGTTGTTATGGTATCTAAATAAGTTAATTTTGTTTTGTTAAAATGCATTTAGATCATTAAAAAAGAAGTCTGACAGGTTGTGTCATGACTTGATTCATAGCTTTGAAGGAAGAGTGCCTCAAGAGAAGAAGCAGGTTAGCAAACTGCAAAAAGCATTCAAGAGTTTGAGGCTATGGAGGTTATCATAAGGGGTATTGAAGTTGTGCAGGAGAAAAGGGACAAATGTCTCTTAATAGTAATTACCACTTGCTTAACCTCAGAAATGACAAGCAGTTTGAATATGATGCATTGGAATGACTAGCTGGAAGTCAGTGAAAAGATTTAGTTGGGCATATCTCTTATCTGATGAGAGGGGGTTTTGGGTTTTTTTTGCCTTTAGTAGCAACATTTTGAGAAAAAAACCCAGCATATGATAGAAAGGACTGCAATATTCAAAAGGGAAATGCCTCTTTCACATGAACAGAAAACAGTCAGTACCTGCGGTGTTATGCACTGACTTCTAGGAGCTATGCAATCGAGCATGTGTTAGTGAGGGACAGGCATAAGGGTAGAGCAATAACAAGAGACAAACTCAGATTTGCAGTCTTGCACTGTATGGATCATGCTGTTAAATGCTGATTACTTCATAGAGGAAGTTATATTTTTATGCTAAGTGTTTCATAGTAAAGCTCTAAGTAGTTGCTCCTTTAAGTACTTTTAAACTGGAATGCAGTATCTAAAAGCCTTGTGATTTCTCAGTTGTTGTCCTGAAAAGTGAGGGAAGAAATGCGCTGTGCTACAGCATGAGGTATAAGCCAGTTAAACACTTTCTGCTGATGAAGGGACTGCTGTTGCTGATGTCAGTGATCCCTCTAATAAATGCAAGTGGAATGATGTACAGAACATGCATATCCCACTACATGTGTAGCTCTGTTGCTGTGTGTCCACCATGTTCTGTGAAAATCAGATGAAAAGGAAGAAACTTCAGTTTGAGGACCTCTTCCATTTCTTTTTGTTAGGCACTTGAAAGGCATCATAAGTATTTCAGACATCTTGAACTGTATAGTGTCTTGAGTCTCTTAAGTTATTCAGAATGAATTATTGAACCATTTTTAATATTAAAAGTAATTCATTGAAAAAACCCCACCCAAATTTAAAGGCACTGGCCATGAAAGACCTACCACTGATTGGGTTTGTGCATCCAGCACACTTCTTGGCGTAGAGGTTGCAGAAGCAGCTCAGGCAATATGCGAACTCATCCCTGGAGGTAAAGCGCTGTCCAGACAACTGCTTCTTGCATCCAGTACAAACGAAGCACTCCTTGTGCCATGGCTGCTCCCGGTAAGTAACGCCTCCTGTAGTGATAGCCTGTTTTATGGAAAGTAAGACAGAAATTGTTTTCTTGAAGGTGGCAGGTTTGTATCTTGATTTGGTAGAGAGGAAGGGTGATGAGGTTTATGTGGGTGGGAGGAGGGAAAGAAGGCTTAACGGCAGCAAAATCCTCATTTTGGCTGGAGTTGACCTTGAGAAAATCATGCAAGTGATTTATTATAATTTCCTAATTTATACAAAGAAGCCCCGTACTAAAAGTGCTTTATTCTCCATATGTTGTGTAATCTCTTTGTTTTGAAAGCTAGTCTTTGTCACTCTTCATATGCATGTGCTAGGATTCTGCTCATCTCTGTTCCTTCACCTGTCCCATTCTTCGTGGTGAAGGAACAACCTCCTGTGTTTGAACTTCCCTGTTACTTTCCTCGGCAAAGACTGTTTTATTTCAAATTCTAACTGAAGCTTTCTGCTCCTCTGACTTTGTCTGGGGTTTTTCTCTTATAACAAGTTGTTGCCTACAAAAACAGCTCCCCTGATGTTAAACAAACTGAACTTTTTTTGATCCTTTGAGTATTCCTATGAAGGCTGTAAAATTGGATGGTTTAATTTTATTTCCTGTCTTCCCTAAAGGAAGATTCCCTGGGTATCAAGCTTGTATATGATCATGCTACCTAATATGTGTGTTTGTCTCTTTGCCTCTTTCACAAGTATTTCTGAGCCTGTTCTTAAATGTTGATGAAATTGGACACTAGACAGAGTTTTTAAGGTACAAAACTCCTAGAAGCTTCAGGAAATTGATGGATGGACGGATAGGAGGTGGTAAAGGTAATTAGATATACTTCAGGTCAAAGGCTGAAAGAAAAATTTAGCCTTTACCTGTTTTGTTTTGCCTGTGCAGCAGCAAAGATGCAGTCGTTTCTGGCCAGCTAGTATGTCTGACCAGACTGCAGCTTTGCTTGATTTGAAGGGCAAAAGAGCAGGCAGCACACATGGAAGAAAATCTGGGGACAGGTGGTGGCTGGAAGTATGCAGAGGGTAAAGGGAGATAAGGAAGAGTGGCAGTGGGAAAGGGAATTTACTGTGGGATATAGCCATAGTTTTGATTGTCTTTGCCTATGCATACTTCTATAGGAAACTGGGATTCGTTAGTTCCATAAGTGGTAAGACGATTCTTTTAGGAAAGAATTCTAAAACTCTTATCAATGTCTGAGTATAGAATTTAAGAAATTCACAAATAAAAGGTACTTAGCCTAGAAAATCGTACTCCTGAGCATACTGAATTTACTACTGCTTATTTCAGGAACAGCATTTGCTCTGTATAAAGCTTATCTCTCTGTCTTGAATTTCATTAGACTATTAAAAAATGATCAGTGTTAGCTCATCTTCCTTCCAGTTGAAATGTTTAGGTATATGATATACAATGGGTTATATTGGAATGAGGTTATTCCACTGCAGAGTTTTTGGTTTGTTTTAAAACATGTTCGCTGTGTGCTTTCAATACAAAGGGATCTTTAACCCCGAGTAAGAGACTTCTCACTGTAGTAAATGCTGTGCCTGGTGCAGGATAGGAACTGAAATTATATCATCTCTTAAAATCAGTTGATTGTGAATCTTTTAACACACATAGAAAAATGAGATGTTCTACCTACTTGGACATAAAATGGGATGGGCTTCAATCCCTTAGGTTTTAGGTAAGTAAAATAAGAGCACTACCTTCTTGCACTGGACGCACTGCATGGCAAACTGCTTTTCGTAGCAGGGTACGCAAAAGTTTTGATTGTCCTTGGGGATGAAACTCTTTGTCCCAATAGGCTGTTGGCAGCGGTAGCAGATAAAGCAGGTCTCGTGCCAGCTGTTGCCCTTGTATTCCATCTTCCGAGTACCTGTAATGAGACGAGAGCATCAACTGAACAACTTCTGGCTGAGACGGATGCAATTTGTAGCTCTCGTTTGCCTGAGAGCTGGCTGTCAGTCAATAAGCTCTGAGCTAGAGGCTATTTCATGTTCCTACCAGCTTCGCATGGTATTGGGTACCATTTTAAGTTTTTGGAGAGTGAGTGGTTCTCCTCCTCCTATAAAGAAGAGAAACATTTATTGCTAATAATGAAGGCTTAGGGCACCTTTTTGTGGTATTAGTAGAGTTAATAGTGAATTCTAATGCACAGGAAGGTTCTGGGGAATTGGCGAGACACCAATAAAAGCTGCTGTTAGTGCTGAGTGAAGGTAAGGCCATTCCTCATTTGTTTGACTTCATTCATTCCAAGTCACTTTTGTTTCTTTTTCAGAAAGCTGCAAGGTTAATTCCTCACAAGTTGCTTGCCTCCCTTTCCCAATAAAGTACAGTCACTCTCTGAGACAAAGGATTATTTTGTATTTGCTCTGGGGTCTTGTTCCTGTCCTCACTGAAGTCCGCTATAAATTTGCAATGGTTTCCAGTTCTGCAACACCTATCCTAAATGTTTTTCTGTTCTTGAAACTTTCAGTAGGAAAGGAAGCTTTCTTTCTGTCTTCACTTGTATTTAAACCATAGTTGCAATGTGAAAGGAAGAAAACAATCCTTTACTGAAAAGCAGAAAAGTGGGATGGTAGTTAGGAGCTGAATGTACTTGTCTCGAATGAAGTTTTAGGGTACAGATACTGTACTTTGCAAATTCAGTCCACTGTATGACAGGTGGACTCTGAGCCCTCCCAGGAAATTGGAGATGCCCTATTATATGGACAAATTTCTCTGCACACTATATAATTTCCATGCACCAGTTTGAGTCAGTGTATTTGATACTGTCCAGAAGGGAAAACAAACAAATGAGCCTCCTACAGTTCTGCATTACTCTGGAAGCCTGTAGCAACAAACGTGATGTCAAGTCGGAAGACTGAGAAGTTGATCGTCTTAGTGTGGTTGTTCATCATCAGCCAACTCCTTTGATGCCAACTTTCTCCACCCCCATTACTGCAGGGTGAAGTTTTATCATTTTTCCCTTCTCAAGTGTTAATTCCTCTTTGTTTACTACTTGCATATTTTTCTTTTTCTTTTTTGGTCTTTTAAATTCTGCCCAGAGGCATACTTCAGGATTTTTTTTTTTTTTTTTTTAAAAAGAATTGACTTGTGGGAGTGTAGTGAGCAAGCTGTTAATTATCTTTCTGCCTGATGCTTACATGCTTGAATATTTCTGATCCATGTTATTAATGGACACCTTTTAAGAATTATTCCCTCTCTGTGCTGGTAACTTTCTATATCGTACTAAGGAGCAAATAAATCAGTCCTTGAAGGAATGATCTTGTGGAAAAAGGAGATGGGGATTTTTATTTTTTTTAAATAGTTTAGAACTTTATTTTCACATTTTTAGCTGTTCTCTCTATGGAATTGTGCTGTCACAAACTCAAGGCAGGGGGAGCCCTGTTAGCTGCTGGACTGAAGTCAGTGGGAGTTTAGTTTGCAGAAGGACTGAAAGATCAAGCTTGTAATTAGTTTGGTATTTAATGGGCATGTCATGATAATGCTTTATTAAATCTACATTGTACATTTAGTGGAGCAAAGCAAAGGGCAAGTGTAGCATTAACAGTCTCCATAAAGGGTATCCAACCACTTGCTGGTTCTTTCAAAGTGAATTATGCTTCAGTTGGTGGTCACAGTGTTCTGGCGTAGCTCCTGCACTAACGTGGTGTGCTGTGTAAGTAGAAAATACATGCTGGGTGTACTGCTCTCCGAATGTGGTGACTCAAGACACAGCTATCTGGAGTAAGCAGCTAAAGACCAGCGGGTGGGTGTAAAGCTTCATAAAAATTGATTTCTTCTCTTTCAGATTATAAGAGAAGGGATACTCTGCGTTGCTGAATCCAGCCTCCATTACTACCTATCAATCTATAGCTGGCATAATAGGCAAAAAGAGATCCATTTGGTAAATAAGTTCACTGATCATGGGGATAATTTGGTGAACAATCTTAAAAATATATACATATGTGTAGTTCCAGCTTTAAAACTAGCACTGACTATTCCCAAACATGTCAGTGCTGTATTGGCAAAAACAGGTGCGCGTGGAATAATAGAAGATCATGAATGGATAGGGCGATCTGCTTTTAAATAACATTGTTGTTTCTATTTATACATCCTGTTTCATCATCAAGCCTCATTTTTACCCCTTAGGTGCACAACATTGTGATTTTCAGCTTTTGTCTAAGATGACCAATGTCAGAACCAGCCAAGGAAAAATTTTACTGGAAAAAGTAACTAGTAATCGTTACGGAGCATGTACGTGGATTCTTCAAATTGCCTTTTAATATTTTATTTCTGGACTGATATTCCTTCCACTTTAAGCCCTCAGATCATCACAGAATGCTATAGTATTGACGTGAGCAGATGAGGTTTTCACAATCTATTACTATAACCTCACGTTTCATGTTGAAAAAGAAAATAGCTCTTTCCTGTTTCTTCATATCTTTGTGCTCAAGAAAGACCTTAGTGGCAGTTTGACCAATTTTTCATTTTGATGGGAGAAGCTAAATTTAGAGTAATTATATAAAAAGCTAATTTATAAATTAAGTAAGCTATTAAACTTGCAAGCAGCTTCTGATCTTCAAGCAGTGGAAGCCAATCAAGACAGAGTACAAAGTTGGGATTGGAGAGAAAGATCAGTTTTAGTTGTCCAGCTATCAAAAGCCTTTTAATGAATACTGCTGTAGAAAATTACAAATGCCATTAATAAAAATGCTAAATGAGATAAATACTAATTTTCAAGAGTAATCTGCTTCATGTGAATCACAGTTCTGTCATGATCCATTATGAAAATAAGGCGTTCTGGTCATGGAAATGACTTGGAATGCACCTTCAACTGTATTTTACAAAGTTCACCATGACTTAGCAGAGATAGTCAAGGAGAAACATTTGTCACAAATGTTGCTGAGTTTGGGATTGATATTTAGCCTAATATTTTCTTAGCCCAAACAGTGAGCATCCTAACCTGGCATAATAGTCTTCTTGCACTCATTACATTTGGAAGAGTATTCGTTGGAGTAGCAATCAGTACAAAGTAGATGTTCCTCTTTTGCAGCAAAAGGTTTGTCCACCAATGAATTCTTGCACTGGAAGCAGTGGAAGCAGGTTTCGTGCCAGTGGCGGTCCTTGTAAGACAGATCCTGTAGAAATCCAAAACCACAGAGTAAGCGGAATGAATAGTTTGCACAACTGGAAGCTCAGAGAACGCAAACATGTCCAAATCTGAACCACAGCCAGGAGCTAAGGCTAATCGCACAGCTCAAGAAAACAAAATGTTCTGATGAAGGTGAACTTATTTTGCTATGATAACCAAGAACAGCTCATGACAACTATTGACCTTTTTTCAATTTGAGGTAACCTTCATTTTTTGTATGTGCAGAGGAACAACTAGTTTCATTTAGGTATTTCCTTTGGGAATAAAGCCCCATTTTTGGGTCAGATTAAAACTTGTTAACCTTATAGGTGTAATAGACTTCCCCTATTTGTCTTAGCTATTGCTGATTTCTAGGTCATTTCATAGCCATTCATTGCTGGACAGAAATCCTTTTCCCAATTGTTTTCTGGTATTTATTCAGTTCAACAGATTTACACCAAGGGTGGAGTTGGTCTGATCTCTGTTCCTTTTTTTTTTTTTTCACTCCAACTAATTTTTACCGACTCTTGTATTTTGATTTACCTGTGTTTCAAATGTGGATCAGACTGAAAGATGAGAGATCACATCTTACCTGTAGCCAGTGATCCAGGACACTCTGATCAAGGGATCAGCATGGGCACCTAAGTATTTAAAATACTCTCCGCAGTGGTACTTTTATTATTTAAAAAACCACAACAGTCCTTCTAAAAATTGAGACCTAAAGGGATGGATTGTGCTTTTTAAAATTTAAATTAAGGTGGCCTAATCCTGTCACGCTTGAACAGCGTCTTTGGACTTCAAACAAAATGGAGCTTAGATCATTACAAGAAAGGGTGTCTATCCCAAAATATATAGGCTTTGGTTTGAGGTGGGAGTGTGAGGGGCTAGTATTGTCATGAGCGGGGAGTATAAAAATTCCACAGAAAGAACTTCTCAGGTTGTGCCTCAGGATCCACTATGTGTTAATTACAAGCACTGAATTAATCTGGTTAACTGAAGGAAAAGAATGAGTTGTAGAAGATCAGATTTTTTAGTTGTGTAAATAGAAGCATCACAAAGTGTTCAGACAGAATCTGGCCTAAGCCGCTCTGCGTCAGTCAGTACAGTCACAGGTAACTCCAAATGTGCAGTCTTAGCCCAGAGCTAACAACAGCTACCGTGGATTTAGGTTAATCTAAAATAACCACACGTCGTGGCTGCAGGAGCCTTGTTCTCATAAATAGCTAACGGGAACACTGAAATAGTTTCACCTAGCTCAGCTGATATGGAGTAACTTGTAAACTATAGTAACTTCAGCCAGAATTTGACCATGCAATGAAGACTTTTTGCTTGGATATCTGTGCTACTTACCTAAATTTCTTCGATCATTATGAAAAACAATTGGTACCCAATGTATCTTTCATTTCTGAGATTGCACTCTGTGATAGAATATCTAAGACCTCTACTTCACAGCTTTCAGACAGCTGTTTATTCAGCTCATCTATTCATTTCAGCTAACTCCTTTTGAAACAACACAAATTTCTGACTAAAATTTTAATCTTTTCTAATAGCAAAATGAAAAAAGTCGTCTTTGGAAATTACATGTTTTTCTCTTTAAATGAAGTTGAATAGCCTAAATCTGATCTCAGAGGGGAATAATATTTTCAACAGAAAAAATACAACGTACAGCCAACAGTTTTCCAAAATGTGAAATTTGCCTGCTAGAAAGTAGAATGAGAACAGATCTGGTTTTCTTTCTGTTGTAACAGGTTGTACAATTTTTTTTTTTCCCACTTGCTGCCTTTCTCCTCTTTTTGCCCTATTCTGCAAGCTATTTTTTTATCTCCAAAATTCATGTGCTGGTATCTGCTTTTGTTCTGCCTTATTTTATCAATAAAATTATACCCTGGAGAAGGTGTGTGCCTTTTAGAAGAGTACTGAAGACAAGGATTAGGTGTCAATGATGAAAGGTTTGATCCTTGAGTCAGTTATGATGGCAGCTTCTATAGACGGTAACTGGGTAGGTGAAAATAGCAGATATTTCATCATGGCAAAGCGATGAAGCGCAACTACAACCCAAAGTACCCAAGATACAGACTGACTTGCACAATCTAGCTACCTTGGGTGATTATAACAGATACTGTCATCGAGCATAGAGGGAGTCTGAGATGTCTGGCGTTGACATGCCTGCAGCAGAGTATTAGACCGATAAAATGGATATTGCTTTCTCTCTCTGAATCTGTCACATCTGAAGCGAGGAAGTCCAAGGTACTGATGAAACCGTTTCTGCATCATGGCTGTTCTTAGGTCGGTGTAATAGAGTCTCTGAAAATGAGGTTTGGTCTACTCCAGCGTGTTGCATCTCCGACTGGAGCCTTTGGCTTGTACGTCACCTGTGGATGTATTGATCTGGAATGGATTCTACACTGGAGAAGTTGCACGTGCAAAACTAACTTCAAGCTTGTCTGACTGTCAGGCTGGTCCTCAGTTAAGCTCAAAGAGCACCAGGTTTACTCTAGGCATGCAACCTCCAGGTTATGCTAGCCGATTGTAACCTAAATAAATCTGTTCCAGCAGAAGGTACAAGAGATGTACAACTAATTCCTGTTGATTGCATGGATTTCCAGGAAGAACTAATAAAGAAAATAATATTGTGGACTCAGAACTGGAGTGTATCCTTAAAATATTGATGAGCGTGACTTCTCAGCTGCTTTGTGCAGCTCGAGGGAAATGAGTTCCCGGTGCTACATATTTTAACTGGAGCTTTTACTGCAGCCTATGTTGCCTAAAAGAAACATAGAGTGTGACTCTTTTTGCCATTGATCTGTGCATCTGCCCATGAAAACTGTCAGCCACGTGCTCTTGTTAGATAAAATACAAGCATAGATAAGAGACTTGTTAGATAAAGCACAGATAAGACTGAAGAATTATGATTGATATTTGCGAAGTGGAATGTTTTTTTACATACATAGAGATGCGTGCACACATGTTCATGGATATGGTCTGTCCTGTACGAGTGTTTTGCAGCTGAAGTGCAGAGACCACCAGACCAGTTCCAGATGTGCTACGAGTGAAAAGGGAAGGGGGGGAGGGCAATGCCTGCCTCTGCAGAGCGGCGATAAATCCTGCAGCAGAATTTGCAGGGAGAAATATTTAACACTTCATTCAGTTACATTTATTCTGAACACGGAAAATAATCCTACCCTTATCTGGTTTCACTGGAAGATAAAACATAACCAAATTAACAATCCCTGAAACTACTCAAATTTGAATGGGTGCTTTGCTCAGCCTGATCTGAGAATCAGTCTCAGCTGAAAATTTCAGCGTTCCTTGGGTCAACCAAATGAATGATGGATCTTTCTCAAACAGACGGCAGAGAGTCGGCCAAGCGGAGGTCCTTTGTACACACTCAGACGACTGTAAGAATACGTTGCAAGCAAAAGCTAATGCAGATCCTGTTTCTATCCAAAACTTTTGAGAGTCATCCCCTGCAAGATAGGTATGAAACTTTTGGGTTTGAAAAGCCATTATGTGCTTTTCAAGCAATTTTATTTTCACTGATTTTCATGATGTCACCCCCAAAGAAAACTTTGTCTAGATAACTGTTTTCAACGTTGGCAAGATCAGGTTTTATAGCTCCTCCATAGTTCTGTGTGGTTTTGATCAGCATGGTTTATTTGGCCTCTATGATGGGATTGCAGGTGACTTTTTTTTAAACTAGAAAAGTTTGTTCGTTTTTTTTAAACTAGAAGAGCCCCAAGACTAGAGTTACCAGGTAACTGGGTTAAGCATAAACTCCTCATATCCTGCAACTATATTGTCTTATACTCTGGCTTTATAGGTCTAAGTAAACTTAAGCCATTATGCATTACCTTTTCTCCTGAACTGGCTTTCAACAGGAAGAAGGAGCTTAGAAAGCTTATTACCAGAAGAGTAACCGTATATGTTTGTTCATGAATGAAGACTGCGGACTTTTTTGTTTTGCCCCAGTGGTCTTTTCAGAAGGTTGAGCAGAGGAAATGGGGTACGCCAACAAAATGCTGTACAGATTTTAGCCACATGCACCCTGTAGCAAAACACTTAAGTATGTTAAACTGGCACATACCTGTCAAAAGCATCTTTAGAAAAGGTAAAAACAAGCGATATTGTGCTGAACCCAGCCCCTCAGGGATATGAGAAGAGATGAAGGGATCTGCCTCTTTTACCATTCCACTTCACAACAACTAGTCTGATATTCAGTAATGCACTGAAAAAGTGTTGCAACTCAGGACAGGGTTTAAACATTAAAAATTAGAAAAACAATATTTTCTCCCTTTCCTGATCCACATTACTAGAGGCTTTATTTTCTGTTTATTTTATGTGTAAGACTGACCCTTTTGATTCCTTTGTGGCCTGTGTGCTGGCACAGTAGCTTTATCTCACAATCCACTTTTAATTTCATTCTCCCATTTTGCAGAGAATTTTCACCCCCTCCTGCCTGTCAAGGCCAACTTGTGGACTGCATTAAACACTGGATTACTGTAGGTATTTCCTGTATTTGTGATGGTTTCTGTGCCATAGGGCCTGCAAGGAAACTATTAAAAAAAGCCAACATCAACCAAAAGTCACACTTCAGCAGTTAAGCAAATGAGAACATAATGGATGGATTTCCAGAAAGAAGCGTGAAACTGTAGGTGTGGTGAGCTTTCCCCAGGGATGTAGGTGACGAAATGCCAATTCTTTTTAGAAAGAGTAAATTTCCGCTAGAACCTGTTGGTATATGGATAATGCGCAAGAGCTGCAAGAGAAATGGCATTGTGTTTTTCTGCTGCCTGCCAGTGCCTCCTACCACTCAGCATACAAAGCTTTTGCTCTGGCTGTGAAAGTTTCATAAACATCGGCGAGAATTGTTTACAGTTAGCGAAATGGCCTAAGTCCAAAGGTGTCATTCAGACACCTGTTGTCACTCAGGGTTTTTTTGGTGGGGAAAAAAAAAAGCATTTAAAATAAAAAACAAATTAGTTATTACTCAGTTACATTCACATACCCATAAATTACCATAGAAAGACAGTGAAGCAAATTCTGCCGTGATTTGAATTCAAAGAAAGCTTCTCTTTGTTGTCTTGTGGGCTCTCTGTGCCGAAGCTAAAACACAAGGTGAATACCCGGCATCGATTTGACCCTCCGAGAGCCCAGCGCCGTCAAAGCCGGAGTGTCACAGCGTCCGAGCAGGCTGAAGTTCAACTCGGGTGAGTTGATTCCACGTACCAACGCTGATACACTACGGTAGCGTCAGGGACGGCGAGCTTGCTGTCCTCTTGTCAACACCTCTTTTACTTTGGTGTAACCCTTTCAGCTATATAGAGGGGTTGCTTTTAATTGGGAGGGCTGGTAGGAGGGAAATTAAGAGCATCTCAATGGCAGCTGGGTTCTCATTTTGGCTCTTAGTGTAGAGAAACAGCGGTGGCCAAGAAGGGACTTGCAAGGGAGAATTTGAGGTGAGAGCTACATGGAACTTCTCAGGCTGTAATAGTGATGTGAGGATGGGTGCCTGATGCAGAAGCCTGCATGTGACCCTTTCTGCTAACGCTGTCACTCCAGCATTAGGTTTTAGTTCCAAATTTTACAGCTGTATAAAAGCTATGTCAGAACATACAAATAAATACAGAGTCCATTTTGTACATGCAGTAAACACACTGGTTTTATTCCCAAACACGGTACAGTTTATCTTCTTTGCTGAAGGGAAAATGCAAATGCAATGTGCAAAAAGATATATATATAAATACATACATATATGTCTGTATGTATATATGGGTATATTATGTGTTTATATGCATACAAACATATATGTCTGTATGTATATAGGGGTATATTATATGTTTATATACCTATGTATATATACAGTTTAATGAGGAGCGGAAGCATGATTTTTTTGTGTTACATGGCTGAATTATGCTCGGTAATACAGTGCACAAGCTTTGACTGAAACTTATCTTGCGGCTGAGGCACTTACAAGGGCGCTCTCAAATGTATTCTCTAGCGTCTGTTACTGTTGTTGAAAAACTACTCTAGTTTTCCTCTCAGTAGGAACATTAATAGGATCTCTTTTTCTACCCAACCACGTGTTTTTTTTTCAGAAAACTTGTATGAGTTTAAGTTTGCAACTTTTATCCATCTGTCTGAATTTGGTTAAAATTGGTCAACAGGTTCAAAAGCTGCAGCATAAAGCATGTACAGGCACAAAAAGCGGCCACAGAAACTAAAAAGGTCACATTTGTTTCTGGTACACTTTATATCTCTTTAAGAAATCTTTATTTACTATCTTATAGTTGTGTTTTCCACATGTAGTTCTGGTTCTGTACATATATAAAATATTCTTATATTGCAGACAGTTAGGGGCTTTTTTTTTCTATCTGCTATCAGGGTGTGTCTTGCTTAAAAGTACAGAAGAGCAGTATATCGGATAACACCCACTCTCCCTAAATCCATAAATCTGGGTTGAAAAGTTCAGCCTGATTAATTCCTGAATACTTTGTCCGAGATTTGTTGAAGCTGGTCCAAGTTTTTAAATTCTTGAATATCAACACATGGAAATATCTTCTCAGGGGATTAGAAAGAGACCTTAAAACAAAAGCACATTCTGGAATGGGGCAGAAATATTTTGCTTTTTCAGGTCAGGCCAGCTGTATCTCTTCTCTAATCTGAATATTTATGAGCTGTAGGAAAGCTGGCAGTTTTACACCCTCTTACAGATTATTGCCAGTTCCCTGTCATGATGGTGAAACATTCTCACCTTTTTAAGGCTTCTGAAAGGGGCTTTCCTACTGATTTGCCAATAGGGTGGGATAGATCAGTTTGGAAGATGTGAGACATTTATTTTTCTCAATCTGAGTAAGCGTGTATTTTTGTATCTCTGAGCTAGTGGTAGATCGGTAGCATGAGTAATAGAGACTAACTGGTGCTTCTAGAGGTATGGATCAGCAATGTAGGAAATAAAACAGCAGACCTCCTCATACCAGTCAAGAATTCTGTGGCTGTGCAATGCAAATTGCTGTTCTAGTGCAAACTCGCTCCGTCAGTGAATGTCTTGGCCAACTTTGTGCAAGGAGGATGTATATTGGATGAAGTCTGCCTATAGCAGTCCAACAGACACTTCACTGGATGGCTCAAATATCATCTGTCTTCATTCAGCCAGAGTAAAACTACCATGAACTCCAGTTGTTTGGGTTAATTGAAAAGAAATGCAGGTGGTCACACCTTATTTGTATCAGGTAGGTGTTTCCATGTGGTGCAGCAGTGCACAGCTCAAGCAAGCAAGGGCTCTGCTCTTTCCTCCGCAACCTTTAGTTAGACTCCACTATCATCATTCTGTACTTAAAAGGCTAATTATTCTGTGTTCTGACTGACTTATTACTTGGGTCAGCATTAGCCAGATTTTTGTGGTCAGTGAGTTGGCAGCTTCTCTTGAGCATGTCTTGTCTCTTGACAACAACTGAGTTGTCGTCACTGCAAGGCCAAGCGGTGGCTTACCTCCCTCTGACCCCAAAGTAGGCAAAATCAGCTTCTGCCACCTTTCCAGATCCCAGCTGGCCCCAAGGACAGTTGGACTCTCCTAATGAGTTAGCGATACTTTCCAACATCGGATCATCCTGTGCCTTAGGGGGAGAAAGGGGTGTTCTTCCAGTTCTATTAACACGCCTGGGTAAAGAAGGGTTTGGCAAGTGAAGTGGGAAAAGCAGATACAGCGGTCCGGAAAGCATGTTCTCCCACCAGAAGAACCCCTTAGGTAGCTGTTAAGCCGGATCCTTCCAGGTGGTAGCCCCATGTCTCACACCTGCGGATCCAGGCTACCATCAAGATTTCTGTAACGACACAAATCTGGCATACCTTGCAGTCAGCGCCAATAGGTTTCTTGCATTCCTCGCAGGTATTGGAATAAAGGTTTTCATAGCATTTCACGCAGTAGGGGCTGTCCTCCCTCAGGATGTACTTCTTACCAAAGAGGGACTCTTTGCAGTAGTGGCAGTCAAAGCGTTCAGTCATGTTGGTGTCTGGAGTCCAGCTATCCTGTCACGAAGACAGAAATAGGCACGTGTTAGACTGAGCTGTACTTGACCCAATCCCCCAAGAAAGGTTTATCACATTGTACCTCAATTCTAATTCAACTTCCAGTCAGATGAATGAACACAACAGGAAGAAACTGGACTATAAATTTTGCAGTGCTGAGTAATGACAACGGCCCATCTACTTTAGCCATCCACTGACCCGTCTTTGACCAGAGCTAGTGTTAGAGATGAGAGAGAGGAGTAAATCCTGAGTTTGAAGAATTCACATGGGATTTGTGAATGGGATTTGACCAATAGGTCCAAAGCAAGAAGCTGTCGCTGTAGGGGTGGAGGGAGCCGAGTACATTAAGAGGATGAGCCAGCTGACCTTCAGAAGGAGCAATATCTCCTCCATAAAGAAATATGAAGGATTGCATTGACTTTAGTCGTGGCAGGCTATCGGGCATCACTGTTATGTGCTTCTGCTCCTTCCTTCTCCACATTCTCAGTGAGCCAACGTCTGGCAATCATTGTCCTGCAGTGGGACACCAACCCTCCATCTCTGCCCATGCGTGGGCCTGTGGGCACTGTTAACAGCAGGAGATGTGGGGTTGGTGATTGTATATGTGATTTTTCTCTCCTGCAGTTGAAGGAGTTATCCAACAGCTGTAGCATACTGGGACAGAAACGGCTGCCCTGGTTCAGGCAAATTTCAAACAATGATTACAGAAGGGGAAAAAGCAAGTAGAAGAAACTGCAAATGATGTATCAGCTTGTCTGAATTAGGGACAACTGCTGTTTGCTCCTCCGGTCTTGTTATGTCTCCAGCATTTTCTGGATGCACACACAAGCAACGATGAGACAAATGCCTTTGATTACTTTCATGAATGTTCATTATTACCCGGGACAATTTATTCTGGGTTTCATTAGAGTCATCTGCTTCTTTCTTAACCTGAGGCTTGTAGTGTGTGTTGCACCTGAAATCTGTTTGGAGGTTACAGCTGGAGCAGAGCATAGCTGCCTGCTTAGGAAGGGGAATTTCCCAGGCAGAAAGCACATTCCACCTGGACTGCATGATCTTCACTGCCTGCCAGGCCTCATCTCCTCTTTAAGCCACATTTAATCTATAAAACCTTAAATGTTTTGGGTACTAATGGCTTAAGTGGCTACCTCTGTCTTTCACACACAAGTGACATTTATAGCAGCTGCGGTCCTTTTGCCAACTGCAGCTCTCGTTTTTAAACAAAAAGTTGTTACTTGCTTAGTGTTTTTGGCAGAGGTTGCTCGATTCCAGAGTTTGTCCTCTCCTTCTGGCGGTGGGAGCTACCCTTTGGGTATTCTGAAATCCTGAGTTCTCCTCCAGGGTTTCAGGTTTTATTATTATCTTTTATACCCCATAGCTGGGGTTTGATTAAGGTTTTAGGGCAGTTTGAATGTGAATGGACAAAGTTTGTTTTGATAGCTAGAAAGCTTTTGTTGTTGTTGTTTTTAATGCTCGGTCAACTGCCGAATTGTGTGGTGAATCGCACGGACTAAGAGGTGAGTACCTAAGCGATGGCTCAGCTGCTAGGAAGTCTTTTGAACTCCAAGTAACTACTAAAGAAGAAAGAGAGACAAACTACCAAACCCCAAAATGTTCTTGGAAGAAAAATCCTGACAGCTGGTCATCTGTGCTACTGACAACCCAGAAGGAGTAGCAGTCCCGCTGCTTTGACCCTACAGATGCTCTAGGAACTGATTAACGTTCTTATCCCAAAGGGCTGCTAGGAGTATGTTAGGTGCTTTTGGTCCTTAAGGAGTAGAGAGGATCATAAGGACTCATAAGAAAAAGACGGAAAGTAAGAAGACTTATGCTGGAGAGAGAAGAGCAATGATGACCCAAAGTTTCCCTCTAGCCCATCTGTAGCAGCAGTGGCTAGCAATGGAAGTGTAAGGCAGGAGAGCAGGGCTGGTACAGGGTGGTCTTTCCTTAATAACTGCTTCCAGCCAGTTATTCTCCTCTTGAAGCAGAAGTTCAGCCTTTACCACAACATCTAAAAAGTGATGGTGGATTTATTTTCCCCTCTGTTTTGAGCCTGTTTACACCCCCCAGCCTACATAACGCATTTGTACTTTCCCATGATAGAACTAGACAGGATTTAATTTCCTTCTAGGAGTAGTTTCAGTAAAATGAATGGAGTCAGACCAGTATAAACTGGTGTGTGTATGTATGACCGAGTGAGAGGGAGTGATAGCTTTGTATTTAGGACAGAAATCTGTACTTTTTTACCAGACTGTATTAGATATTTTTTCCAAATTATATGACTTGGCTGCACAGTTAACATGCATTATGACTAAGTTAAAGTGTGAGCAGGAACCATTTATGAACTTGCGTTTTTCACCTTTCTTCAGAATTAGTTCTTTCTAACCCTGAATTAAAAGTAGATGTGTGATACCAAGAAGTGAAAAATTTCTCTGCAGTCAAGATGTGTAAAAGCAAAAAACCCACAGAGTGTGATTCCTTTACAGCTTTATACCATTTCTGTCCTTCATCTGAAGCTGCTTAATGTAAAATACAGAAGTCGTTTGGGACTGGAAGAAGGACAGTTCCCTTAGAGGTGGATGTTCCTGTCTCTTGGTCACAGGAGGTTTCTTCTTGAGTGCTGTATTATTATTTTCTATGCTTTTCACAGAAGCAGAGGCAAGCATTATTTAATAGATTTGTTTAATAATTTATTTAATTATTTAATAATTTATTTAATAATTATTTAATAGTCACTGCCACTATTTTAGAAAATGTGGCACTCGGCTCCCTATCCTGAAAGGGATCTGGTTTTGTTAAATGTGGTCTGAGATTGTCATAGTGGATTGTCCCCTTCGCCCCGAGGAGGGAGAGGCAGGCCTGATTTTTATGTCCCAAACAGATTTAGGGCTGACCTCTGCTCTATGAAGACACTGCAGGGGCAGCTGTGGATGGGGTTTGAGGCACAACTCCGGAGATCTGGGAAATCAAAAGACAAGAAAGGAAAGTCTCCAAGATCTGCATTTTGGTTTTAGTTGCGTGAATCTTTTATTGGATCTGGGACCAAGTTCAGGTCCGATATCTCTTAAAGTTAGGAATTCAGGTTCATATGGTTTCATTCAGAAAGCTGAAAATCAGGGTGAAGCATCCCAAATTCCAGGCTGTTTAGATCTGGGCCTTGGATTGGATCTCATGATCTGCTATATGATATTCTGAGGATATTTGACAGGGTTGTGTCTTCTCTGGAGAGAATTAAATGTAATCACAGGGCTTATGTCTACTGAAAAAATTAGCAGGAATGTCAAACAAATAATTTCACTGTTGTCTTACAAACAAGAAATGTGAAATCATGCTAAGTAATGTTTTTGCCTGTTGCTTTGTACACATGGTCCTTTACATCGCCAGTCCGTTGGTTCCTGTCATATAAAAAAAAATTGTGCTTAGCTTAGTGCAGGCTTTATGCGCTGCTTTGGGCTTTAAGAAAAAAAACCAAAAGACTTCACAGGTGTAGATGGACACGAATTGCAATTCAACCTCCTTGCCATTGATCTATTTCTTCCTCTTGTGTTTGATACTTGTCGGCCATAAAGCTTTGTGGGCCAGAGGCTCATCTTTATTACACCTCTTTGTGGTACAACAAGGTCTTTGGATTTTATCGCAGTAGTCATTTTATACTTATGCTTTTTCAGACTGCTCTCAACATTATCATGAAGGAGAAATTGATTTTTTCTGCCATACAGTCTCCCTCCTACAACATTAGACATAACAAGTACATCTCCAAAAGGAAAAGAACTTTCCATTGCAAGCCCAGAAAAGAAGTTACAGCTTATGCCAAATGTTAGCGCTACCCACGTTGTGTCTTCCAGGAAGTAAGAATTGGCATGAAAATCACCAAAAAGTTAGTAGGCTGACTTAAAAACTATGCTTCTTTCCTCTTCTTCCCCTGTTTGCTCAAATAGTCTCATTTTACTAGCAGTAATTGTTAAAGTTATCATACTGGCTCATAAAAATTAGGGCTCATAATATTATTAAGAAATCACCCAGTGTTCCCCCATCCCATGACACTATTGACTACTGGAAAGGGGGACTAGGTGCCCCAGACCTTGCCCGCTTTTCCAACTATGTCTGCAAGCCTAAAAAGAGATGCTCTGTGCATCTCTTGTTTCAGCCCCTCTTAGAGGTGTTGAACACTGAGAGGTACAGACGCACCAGCACAAGAGAGAGAAAGAAGTCACGGGAAAATGTCTGAAAAATGTAGGAGCCGTGTAGTTTATTCAGTGAAGCTCTGATCTCTTGTAACAGAATCTGGAGACACAGAATTAAGCCCCTGTAGATGCTGAAGAGGGACTTGCTGTTGACCTCAGTTGGGTCAATTGGGCTGGGGCTCTCCCTGTGCCCCTAGAGCAAGATATTCTGTTAGCAACCTGTGTAGGAAATAAAAGGTCTTTGGAGACACCCATCTTCCTCCAAGAAGTACACACGTTTCTCCCACCTGACTTTTTTTTTTTTTCCAGAAGAACCGTGCACATGGAGAATTTTCTATCTGTTTATTTTCCTCCCCTCGAGAAAGGAAGATTTGTGCCTGGCAACTCCAGTGACACAAGCCATGCAGATCTAGAGCATTTGGAAACAATTTATGTTAATGTTCCAAAGATTAAATGCAAAGATTTATGATATTCTTTGCAACTATGAACTAGTAGTTCAAACTATGTTGGTCTTTCTGGCAAGAGGTGATTATTTTCCTGTAACTTAGCAGCTATTGCCACATTCATTATCTATCATCTCATTGCAGCAACTGCAAGCCACTCTTCTAAGAGCTAATCATTTTTCCAAACTAGGCCACAATGCCATGCAAAGAGAGAAGGGAAGAAAGCTAATTTTATTTCTTTTTAATTTACTTTAGGAAAAGAAGAAATGACCATTTGCCAGTAGCACTGACAAGACGGGGGCAGGGGGATGTTACATACAGTCAGAATCCACCTGAAGTTCAGTGTGTGGAAGTTAGCTGGTGTAGATGCACACCATGCGCACCCAGAGCAGTCCTGTGCGTTTAGATTTACTCAACCACATTGAGGGATAGCAGCCCTCTTTCTTTGGCTGGCCAGGTGTAGCTTATGCTCTGCTTCATGGGATGAGTGCCCTCAGACACCGTTATGACAGAGCGGAGGGAGAGCAAAGGGAACGTTGAGTGCTTGGAGGTCTTGCTGGCCACAGGGCAGATGTTGCCTCTTCGAGTTGCTTGGATCCCTGACCTTCCAACAGCCGGTTCCTGGCCGTGGGGAGCCAAGCCAGCCATGCAGAACAGCCAAGTCTCCCTCCGTGGGCCACGGAGGGGCATTTACTTCTTTACACTAAGGATGGCCAATGCAAAAGCTAACCAGGTGCTGAGAGACAAGCGATGCACAGCTCATCCTGCAGGAAGGCCAGCCAGCCACTCTTCCCTTCCATAGGTTCTCCGACCCTGCCGGTGGCTACTGGGGTACCGCTGCGTGAAGGTGTGTTTCTTGAGTAAAGAGAGGAAAAGGAGAATACTTTTGCAAGTATGAGACACTGAAGCTTATTGCTATGACTGTTCATACCAACGTCTTTGTGTAGGTCCTTAAAAAGGGGAGGCATGATTACTATAGGGAACAAGTCGTTGGGTAACCCTGTATCCCATGATCTGGGGTTTATGCTACGCTTGTAAATGAGACAGGGCTGCCGAGACAGCTGTGACTCTACTCTTTCTCTTTTAAAGTTTTAAGTTGAGAAGAAAGCGGAAGCCTTTTCCTCTTGCTGCTGCTATGAAAGAGCAATCCTGTAGTAAGCTCATCAAAAGAATTTGGCACCCCGTCTTCAAGAAATCAAGGCCCTTATGGTATGTCATTGCTCTCCCAGAACGGCCCTGTCAACAAGCCCAGGCTGCTGTACCAAGATCCATATCAAGGTTAGCATATTAGAAGTACCTAATCACAGAGGTGTTCATTGCTGCTTCTGAAGGTTTTAAACTCAGAGTAGATATTCATAGAGCTCCTAGAAGCTCCCTGGCAAAAGTCAGGAAAACTTGGTTTGATAACTGAACATAATAGTAACAATAAAAAAAGTAAAAATCAAAGCAAAATAAAGAAACATCTCACTAAATATCCCACTCAGGCTTTTCTATATACATGCTAAATATTAAAAGCTATTTTAAAAAGTTTGGGTCTTAATGGACTTTTAAAAGTTACCTTAAAACATTCTTCAGAATCACAGGTTTTTCCAGCAACTCAGCTTCTTTGCGCATGGCTGACTTATTTTGCCTATGGTATAACATTCCGATGTCTCTTTTTAAGTACTTTAGAGCAATTTTCTGAGCAGACAGACTGCATTAACATGTGCAGATAACCAAAGCATACCTGGTTCCTGTCTGGATTGCACAGTCAGCCTATCATGAATTGGAAAGTGGATAGTCTGATATTTAAGATTGTTTTCCTTAACATAATATTAATGATAATACTAAAAAAAACCACAAAAGAAAGAACCAGACAACGTTTCTCATGTGGTAAGGTTCCTCGTGTGCCTGGCTAAAGTAATCCCAGTTACAGCAGTGGAGAAGGAACACTCTAGTTGTGGTTTCTGTGTGGTTTGTTGTGTTTGGCAGACAATAAAGCTCTGCTCCAGTTTAGAGCCACTCCAGTAGTGGTAGAGCAAGCACCCGTGGTAGTAACTACAGAGGCCACAGAAGACCTGAGCACTGGCACTTTGAAAGTGTACCCCACACAATTTACATTATGATTATCTGAGATTGCTATTGAAATGACTGGAGGATGTTTGGTCTCACCAACGTTCCTGCATACATTTCAATTACAAAAGGAGCCTGTTGAAATAACACGGTCCTAAATGTACCATAGCAAGGAAGAGCACAGTTCAAGCGGAAAGGCTTGCTCTTGTTTTCTGTTTTAAAGCCTTTTGAAACTGCTGTCTTCCTTCTTTCTGTTGCAGAATAAGCAGAGGCTTACTCAAAGAGAAAGATAAAATACTTGATATTACTTAAGCATAGAAATTTGTATTTCTAGTAAGAGCATTTAAGCAGATAGCAGAAAATGATAGAGGAGAAAAATAGTATAAGGTTAACCAAACCGATTGTTATATCTGGCCGTACCCAACAGAAACGATGTCTAAGCTAAATGACTGCAGAGACTGAACTCCAATGGAGGTTTGTTTTTCCAGAAAAGAATTGCTTTTTCTTATTGACAGGAACCCTGCTAATCCCAGAGAAATTAGACCTAAAGATAAAAATACCCAGAAAATGCCACGTGCTACCATGCAGTGACATTTCTGAATTCTCCTATATTTTTGAAGTCCTGCATAATACGATCCAGGGCACAAAATCAGAACCATGTCCCAAATATTCTACGTTTCCTTCTTTCTAGAAAGAACAAAAGCAAAACTGGGAGGACCCTATGGAGGAAGAACGCTTTGTTATTTGTCCTGGCCCCTAGCAGAACATCTCTGGGTCTCTCTGTCTGGTTCTGTTTACAGAGGCAAGACCACAAAGCCCCTTTCTGTCTAAGATAATTGGCATGCGTGGTGATTTGGAGGATCAGTTAATGTACGTCTTTCAGCTACCGTATAAAAATACTGTAGCAGTGATTGCCCCAGGGCTGTAAGGCATCCATACTTCTTGCTCAGCTGCTGTGCCGTTGGCTTTCCAAAACGTGGGAAAGGTGGCTACATAAACCTTAGAGGTACCCGTTCAGCTGGGCACATCTTATCAAAATAGATTGATGACACCTGGGTGAAACCAGTTTGGTCCAATTTGTTTGCTGGGGTTTGGGGCTGGAGACTGGACACAGAGAGCAAAGAAAATGTCGAGTCAAAGTACCTGTGGTGCATGAGAGATACAGGAGCAAGCACTGGAAGACACAGAGAGCCTGGGGACACGGACACAGGCAATCCTTTTGTGGGCGAGATCCTTTCTAACTGAAGAAGGAAGATGTTGGGTCCACCATGGAGAGATGCAACAGCGTAGTATGGAGGGGGGGGGAATTCATCAGGGGTGGGATCCTGGTCTCCGAAGATACTTTCGATCTAAATCTCAAGAGTGCTTCAGAGCAATGGCAAAATAGAGCTAGGTAAATGCTTACAGGTATCTTATGGTTTTATGCAACTCGCTACTTTTATTATGCAAGATGAAGCAAAGAGCGGTGGGTTTTGAGCCCTTGCGCCTGTGTTTGCCAAGGGTCTAGAACTACGTCCCACCACCAAAAGTGCAACCTTAGGCCCTTCTCTGCTGTGGTTGATATATTTGCAACTTTAAAATTGAAAATCGGTTGTGAAAGGGAGACATGAATATTCTTATGCTAGTGTTACGCCCACCTACATTCTCTTACAGCATATTACTCTATGTACAGTAGCCATTTAGCATCCTAGTTAATATTATCCTATATACTATAGAAGGGTATGTGAAAAGGAACAAAATTAGGACGGTAACTTTTTCACCTGGCATGAGTATTTTGATGTTCACCCTTAAAAGAAGCCTCCAGTGGTTTTTAATCAAACTGCCTCTCTCTCTCTAGCTAATTAGTATTGTTGAAATGTTAATGCTTCAGCAGCTGTCAATGTACCCGAGATTTATTTCCATGAAACCTGTCAGTACCCTGCCATTTCACACCCTCACTTGGGGTGAATCTGCATCACAAATAACTGTGCATATGTAAATGAAACATTAAAATTACACAATTAGAATTAATCAGTCTAAAAATGCAAATTATGAGATCCCCAATCTCTGAAGCAGTACTCAAGTGAGGGAAGGTGACTGCCTGCAACACTATACCATCCAGAGTTTCTCTGAAGGTGCTCGGGACCGATTTATCTGTCAGAGAAACATGAATGAGCCTCAGACCTGCATGTAACGAGTCTGCGAGGTCCTTGGAAGAGTGGCAGCGTGCTGGCCAGCGGCAACAGGCTTTACTTCAGTTTTTAGCCTGATTTTCACGCAGAAGAAACCGTTCCTTCTGGTTGATGGTGTTAACATTTGTCCAATCGTCCCTTAATTCTGTGAGGTGAGGCAAGGAGGTGAGGACAACAGCAGGTAAGATATTGCTTGGCTCTGGGGCTCAGGGCTCAACGCCCTGGAGAACTGAGCCAGGAGTCACTCGTGTGAATATGGGTCTTTACAGCCCTCCTCATCCCTTTCTTTTGGGATGAAAGCTTGAATTCGCAGCGCAATGCAACAGAAACTGTCGCTAGCCCTTACAATTACAGGAGCTATACTTTGTCATCAACTTTTGGGGTTTTTTTGGCTCCTGATGTTTAAAGCAGGATGGGATCCCGGAGGATCCCATGTGTGGTCAAAGGAGTTGTCTGGTTTTTTTCCTAATGCTAAGTGTGCCAGCTGGGAGCGCTCATGTCTGTATGGACAGGAGAGATGTGATTTCAGGGAAAGGGCTTCCCTAGACTCCCTTAAGAAACCATAAAGTCGTAGGTAGGAAAGAGGGCCTTATCTGTACCCAAATACTTTAGTTGGGAATCACCATTAGATGCTCTTCGTGGCAGGAACTTTACATATACAAACAATATCTGACACAGTATAGCCACTGCTATGTGATAACAGTGATCTCACAAAAAGTAGTAATATTTTGCTATAAATCCCAACCACCTGGAAGTGACTACTTGGTGCCTGCATGTGTAGCACTGCTGATTCCATGGGAGCACATTCAGCAGAATGGTGAGAACGGAAAATAAGTATATTATACCCCAGCACTTCTGCCACCTTGGGATCTTCTAAACTTTCTCAAAAGACCTCAAGAACTGGTCCATCCCCCAGCCTCAGGCCTGCTAGTCAGATGGAGATGTCAGGTGGGAACCCCAGGGAACTCTCACAAATACGATTTCTGGGCAATAGCGGTTTGTGTCCTTTCAGCTGCCCCGCTCACCTCAACTACATTTTGCCTCGGAAGCCAAAGATCATTATCTGTGTTATGGCTAGGGTAAAAGGTAGTATTAGTGGTGCTCTGGTCAGATTTTTGGATACAGTAGTGCCACTATGGCAGTGTTAGGAACTGAGTTTTCAATAAATATAGTACCTCATATCCTTTTTTTTTTTTAAATTTTCTCCAAATGTGGTCAAAAATATACACAGACTCTTTTGACAGAGCAGCCTTTAGAGTGCATCCTTTCCCAGTTATATGTACAGAGGCAGGAAAGAGACAGAGATTTTTATGAATTTAAAAAAAAAAGAGGCTGTTTTTCTGCCTTCCCAATCCAAACGCCTGAAGTAGTCATTTTCAAAGTTTACCATCTGCCTGATAAAAGGCACAGAAGATTTTAGCCAGAAAGCAGGCAGTCCATAGATTTATGAACTGATGAAAATAGGGTTCATAGCAGAAACCAAATGGCAACCTTAGTTATAGCATTCCTTCACATTCAGATGCATGTGAGTATCTAATAACATACAGCCTTCTGTTGGTCCCTTCTAGGGCAATTCCTATTTAAGACAGAGTACAAATATGTATAGCCAACAATAAACGTTATAGCTACTGACTGTGGCAATCTCATTGTCAATCAGCAATCAGCAATCTTAGTTAATATGGGTCTAGATAGGAGTCCAGGGGGTAACAATAACAGACCGAGTGCTGCTGGTATAGAGATTTTATAAGGTTTGCTTTCTCGTGACTATGTGTGTGTCTCTGTACACAGAAAAGCTGAAATATGCAGGTGTCTGGGGAACTAAACAAAAGCCATATCCCTTTAGGGAAGTAGAAAGTTTAGAACAGCCATTAATGCAGACAATGAAAGTTAGTATTTCCTTTATTATGTACACAGAGAAATCCGTGTTAGACAGCGTACATGAAAGACCTGGGTTATCGTGGCTGCACACACATGCTGGCAGAGAGAAGCATGAAAAGAAGGAATTCAGAGCTATTAACTGGGATTTGCGCTCTAATTTATTTTCTCCACGTAAAAAGGAGAAACGTGATGCTGATGGCTCCCCATTTTTTCCCGCACACAATCTGTCCACAGTGTTTTCCCACAAAGAGGAAAAGCTACCTTTGTTTCATGTGCATCTGCTCTTGCTACAGTGCAAAACCGCTCCTTTGTTGAGCTCGGCAGCAGGAGTGTGCACGGAGGTGTAAGGAATCTAAGACCCCAGCTTCTACTTTTTATCACCTCCCCGGTGGATTACCCACGCAGCACAATACAGTCATTAAAAATAGTTACACATGAAATGACCCAGCCCCTCATCAGCTCGCTGATGTGTCGCTTTACGGACAGACACGCAGCAGTCATTGCTCCGATAAGAAATTTGTCTTTTTCTCCTCTTCACACCCCTCGCTGTGCGCTCAGGAGAAAGGGGGACCGGCAATCTCTCTCCTCGCATCCTTACCCGACAACCCACTGGGGCATTAAAGAACCCTCTCCTCCGCTCCGCACCCTTTGTTTAAAGCGACGCCTTCAAAGATGTATTCCGTGGGTAGTGGGGAGGGAGGGGAAAAAAAGGGATATTTACTTACAGAGCCGTAGCGGGCAGCTAATGTCACCTCCCGGACCAGGGACAGGGCTCACATCCATTAACGAACGTGCAAAAAGCACACCGGCCTGCCTGCAGAGGAGAGCCGACCGGCTCGCCGGGGCTTTCTACTGCCTGCGAAGAGCGGCTCTTCCCATTCCAGCCCTGCAGTCAGCGTTGTGTGGAAAGAGGCTGCTGCCTTCCCCAGCCTAGTGAAACCCCTCTCTATCATTTTACCATATAAGGAGACAAAAGCATCGGAGACACTCATTCTTTTAGGCGCTCTGCAGCTGGCATTCGACACTTTTTCTATTCCGAGGGTGTCGATACTTCCCCCCCTCCTAAACATCTTGTCTTTCTTGGCCCCCTTCCTAAAATAAGGCTCCCCCTCCCCTCCTCCAGCCTTTGTTTCTCTAAACCCCTGACGCTTATTAATAACGTAGCTTTGCTAAGTCCGAGGGATCGCGCTTTACAGAAGGAAAGGTTTTACAGCGACTCCAGCCCAAACGTTTGTAAGGCTGCTCACCTGGCTGAGAGAATAAAGTTAAATTTGGTTAAATTTGGTAGCAGGCTTTACTCGCTTTGGCTGGTTTTGCCTGCTGAGACTTAGTGCCTTGCCCAGAGCAGAGTGAAACAAGCTGTCTCTCTTCTCCTTCGTGGAGAGGTGCACATTTTTCTGAGGAGCAAGTGTGCAGGCGTTTCTTTACAAGTGTTCAGAGCCCGTTCTTGTTGCTCTCCACCCTTCTTTCTTTCCAAGTTCCCCCATAGTGAGGAGGAAAAAGAAGAAAAGCAGGGGAAATAATTAATGAAACAAACAAAAAACCCCCCTCGTGTAAGAGAAAGCCAAAGGAACAGATTGTCGCAGCACATGCTCGGACCCAGTGGAAAGCCCTGCCAGTGGGCACGTGTTAAGAAGAGGGGGAACCATAAAACCTCCTATAACCAGGAACTAATTTTTCTGCTAAAAAAAATCCAATTTCCTCTATCAACGATCCTAGCAGAAACACATTCTTTTAATCAAAACCGTGAGGGTCCTGGGAAACCTCCCAGAGGGAAGAATTTGGATCAGAAGCGCGTGGGAGATGTCTGCTCTCTGCCATTTGAGGGGTAGGGTGGGGAGGCAATTCAGGGCAATACTTCAGTAAGGACTGGTGCTTGGCAAAGGGATTTGATTTAATTTGAATGCTTTCAACCTTAAGAGACAGCAGTAGGATAAAAATGTAAAACCCATTAGCCCGAGACAGCGTTGCTGTTGTTTTGCATCCAGGTGACGCGAGGTAGTCCAATGTCCTTTTGCATTAGACACCAGGCGGTGATGCAGGCGTGCATATGGGTTGGCTAAGGGTTTTTCTTGCAAAACAAACTTATGCCAAAACCCTCACCTGTACTTACTGTCCTCTTGTGCACCCAAATGGTAGTCAGATTTGGAATGGGGGTAAAATGTCAGTCTCAGCTCTATTCAAAAGCTACAAAAGCACAGACAGAATAAAATGGTGGGAAAGGGCCATTCCTAGTTCTTCTATAAGGAGCAAAACCTCCTTTACAGAGGTGAGTTATTTTGGTGACCAGCAATGCCCATGGGTCGATCTGTCTGTCGCTGCAGCCTGCGCAGTTGTGTTTTCAAAACACGGGCATCGTGCCCTGGAGGGCTGACCATGGATGGATGGCATTAAGGACTTTGATTCCATGGCAATTAAAGCTTGTTTCAATCAAAGCTGCTGCACTCCCCAGCCACGTGTCCCTGCCTCCTCCCTTGCATTTGCACTGGCACTGGAAGATGAGTTAAACCTGGCAGTGAGCAATTTTTGGAGAGCCCTTGAGCTACCATGGAGCTGCACCTATGTCTTGGGAGAGCTGCTGGTTGGGCTTCCAGCCCCATCACCGGCTTGCTGGATGCCCTTGGACAAGACATTGCATCTTTCTGTTCTTTAGTTTCACTCTTTGTAAATATAGAGCTGAGAACAGGCAAACTCTTGTGTGGGTTGTTAGCAAATTTACAAAGGACTAGTTAGTGCATCATCATCATCATCATCAAAAAATGATGTTTCTTTCTTTCAGATTAAATTATTGCACAGTGACAACAATAATAATTAATTTCCATCTTAGTTACTGTTCTTACCTCAGCTCTGATCTAGAAGTGCATGTAAAGAAGAATAATGGGCCCTGAAGGTGATTAGATTTGGGCTATTTGAGTCAGTTTATTTCCAAACCTTTCTAAAACAAATTAAATACTCCAAACGTGTTATTCGATTTTTTCAATTTCCATTATATTTTCATTTCCTTATCTGTCCATTGACAGCCACTGCAGCAACCCTGCCAGACATTTTTTGATGTGACCTGCTGGAATACAATACAACTGTTTTCCACAATTACAAGTTAAAATATACCCCGGCTCCAGCTGAAATCGTTTAGTTTAACTGTTGCAGGTCATGGGTTGAGTTTAGGAAGATAAGATAGTTTTTGTCTGATTTAATCTAACATCTCTGACTCCTTGAATGCAGAAGAGCCTCTGCCAATTTTAAACCCAATGATTTGTGTGCTCACTCCGGGACTTGCTGCTCAGCAGCCACATCAAGACTGCATGGAGCTGCGAAAGGGATGGAGGAGCTCCTTCCCTCCTCCCATGATGTGGTGTATGCACTCCGTCAAACACTACTAGGCATGGCAGGGGCAATATCTGACCTCTTACCCTCCTTCAGTGGGCCTACCCCTGCTCACTTCAACTTCTAATCTGACAAGTACATATTCCTCAGTAATTGGCAAAACGCCCCACGCTCTCTTTCCCACCAGCATCAAATCCACTGAGGGGAAGAAAACCAATTTTTCTTAATGATAATTAAGGAAAGGGAGATGAGGAGGAAAGAGCAGGGGCTTTTTTCACTGGCAGATTTAATGTTTCAGTGACCCACGTTTGGGGTTTTTTGTTGTTTTATTTTTTTAAACTTCATCTGTTAGCCATCTTCAAGGCTTCAGAGGAGACAATGCGATGAAAACAGGGGGCAATGTTTCTAATAGTGTGCCTACATTTAAGGTTGAAAGTACAAGTACCATTCAGTGCCATCCTGTGATTTAGAAACATACCCTATGGCTTATATATTTCTCATCTATGTAGCATTTATGTAGCACATATTGCTTGTTCTTCAGTGCCCTGTGTGCTTTAACAGGTTTAATTCTAATGTGGGGAAGGCCATACCTCACATGTGGGAAACAAGACAGAAAAAGTATCATTTTCATAGCAGGACTTCTCAATGATTTTACTAATCCTTCAGAAATCTCACTTCAGCTACAGGGTTGACGCTGGAATAACTACCATTTCAGCACTTATCTCCTTTTCTGGCTGAAAAGAATGAACAAAGAAAAATATTGGAAAGAGACAGCTGGAAGTAGAATATTTCCTTTTCCCCCAGTTTGACTCACAGAGAAATTTAATGTTTCTAAGAGAGCAAGGGAGGTGGAAAGCTACACTTTAAGGTTTGAGAATGGCTCAGCTACTGACTGATTCCTTGCACCACTATTTTATCCTGGAAACTGTTAAGTTACTTTATCAGAATTCAGCAAATCCCTTTCTGATGCTGGAACCTGTATAATACAAGCTTCCATTAAATACGAGAGGGTGCATTTAGAAGAACTGCTATTTTTGGCACTACTGCTTAGGAAGTAGTATAGACTCATGCAGACATTGCATTTTAGTTCATTAAACCTAAAATAACAGCCAGGCAATATTAATTTTTTCTGAAATTTCATTCTCATAAGATGTTCTCAGATATGTAGTTTTGCCCCAAACCTATGAGGAATATGCGAAGGGTAAACAGATATTTTTGGTGTGTATTTTCTCTCCCCATTCCGTCCCCCAGTCACAAGGCTTTATGCAACATTCTGGTCTTCCTTTCTTCCCTTAGGTGAATAGATCCTCGAGTAGAAACACTCAGCAAGTAAGAAGTATCAGAGTTTCATAGACTCTGATGAAGAAATGATGGATACTTTTGGAAAATCCATTAAAGCCCTGCAGCCAAGGCAGATAAGGAACTTTACATGAAATGAAAGTCCGTCTGCTTTGGGTTGATGCAAGTCTTCTTTTATTTTTGGGAGGGTGTTTAGCCTAAATCAATGTGAAAAGCTTAGTGTTTTAGAAACTCCAATCTCAACTGGAAAAAATATTTTTCCATGTTTGCTTTCTTAATGTGTTTGAATAGTTTTCACATATAGTCTTAAACAATTTCCTCTAGTGCATTTAGAGAAAGGTGCCATGGCTTAGTAGCACTGAAGAACTCCTGGTTTTGTATAGGAAAAGTCATCTTCAGAAGGATAATAAATGTATTGCTATGTGATAAGATAGATGATACTGACTCAAATTCAAGGCTGTTTCTGCGATTACATGATCTGGGATGGAGCTGAAAGCAGTTTAGACCATTACGGTCAGTTTGAAAAGATTTTGTTCAGCGTTTCAAGTTAGTCAGGACCTCTTTTTCTATCCAGTTAGCCCCGGTTTCATTCAGAGAAATCTATCTCCTGAAAAAGATGTCTCAAAGGGAATGTGGCAGCGAGACACCGGTCAACATTTGGTCTGCCACGGTCTATGTAATTGCACCTATGCCCCTTTCTCCATGGACAGCTGAGATGCAGAGATGGTTTGTAGTGGATGACCCGGGCAGAAAGACAGCTACGTCCCCGCTGCTGCTGCTTTCCTCTCTCTCAGCTATGGAGACAAACAGCTCTTGACGCTAATGAAAAGTGGGGCATGAATCGAGGGGATCGAAGGAGAGAAGAGTAGTGGTGCTTGAGGAAGGAAGGGACAGAACACACCAGAGAAAGCTTCAAGGAGCAAGCCAGGAACTGGTCTCTGCTAAGGAAAATCCTTCTTGGTGATGGCTGAATTTTCAACAGCTTGGAAATCTGAGGGACCACATTACAGGACTGGCAAGTCCTTCGCTGGGCGAGCAACATTGTCAGAAGAGACAACCCAGGTCCTCGTGGATTAAAAGAAGCCATAAAATCCATCATGGGATAAAAGAAGATGGTCAAACATCTCTCCAAGCATCTCTCCAGTCTGCCATGTGGGCCAGCCACCCTGGAGAGCCCTCACCAGGCTGCTGACCAAGTGGAGAAGAAATCATGAAGAGTTGTAATGAAGTGAGTGGAAAGCAACCATTCTTCTTGTTGAATATAGTCTTCTCCTTCCCTACTTTCCCAACCATTCTTTCTCTTTCTTTCCTCTCGCTAGAGAACAGATGGAGCCTCTACTTTTAAGGAAACTGAAGCAAAACCTTTTTGTCTGTGCCATCCTCACCCCTCTTTGGACTCTAAGCATTCCTGACCCCCCTCGGCTCCATAGTTTGTTCATCTGTAAACATGGATAGGGAGCCTGGTGTCGTGTCTTTGGAAGTGCTTCGGGATCCAGAGGCAACCTCTGACAAGAGGTGAGTGGTTTTTAGAAACAGTGACTCTAAATGAGGATAGTGCAGAGATCTATGCGGAGGAGCTCTTGCTTCTTTCCTTTCCTCTGGATTCAGCTTGGTTGCGGTGTGGGGCCCTGAGTATGACAGATGGAAAGAGGCTTTTGGGTTTCCTACCCCTGCGGGTGGAACCTGGGATGTCAAATTACTACAGAGTTTGTAGTAATTGCTGGTCTTCTGAATTGGCAAATACTACCCCTTAATTTAGGATTTATTCATTTTAGTATAATCATGATTTATGGTTCCCTGTTTTAGAGACATGAAACAAGCACACTGTGATTGTTCCAAAAAAACTAATCACTCTGTGTTTTTGATAGCACGAGAGACGTGCAATTCTGTACAAAATAGCTCATATACCTAGTATTCCCTGCAGTGTTCCCAGCACGCTCCAGTGTTTTTAGACAAAGTCCCCTTTCCAGAATCGCCCCCCCTCCCCTCCTCCACTGCTCATGGCTTCTTCTCCAAAACCTTACTTGTGTGTGAATAATTTCCTTCTGCTCCCCTTCATGCTTTTTCTGCCTGCATCCCTGACATGTTTTACGACCCTCTAGAAATAGTCAACAGCGACGTTTGTAACTGCTGTTTCCCCTTATCAGCCAGCCAGGGGCCCAGGGAGCTTCTGAGGAAAGAGAGGTTTTTAAAATTGAGCAGTTGGCGGACACCTCAAGAACTTCCCTAACTCATTTCCAAGGCAGGAGTGACAACATCTAACTTGTTCCTGTCTAAGCTACCCTTAAGGATTAACATTAGGACTCCACAACCTCCAAAGTCAAAAGAGTGTAAGTTTTGTCAGTCCAACACAGATAGCAGAAAGAGAGAAAAAGACACTCAGACTAGAGTTTTCAGTCTAACATGAGTGCTTGTAAATGATGACTAGTGTCAGGCAGAACCTGTAATTTGTAGGTATTCAGATCATGCCACAGCAGTGTGAAAATCATTGAGCAGAAGGGTTCCTCCAACTCGTTATCCTGTTCTTGGGGTCTAAGAAGTGTCTTGGGAAGAAAATGAAAATAGCCTGTAATGATACCCCCTCATAATACTCTCCCAGCCTCCAACAACTTTTGGCTCAACCTGGGATTTCTCAGCCTGGAGGCAGTATCCCTACTGAATATCACTTCCATGAACTTGCACAGTTCCCTCCTGATCCCATGAAAGGAAATCCACAGTTTCCTGCAACAGGTAGCTCTACTTTATGTTGTTGAAGAACCTTCTCCTTGTGTTCATTTTGAACATGTTACCCACTAGCTTCGTCTGATGCCTTCTAGATTTTACACTTGCAGAGATAATTGAGCAACTGATCTTTACTCACACTTTACAGGCTGCTCGTATCTTTGTCAATCTTTATTATATCCCCCCTCAGCCATCTTTCTCCTAGGCTGGACTGACCCAGCCTACCTAGTCACTCTGTATGACAGTTACTCCCTGTCCTGTCTTTTATCATCCTTCTCCAAATTTTTTCCAATTTGACACCTTACTTTGTCAGATGAAGTGGCCAGAACTTTAACATTCAACATGCTTCTTGGCTGCTTTTGAGCACTGAGGAGGGTTTTTTTGTAAACCTGTATAACCCCCAAATTTCACACCCAGGTGGTCAGCTCAGAACCATTACTTTACAGCTAAAGTTACATTTTTCCCCATGTGCACTGCTTTATGCTTATCTACATTCAGTTTAAGATGTTGTTCCAGTGTCTATTCATCCTGTTGCCTAAGATCCTTCTGTTTCTCAGTCTTAGTAGAATTTCTGCTATTAATCTCTTATTAATCTCCTTTTACTGCAAGAACTGCCTGTTGTCTCTCAACCTATTTTATGCAATCCATGCAAAGATCTTCCCTCTTATCCTGTGGCTGCTTGCATGTTTTTAAGGGTGTTTGGTGAGGACCCTTGGTGAATACATGGAAAAGTACAAATAAGCAGATGCTGTCAACCAAAGATCTGTATCTGCATGTTTCTTATCATTTTACAGGAACCTGATGGATTTGTAGAGCATGATTTCCCTTTACAGAGCTTTATTGAATTTCTCCCAATGTATCATATTTATCCATCTTCCCTACCCTGCATAGTAATTTCTACTGAATTTATCAAACTCACAGGCTCTAATTTTCCCCAGTTTCTCTTGGAACCATTTAAAAAGGCTGGCACTGTATTAGCAAATTTCAGGTGCTCAGTTCTAAGTCTGTTTTAAATAAGAGGCCATGCACTATTATTATTTCAGTTAATTCATCCTTTAGATTTCTTGGGTGAACACCATTTGGTTCTAACATTTTCTTCCTATTCATTTTGTTTATTTGTTCCATACCTCTTCTACTGACACTTCAGCTTGAAATAGATCCTCTGACGATCCCCATAAGGAAGTGTTCTGCTGTGGGAAGCTCTCCAAGTTCCTCACAGTGAACACAGGAGTAAAAAAATCTGATTTAGTTTTTTCTGTTACAGCCATCTCTTCCCTGAGGACTCCTTTTGTACCCTGTTTATGTATTGGCCCTATCGTTCCCCAAACCATTTAACTTGCCTTGAATTCAAAAGAAGCATACAGCTGCAGATCACTTCTCAGATGACTTCAGGCTCCTAATACTTTGATGTAAGTAGAAATAGTTGCCCTCTCCAATCTGAATATGGCTGGGGACATCCTGTTTTCCAGAAAGATCCTACTGTATGGCAACAGTTATTTTTCTGCTCAACCACTGTTTGTATATACTACATATAAAATGAGAGGGTCTGAGACGTAGGCTCAGACATATATTATGATTGAAAATATGAGCTTACATTGTGCACTTTGAAGTAGAGTCCTTGCTATTGATCCTTTTAGGTCTGTGCTTACTTTGAACTCTGTAAGTGCTCAGGCCCTTTAAATAATAGGATTAAAGCAACCTTCTAGCCGCTGATGTGAATTTCATGTCTAACACTTCACATAGAACTGAAAAAATATACCATCCATTGTCAGCCTGATAGACATATGGATTGTGTTTGTCCCTGCCAAGTTTATATTCACATGGCTGTCTAGTGGAGTTGCTGTCTTAAAGCGAATGAAATTCAAATGTTGTGAGTAAAACGAAATAGAGGCTTGTAACAATGGCTCGTCTTGAAGATAATGTGTCTTCTGCTGGAAGATAAGTAATTTTTCTGAATCATTAGAGAGGAGCCAGCAATCACATTATGAGGCAGAGCTAGTCCTTTCATTTATCCCTAATGACTATCCATAAAGTCTAGCGAGTCCTCGCTGGGTTGCTACAATACAAATGCCTTACACAACTGAGCACTGCCCACCTGGCTGGCTGCTCCCCAAAGAGCACCCGCTCCACAGTGATGCTGGCTCTTCCTTATATCCAGTAGGATTTCCAGGAATCCAGACCCCTCATTTGCAGGGAAGAGTTCCTAACACTTGGTTGTCCAGAAAAAAATGCAGAGAAGAGGCTGGATTGCTGTTGGAGTGAGTCCAGAGGAGGGCCATGAAGATGATGAGAGGGCTGGAGCACCTCTCCTGAAGCTGAGAGAGTTGGGGTTGTTCAGTCTGGAGAAGAGAAGGCTCCAGGGAGACCTTAGAGCAGCCTGCCAGTACTCAAAGAAAGCCGGAGAGGGACTTTTTACAAGGGCATGTAGTGATAGGACAAGGGGTAATGGCTTTAAACTGAAAGAGGGGAGATTTACATTAGATATAAGGAAGAAAATCTTTACTGTGAGGGTGGTGAGGCACTGGAGCAGGTTGTCCAGAAAAGCTGTGGCTGCCCCATCCCTGGCAGTGTTCAAGGTCAGGTTGGATGGGGCTTGGAGCAACCTGGTCTAGTGGAAGGTGTCCCTGCCCGTTGCAGAACAGTTGGAACTTGATGATCTTTAAGGTCCTTTCCATCCCAAACCATTCTGTGATTGTCTGGCAGCAGACACAACACTGGCAGGGAGCAGAAACTTCTCTTGCAGGATAGAGCAGAGGAAGACTTGGGAGGAAGGCAGGCTGCTCTGCTTGGGTGCCCACAGTTCTTCTAGAGCCATGCTCACGCTGCTTCTGCATGAGCCTGCTGGCTTTCTACATGAGCATGCCTCGGGCGTGGAGCTGTTTGCTATTTCCTTTCGTAAGCTGCGTATCTATCTGACATTTTCATTTGTAAGGGCAGGGGGAAAATGCAGAAAGGAGGCATGGCTCTAGGTACGTGGGCAGGATCCCGGCTGAGAGTCCGGTCACAAATCCTGTCCCAGCAGCCGGCACAACCTCCTGTGTAACCGAAACCTAACCAGTTCCAGGCACGATGGAGCTGGACATACCCGTGCCTTTCACGTGCTAGGTCTCTGCTAACTCAGCCTCTCTCGTTCAGCAAATGAGGAAACCATTACCAAAAGCAGGCAACTGGGTGGAGTGGCAGATTCCAATAGGAAGCAATGATAACTGGGTGGGGAACGACTAGGACAAAGGGAAGACCATGCATGAACCCAAATGATCCCCAGATCGCAAGCTGGGTGCTCCTGCTCACGGTGGTGGGAGAGGGTGGCCTGGCCACACCACGCCTGCGTGCGCATTTTGCCACTGGAAGCAAAGCAAGGGCTGCTGAGAAGAAAAAGATGGATGAACAAACTGTCTTCGCATACTGCAATCTCCTTGTGCCAATGACAGGGAGATCTTCTCAGGGTGACCATATTGCCCGTTCCTCTTGTCCTGCCTGCATCTATAGCAGTAGCTTGTGTTGACCCAAACACAGCAGAGGATGGTCCACACTGTTCAACCGTAAGTGCAGCCCCTGGTCTGGTTGAGCCCAAAGCCCCCGTTGCTTCCCAAGGGGGCTCTGGCATGGCCCAAGGGCTGGCCTGCCCGAAGGACTGCTCCTAACAGGAGGGTGGTTGTGTCCATCTCGTTTTGCCTGATAAGACAGTACAACTGTATGGGCACCGTGCCATGCTAGTTGGCCCGAGGACCAGTATTTTGTTATAAATCAAAATGTTTCTGAGACAAAACTAGCTAACGGAGAAGCATGACAATAAATCAGATCTACCTATTTTCCACAAGGATGTCCTTAGAAAACTTTTTCCTGAGATTTCTGTGGTTTGGTTTGTGTAGTCTGTTCCTCTATCTCATGCACCATTTGTTCCTCAGGCTCAGGAGAAAGCCTTTGTGGCCCACTGTAGTCCTTTCTTGAATGCTTTGCTGCTTATAGTTCTGTGGTTCCTTGGTCTTCAGACCTGGTGGAGCGTGGATGCAAGATCCTTGAAACAGACAGTTTTGCTGGTTGTTTTTCAAGTGTGTGCTGGGGTGCCAACATCTACAACCACTGTCTTTCTCACTTGTGTCTGTCTACAGATCTTAAGCAGAACAATAAGTCTTTTGACGGTGCACATCTTATATTATGTTCGTGTAATCGAGGCCATATAATTATACCCTCTGCTTAGCCACCAGTATTCCACAGCAACAAATAACTGTATCCTAAGACACTAATTGCACTAATAAATCTAGATCCTCCTTAGGTTATGAATCTGCAAGTTACTGAACTGCAAGACTTAAGTAAGATGACATTACAAACAACACCATGGCTTTATTGAAGGTTGGGGGCTACAAAGAAGTGTGCCAAGTGTACCATGAAGCTCAGACATGTTTCTGCAGCCAGTCTTGGAAGCCTCAGGGTAAAACTCTTGCTGAATTTGATGAGATGGAGGGTGAAACAGTTTACAAATGAATGACCTTCTCCATCCTGATAAGACGTTCCAATTGTCTTTTATAATAGATTATTTATAATGATTGAATGTTTTCCCATTGATTGCCTAACAAACAAACTTACATAAGCACCTTCCACTATTAGGAAAAGTTCTGTTCTTTTTCTCATTTTAAATGGCCAGTCTAAAATGAGAGGCAACCAGTGTCCTAGCTGGTTGATTGTCATTGTTACCACAGTCACACTGATGTTTTTCAGAAGCAGTTCAGTAAAAATAATTAGGAATACATATCTAACTCATAGCATCAGATCAAGAAAGTACCAATCTCATGCAAAACCTCTTCTTTCCATTCAGGATTTCTACAAAAGACTCTTAACATTTCCATGGCAGTCTCCAATTTTTCAGAGACCTTCCACTTTGCACAAAAAGGTGCATTGGATTGAAACTTTTTCAGATAATGTTGGCTGAAAAGACTATAGCCATTACAAATTTTCAAATAGGTTTGTGTCATTTTCTCCCTGCAGATGAGAATGGATGGTCTAGAAAACCATCATCGTTCCGTCCCCCCTCCTAAGTTTCTATGCTCTTTCATAACCCTTCACTCCTGAATAAACTCTTTCACACCCTTTTGTTTTGAGAGGCAAAGTAATTTCTGCAGACTATTGCTCTCTGTTACAGTCCCACCAAGCGAGGAAAAATTCCTAACAAAATATTTCCATCTTCTTCACAGGTTCTTGTTTCCACCAGCAGCACTTTCCATTCATCTGACATGCTCCTCCTGTGCTCTGGGTCCCACTTTGCACCTGGAAGGAGACTTTCAAGAGTTCCTACAGCACCAGGATAGCCCTGGTTCAACTCATGAATCTCCAGAGAATGGCCCCCCCTTGCTTAATTGAGCAGAGCTGGACATAACATCCCACATGTTGGCTAAAGGATTTTTAAGGCAGATGAAAGCAAGAGAGGGGAGAGTCTCTCTCCAAGAGTTATTTCTTGGAGCCCTACAGCCTGCCGATCCTCGCTGCACTTGAGTCTGCCCTCAGATCTGGCCCTTACTTCTTTCTGAATTAGGAAAAAGTGCTACTTTTCTCCCCTACAAGGATGTCGAGAGAAGAAATACTTGATGATATGAAACGCGGGCCATACGAGTACGTAACGCACAATGTGTTTAACCTGTGCTCATGCGAATTCCTGAGCTGGGGCTTACACCCAGAAGTTGAAAACTACAACAAATAGTTTATTCTGACAGCTTCCTCTCTTTTATTGTTCTGTACCGGCAGTGCCATGCTATACAGCGTTGGCACGTCTCTCTCTTTGTATTATAATCGGTGTCCTAAGCCCTTGAGTGTCCTGCTGCCGTCCGTACCGTTGCAGTCAATGGACTTCATGCATAGGAAATTAGGATACTCAGCATTTAAAAAATGGGATAAATGACAGAATAATGGGCTTCTGTGTGGTGGTATCTGTGGATTGTAGGTATTCCTGTTTTCGTATGGTAATCTCTAGGCTTGGCAGGCTTTGCTTCCCTAGCTGCGGACTACCAAAAAGGAGCACTAGTCAATGTTACCTACTTCCCTCTAACAGAAAGCATGCAAATTTCTAGTGAGACTTTGGTGAAAATCCGTTAAGCTTGACAGGGAATATGCTGATCTGGCTTTGTTTATGAAGTGTGTGAAACAATTTCTGTCCCCATGTCTGTGTCCATTCTACTCCCGTGACAATGAGGTTTGATAGTGTGCTTATTTTCCTTTTTTAAAGGAGAGTTTTCCTCTCATTTGTTGCGATATGGAAGTTTCACAGAGACAGCAGGGGAAAAAATACTATAAAAGAGAACCTGCACAACTGGCTTCACACAAAATGTTACTGAAAAGATAAAGTGAATTTGGGAGAAAATATTTTTTCTTCTAGCTCTTTCAGTTTTACTACTTGGTGGCATGTGTTAATGGTAGCCAGTAAATCAACCTGCAGCAGAAACTTTTTGAGTTTTATGAAGTTGATAGATTCCTTTAAAAGGTGCACGGTAGTGCTCCTTCCATGTTTGTGTCAGAGTGAGCTGAGCAAAACCAGGCAGAATTGCTCCAACTGCTTTCAGAAAAACTAGGACTCTGTGTAATATGACCTATGCTTCTCAAAGCTAATCAACGTTAGATGATGAACATTGTTGAAACAGCCTGAGACTTATCAGCATGAAACTGTACTCACGGTGATATAAAGCCAAAGATAAAATACTGCAGCCAGTAATAATTCATCTCGCTGAAAAACAACTGTGTCAGGGTGCCTGTGCTCTGGTTAGACAATACACAGCTACAAAAAAAGGGAAAACCGGTAAGAGAAAATGTGAAAATGAGCTTTGGTGGTGCAAAACTACACAAGTTTGCCACTATTAGAATTAGAAGGAAAAGGAGGAGATCTGAGCTTTGCTAATTATCAGTGGATGTTTCTAAGAAAAATCCCATTGATTTCAGCGGGGCCAGGATTTCACCCCCAAGTCAGTATTCACATTCCCTTCCTTCTCTGGTTTTCTTCCTTTTAAAATGGCCTTTTTCATTTTCGGTATTAAAGAAGTGTTTGAATGAGTCTGCCCCCTCCCAGCCTCTTGCCAGCTGCAATCAAAGGTCTGCCTTGTTCTGATGGCTTGCTGTTTGGAAGGGAAAAAGTAAAGTTATTCATCCATTAATCATATTTTCAAATGCTAGGTAAGAACAAAGTATTATTGTTGGAAAGACTGCCTTTAGAATGGGTTCATTTTGGGAACAGGCTTTGGGTCTTTTTGTTTTATTTCACTTTTAAATTCAAATCCAGTGAAAAATCCCTGCATTAGTATGTATGTTCCTGCATTTTTTTAAGCCAAAGATCTTTGGCCAACTTATTTTTTTTAAAAAACCCTAATGTTTTGCTGCGCATGATTGGAATGCTACTTCTGCTTCTTGCTTTTAAGAGGGGATACTGTCAATACATCAGTGGCGATACTTTAACACTAAGTGCCCAGCCAGAACGATTTTGTTATTTTTTATTGTTTTAGCCTGAGGCTTGGATGATAGACAAAGAATTTGAGGACATGAGAAAATTTCTAGTATGGGAGAAGTGAGACTACTCTATAAAAAAATATTTGTTTTGTACATGATTTCTTTATTGCACAATTTACTGTGGATTATTCCAAGATTTTGGAAAAAACAGACCAAAAGGAGCAGCGGGTCCGGCTAAGGCAGCAGCCAGCTCCCGCTGGTGGCCTGCTAAGAGTCAATGCTGTCCTCTCTGGTGGGACGAGCTACCTTTGGGCTCCAGCCAACTTACAAAACTCATCTCCCCGGTGCTGGGGAGCAGAAGATCGGAGCTCTGTGCAGATCTGAAGAGAGAAGACCACGGTCAGGTGGTGGGACTGTTACTGCTGGAGGGCAGAGAGACATGCTGAGATGCCGGCTGCGGTGTCTGAAGACATTAAGTCTTCCAAGGCATCCATGCAGGGACAGTAAGCCTTGAGATAAGATAGGGGTGTGTGCAGACAATTTGGCATTTTACGTGCCTTTTTTTCTTCCACTTCAGTTACGTGCTGTTCTTCACGGGTAAGGTGGAAGAGACCCCGAGAGACGGCCCGGGGACCGGACCCAACTTCTGCACGGCCACCAGCCTGATCAGCACCTGGTGTAAACACCCGCCTCTCAGCTAAAGTCGGTGGATTTCCAGCAGCTTTGGACCAACTAAGGACCTACCCTTTTGCCTTTGAAATCCTCACTTAGGGACTGAGCCCAGTCCCAACCAGTTTGAAGTGAGTTGACCTTTCCTACAAGCCTTGGCTTTGGGTTAGGTCTAAGGAGTCCGGCTCCCCAGGGGTGCCAGGGACTTGTGATCCTGTCAAAGTCCGTGGAGCAATGGTCTCTCAGTGTTTTGAAAAAAGAAAAAAAAAAAAAAAAAAAAAAAAAAGAAAAAAGCCTTCTTTCATTTAATTTCCTAAATAATGGAATAGTAAACAAACTCTGGTGAAAAATGTAATAGCTTTAGTTCTCGGGCTAAAAGTAAATTAATATTTCTTACCTTTGTGTCATACTTTGTGATCCTTGCATTAAAAAGCCTTTCGTTACAAGAATGTTTATATTAAAAATGCCTGTGTAAATGCATCCAAACAAATGTACACACATGCACAAACAATCTTATTTTTCCAAAGAGGTCGTCTTTTATTGGCTTCATTTGAAAATTAATGCTCTCATGAGATGAGGTTAAAAGTAATTTAATGTAACAATAGCCTGATAATTGGCATTTGGCAGTTATTGCTAATGCTATTTTACAGGCTAGTTCTGACAAATTCCTGCTTTGACACCCAGTTATGTTTCGGTGCTTTGCTTTCTTTTTCCTTTTCACACAGCTGCTGTAATCCATAACAAGTGATTGTTTAAACACGAAATCAGCAAGCATCGCCTGTAATTTGCCTTTCTTTCTTTCATGGCCATTAGGAAATGGTCTGAAAGAGGGGAAAAAAGTAAAATGTTCCTTCTGTCCTCTTTTTTTTTTCACTATCTATTCATTTCCCAAATATTCATCATAAAGAAGAAAATGCTGATAGAGGAGAAAAAAAAAAAAAACCTAATCAAAAGCTTTCTGGCTGAAGTCATTCAGTTTGCTATTCAAACAGGAAAGTGTCTATAGTTAGACATGGTTGTGTTCCTTGAGAACATGAAAACATGACAGCGTATTATTAGTGCAGAAACTAAAGAGCAGCTGTTAGTTAGCACCTGGTTCCCAACAGCAGACTGGAAATACAAAGAGACACGCTCCTATATGTGCCCTGGTAGCAAGAAGGGAACAAACATCTTAAAATCCACTCTTCCCCTAAGAAAGCAGCGCTCCCCTCAGGATATCTACCCAGAGCCCTGAGAAATCATTGCAAAGGGAAAGCGAAAAGGAGAAAAAGGCCCAAAGGACGGTGAAAACCAAACCAAGGCACTGCCTTACCTTGCTGCAGCTCGGTGCTGCCTCTGCTTGTGAGCCCGCAAACGAGAGAGGACGGGGACTCGCTGCTTTATCGAATTGCCCAAACTATGTGTTTAGTAATTAGGCGTTTGTGCTTCGGATGAGCTATAAATATAGTGTCTCCAAAGTACCAGCCATCCGCAGGAGATAAGGACCGCAGCACCTCCGTGCTACCAGCCTTTTAAGGTTTCGTAGCTAGAGCGGTATGAAGAAAGGGCTGCCGAGCTCCTGAGCAGCCCTGGCCCTTCGCTCTGCTCCGTTTGGGAGTGTCTGGTCTTAAAATACACTCACCTGCTATAGGGAGGTCCTGCGAGGAGCAGGGCGATATTTCAGGGCTTGATATTTTGGCTGAGCTAGGAGCAACTCTAATCTCTCTATCAGATTAGCTGTCGGGGCTCTGGGATTGACAGAAACACCCTAGGAAATGCCGACTGCTTTGCAGATCTAAACAAACTCCAGCTGCCCTTCGCCTGCCTGTCTGTCCATCCCAGGTGTGCAGCCTTGTGGCAGGGGAGCCCGTGTCTCGGGTCCTGCCTCGTTTTACCCCTGCACCTCCTCGTGCCCGTCCTCCCATTCCACAGCCAAAACCCCAGTGACTTCAGAGACTAGCCTGAGGTCACGAAATAAATCTGCGTGGGCAGGAGCTTGCTCACCGCCCGGTGTGATGCCGGGTGAGGAGGATGCTCGTACATGGAAGGAGCGAGAGATTAGAGGTGGAAAAAAGCTTTTCCAGCAGCTCCCGTGGGCAGCTTCTTGCTGGCTCTGGAGGAAAACGTGCCCGAGCAAGGCTCGGCGCAGAGCGGGGGGTTACAACCTGCCCACCTCCTTGCCAGTGCTGGGTCCTGCTCTGCATTTCAATGTGCTTCTGCAGAGAAAGCTGCGGCAGAGACACAGCCCTTGATACGAAGTTCAACTATTTTAAGGTGGTTTTTTTTAAGGGGAGGAAAAGGAAAATCTCTCTTTACAACAGGGAGGTGAAGAAATAGCATTGGGCAGCCTCCACGTGCAGGGAAATTACTCTCTTTTACACAGCAGCATACTTCTCTGAAGAAATACTGTGCTGTTGAACTGAGATTGCCAGTTGTTCCTCCTCCTGACCGAAGCAGGAGTATTTGCTGAGGGATTTGATTTCTTTGCTGGGTTTATTTATTAATTCCACGGTCCTGAAGACACCCCCCCCCCCCCCCATTCCCTTAATCTCTCTCTTCTCTTCAGAGTGCCGGTCGAGCAATAGTCTTTAGGAGATAGCGTCACCTCCCAGCTTGTCTCAGCTCGTTCGGATAGCAAGCATGGGTCAAGCCCTGGAGACTGGATACTAACACAAACCATGTGCCAGGTTTTCTGACGTGACAAATTGATTTATGGTTTGACATGGAGCCCAGTCAGGTTTTACGGTTTTAAGTCCAAGCCAATGAGAAGTTGGCATCTGAAGGGTTCATCCTAACATAAAAAAGCTCATAACAGCACGTCCTCGGCCCCTGCCAAGCAAGATGATTTGACAGCTTGAGTCAAGTCTCTTGGAACAAATGACTTGCACGCATCTCCTTTCGTCCACGCAGAAATGCCCAGCTTCCAAGCACCGTTGACAAGGAGCGTGGCCTAGAGACTTAAGTTAGGGAGATAAGAGAAATAACCCACAGATTTGTGATGAAAATATTGTTCATCCTAGAGCTAGCGGTCTTTTGCCACATGATCCTTTAGCTGCCATGTAAACAGCTCTTTCTCACTTCCCAGAACAATAAACAGTTATGAAAAGCTGTATAAGCAGCAAAAATGTGGTAGTTAGGACTTATGTTTGGACAGCTCTGGAAAGCCACAACCTTTTCATGTTAGCCATTTTTTTTGTTTGCATGATTGAAAGGTCCGGTGATGTTGTAGAAATAACCTGGATAAAAGATGGTTGTCCCCAGCCCAGGATGTTCTGGGCACGAACGACATGTTTAATCCCCAGGTGTCAGCCCGATTACAGAGCACATTAGGATCTGGTGTAAACATCGAGCAACTGGGGACCAGCTTGGGGTAAAGGTGGCCTCCCAGCACACTTCACCTAACTACTTGAGAAGGTGGATTACAGATCTGTTAATGCAAACACTACTGCTTTTCTCGCTGAAAAAAAGCAAATGTCCTGTAAAGCTGGTTGTCCCCCCCGTCCCTCTAAATTGTCCCAGTTTCATTTGGGATATTGCTTTACTCTTTGATGAGGCTCACCGGGGAAAGGAGGGCTCCTTGAAAAAGGGTGCCATCAGAAGGCTAAAGCGTAAGCGACAAGTCAGGCTGCTAACGATGGAGGAGAAGTATTCCTGCAGGTGTTTTCTGGGAGCAGAGACATCTCCGGGCTTCTCAGCTTTATAGCAGCGTTGGAATTTAGCCCTTTAAAAAGAGGGGCTGAAGTGCTCTGGCCCAAAGCAGTGGGGCATGGCAGGCCCTTTTGCCATGGGTCTGCGGCACCGGAGCCAGCCCCGCTGCTCCCATGGCTAAGGCACAGGGAGGAGGCAAAGCAAGAATTTCAGCCAATTCTCTGCTCCAAGGCAACGGGAGGTGCGTGTGCTAGAAGGGCTGCTTTCTGAGCTTTCGGAACGGCAAAGGAAATGCTGCAAGTTTTAAGCACAGCACCCTGTGGAAACGAGACCAAGGTCCCCTTACCTCTTCGTTTACACTAAGGTTAGGAGTTTTATCACTGATCAGGATCCACCCCATCATTCTCTGCAAGTCACAGAAGATGCCAGACTGGGGGCATCCAAGAAGGATGTAAAACTTCAGGATAGCTTTAAAACCCCCAAAATCTCACCAGCTTGCACTGGTACTACCTTTTCCAAAGGAAGAGTTCTACTGACAGATAGTCATGGGAATCTGACCTCGCTGTCCTGACATTTGTGTTCCTGGTAGGTAGCACAGGGACTAAAACCATGTTATGATGTTGTTGAGCCTTTAATCTAATTTGGAGGATTTAGAGGTAGGTTCTGTACATATGATATTGACTGCCAGAGACTTAGCAGCAGAGCCAAAGGGGAAGAGGGAGCCTGTGGAGATTTTGCTGGTAGTCAATATTTTGCAAACACTTTACACTCCGGCCCTGGCATTGAGGAAGATGGGATTAGCTTTTGCCGTTATGAACTGGAGATTTGGATGTGCTAGCGACCCATCAGCCCGTGTCCTTCTTCTAGCCCTTCGCAGCCACAGGTCACACCAGTACCTTCCAGATAAGACGCTTGCACATAAAACCCCAAACCCAGCCGCCCCGCACCTGGAGGAAAAGCATTTAACAAACACTGACCCCCATGCAAACCTGCGGGCACACAGCCTTTTGCCAGGAGGCACGAGCATCAGGAGCATTGCACATCTTCAGACCTCCCCATGCCAGTGAAAATCCTCACAACAGGCAGCTTTTGGGCTCCGGCACCGGCAGCCTCAGGGATGCCAGTGACCTCCAGGCTCCTGAGGATGGAGGAGAACCTGGAGAATCCCAACCCCAGGTCCCTCTCAGCGGGTGGTTGTCCTCTCTGCCACCACCGTGCCCAGGCTCTGGAGCACAGGCGAGGTGGAGGTGCCTTCACACGAAGCAGCAAAACACGTGTGATTTCCAAGGGCTTCATCTCTGCCCGGCTTCCCCTCCCGCCCTGTGTTTTGAGCCAAGGTTCCGAGAAGATGTCATCGCCGCAAAGATAGGCGCAGGCTTGAGAGCGGGCTGAAACGCTCGCAGCCCTGTGACCTCCGTGTTTTCCACGGGCACTGTCATCAGCAGTTCACCTCACCTACATTTTGCCATCCAAAGCTGGCATCTGGTGTAAGCCGGTTATCTGCGTGATTTCTTTGGTGGGTGGAGGTGCCTATCTCCCGCTGCTGAGGAGGAGAGATGACGACTATCTCCTGGAGGAGAGGAGATGACTCACACCAGGCAGCCAAATTCTGGTGACTGAAGGTATGAGAAATGCCCCTTACTCAGCGTGAGATGCCCTCGCTGTGTGTAGTGTGCCACAAAAATCCCTGCGTTGGGCCAGATGTAGGTTAGCCTAGCCCATTTTCTTACCTCCAGCAATGGCCAATAGTTCATGCTTGGGAATATATATTCCCCAGAACAGTTTCCTGAATTCCCAGAAGTTTTGGTTTGGGGACTCTCTGAGACAGAAGCAAACTATATTTAATGACCTTGATGGATTTATTTTTTTTTTTTCTTCTTTTCCTTTTCTTTCCATGAATTTCTCCAGCTGTTTCTGAACCCAAATGCTCAGGGTGTTTGGTCCATCCCATGCCCAGTCTCTGCAGCTTGCACCCCCCAGGTGTGGGGGCTGGCGGAGGCTCAGAGCACAGGCAGGAGCATTCTTTCCAGCACAAACAATACCACGTTGGGGTAAATGATGCAGATGAGCCTTAGACTAAAAATTCAGGCACCCAACTCTCCAAAACCTCTGAACCCAAACTTTGCATGGAAAACCTAGGGAGTCTTCCCCTTTCTCCCCCTCTCCATCCCGCTCACATGGGAGGAGATGAATCCCATCCCCAGGCTGCACTGCTGCCTTTTTGCCCCTACTTTATGGCCCTATATCTGAGGGTTTATCTTGCAAATCTAGTAACACAGCCCTGACAAACGCCCTGAGTAATGAGAGCACTGGATAGTGCGTCTTTAGCCAGAGGGACCTCTGTATATATTATCAGAGTGCAAATAAAGTTGGAAAAGCAGGAATCATTTCTTCTTCACTTCATTTATCTGCCCAGCAAATGCTACAGCTCACAAAAGGCCACTGCTCTTAGCAGCTGTTTCGTGGCCCCACCTCTGCCCTTTCCCATTTTGGCTGAAATACTCGTTCAGTTCGCTGTAGCTGCTGTTTTTGGATCATGCTAAGACTTCTTCAGTCCGAAACTAATTCTACCCTCATAACCCACCAAACTAAGTCCTGATAAAGCTAAGCAGGCTTCGCTTAACAGCAAGCTGAGATATAACTATTTGTGGGTTGCAGTGACAAAGGTATCCAAGTGATTGCCTGGGTTCAAAGCAGATGAGAGGAACAATCCCAGTAACACCGAATTTTGGTGCCCTATTTGCACAGTCACCTGCCTGTTTAAATTAATATCTTTACCCCACTGTACCTAAGTCCACCAGTGAGTACGAGTACATGTGCAAAAGAAACTTTCAGGACTCCTTTTAGAAAAGAGGTATTTTCTCATGAGATTACTGTTATCTGAGAGAAGTACAGCGCTGCAACCTCAGCAGCAAGAGTTGGGAATTGCCACTAGCAAAATTAAGCGAGCAAGAGCCCAATCTGCTTCGCCTGCCCCCAGGTACAAAAGTGCTTATATAGATAAGGAATTTCAGCCTAAGCAGTTTTATTTTGGCATGCATAAGAGACTAAAGCAGACTTTTGTAATAGAAGCTGTGGATTGCCTTAGGCATAGGTGTAATCGCCAGCCCACCCATAAGCCATAATAATAATAATCCCAGCTCTGACATTAATTCATTGTGTGACCTTGGACATGACACTCACATCCACATTATCAAACCTGGCAAGTGCATGCAAGTCTCACTGAAGGACAGAGGAGCTGCAAGTGCCAAGCACTTTAAAAAAAATCAAATTAAGCTCCCTGGGGCTCAGGTTTCCCATTTATAGGGGAAACTATGAGAGAGATCATTGCTGAGAACAAGATCTGAAAAATACACCGAGATCATAAAAAACCCCCAACCCTTAGCAGACTAAGAATTTCCCAGACCTGCACAGCCATTAGAAGGATCCTGCTGGCAGGAGCACTTTTCCCAGCAAAAATCGCCAAGAGTGGCTGTGATAGCCCTTTCCCTACGTATTCTGCCTCAGGGTTCATGCTGGGTGGGGGACACATGGTCTCAAGAAGAGGTGCACCCCAAAATTGTCCTGTCTGCACACACTGCATCACAGTCAATAGGCTGCTCTTAGGACATATTAAGTAGGACTTCAGTTGTAAAACAACTATAATATTATACTACCTTCAAAGGCATTTCCCAAACCAGCACAGAAATAGAAACTAGGATAATGCAGCTGGCAGTGGTGATAAATCTAAAATCTTGCATAAAATGTTTAAGCCTTGTATCATCTCTGCACACTGCGGAGTAGGACAGTGGCCCCCCCTTTTTGGCATTGCCTGGGTGTACGCCTGATGGCTCAGGTTAGCCTGCTGAAGGCCATCGTGTGCAACTTGAAGCAAGCCCAGCAATATTAAAAAGTTATGTTTATAAAGAGCAGCTGTTGGTGTTACGGTGTATATCCTTCCCCTGGAGACATAGTCAGCTGCGTAACTGGTAACTCGATCTTTGCTAGTGGTTTGTTGCCTTGCTGATAGAAGTGCAGCCCGGGGCTACCACGGACCTTTTAGGCCATTTAGCACAATGTGAAAAATTTCACCGTAGAGCCTACATTAGCCTGGACGCAAGTGCCAAAATTAATGTCAAACCTGACACCTACTTGTTCCCCTCACCCAGATCCTGTACGTGACTATGATGAGCCTCAAACGCTTGTTTTCTCTCTTCGATGAGTCACTGATTTGCCTCTTTTCTCATCCATGACATAAAAAGCCTTCACCTGATTGTATTAATACTTTATCTGTTTCAGTGATGACTTTTCGTGAGAGCTCACAGGGATTTTGCTGGTGGCTGAAAAAAGCTATGAGTATTAAAACTGGCACCCTAATTTTATGGCCAAGTTTGACAGAGAACATGACATTTACCAGGAGGACAGCTCTTTATGGTACCTCAGTTAAATGACAGTGCTACTTCTGTCGTTATCAGAGCTGCTCAGATTTTTCAGAAATTATTCAAAAACAAATAATCAATTCTATGGCCATGCATTAATTTGGAAGCCTTGACAGACATGTTTAGCCATTAAGTTGTCAGAGCGCCGAAACCAAAACCAAGGCATGCTGAAGAAGGAAGCGACATGTCTTTGCTATGTGTGTCTTGTCAGCTGAGACTAGCTAAATTGTTAGTTACACACTGATCAAAATACACAAAGAGCTCTCTGATTTTCAGATTGTTGGGAAAAAATACACAGTGCCTTTTTCATGCTTTAAAAAGATACGCTTACATACAATATAACTGAAGGATAGTGAGATTAGAGTCTTCATCATGCAAAATCTGCATTCTGTTTTTGCACATGTCCTGACTAAAGAATTTGCTGATCTTTTCCTAATTGCCACCTGTACGCCTCATAAAAACCACCATCCGATGTAATACTAGACCACCTTAGCATTACCATAATTTTCTTTGCGTTTCTTTCCATATTGCACCCTCTCTTCTCCTGTCAGCTCTTACGGCTGGCACGCCGCATCTCCCCCCCGCCCCCCGTTTCTTTTCTGCCCCGGGCACCTGCGGTCTCGGCAGTGTGTTCTGCCAACCTCCCCTCTCCACTCCAGCCACAAAACCCGCAAGCTAATCCTCTCAATCTCTGCCTCCTTAACATCCTTGCCACCACTTCTTTCCCCTCAAGGTTTAGCAGGTGTTTCCTCAAAACATCTGCACTTTTCCCCCTTCGCCGCATTCCCCCCCCACATCTCCCCGCTTAACTTTATCTCCCTACGGCGCGTTATTCCTCTTCGCTTGCAGCTGACAAATGTTCTCGCGCTATTCCTCACCTGTCAAGCCCCGCACGAGGGTACGCGTCTGGCACCGTTTTGGCAGGGCACGCCAAACCGAGACGAGTTGTTGTTTTACGGCTCCTCTGCCGTGCCGGAGCACGGCCCTGCCTCGCAAACTGGAGTCTTGTGGAAAGCAGTTCAAATCGATAAATCACCCAGACACGCAAAGGTTATGCCCGGCACCAGCGATAAGGGCAGCTGCTGAGCGTAGCCCAAGCATCTCTTGGAAAACACTTCTGTAAACAAATCTGCTGTTGAAGTTCTGGGCACAAACGTTAAATGTTCTGGAGGGCACCCTGCCAAGATGGAGATGAGAGGTTCACACCTCGCTTTGATCTGTGATTGCAATAAGCTTGGCTCCCTCTCAGCAGGCAGCAGTGCTTCTTTCTATCTTTTAGGAAGAATGAGCTCTTTCGCAAGAGCCTGTAGAGAAGGCGGCATTTTTCTGCATCCCTGCCTGAGCCGCGGGCATCGCCCATGGTTTGCAATTGAGCATGGACCTGAAGAGGTTCAATAGTTGCCAAAACTAAAAAAGTATATAAAAAAAATGCCTCATGGCATTGAAGAGTCTAGAACAAAGGGAAAGCAACAAGTAGAAAGAAAGAGAAGTTGTTATCTCTGCCTTGCATGCTGAAATGCTTTTAGGGCATTCAAGTCTGTGCATCATCACAACAAATCCTAAAACAACACCAGAACCTGGACCTATGGGCTCTCTGGCTCTGATCCTGCTTTGGTCCCGATGTATCCTTGTGTAAAGGAAGGGCTCCAGAGACAACTTGGACTTCTAGAGATCAAATTTTTAGAAAAACAAATATTGAACCATACAGAAACACAAGAATTTCATTAATAGAATCTAATAGGTTAGGGGAGGTTATACCTTAAAAAAAAGAAAAAATCTGAGTGCTGCAGAAGAGGCATGAATCTCCATTTACTCTACGGCTAGGTACCAAACCAGCACAGAGGTGTCTGCTTCTCTGCAAAGCTGCAAGATGTTTCCAGGATGGCTTGTGCAGCGCCATGGAAGAGCATTGGTAGGAGCTCACCTGAGCACTTAACCAGCTCAGCTGCTCTATTCTTTCCCCTGGTTTATGGCATCCAGACCTAACCTGAAATGATTAAGGACCCAAAGCTGAGCTCTGTGATGGGCCCTTCCCATGAGACCTCTCATTATCCCCAGGGGAGAAACCCCTCACTCCCCAACCCTTGCTGCAGCTTCTTTCCAAGGCTGCCAGCCCAGGAGGAGCCCCTCCACAGTCATAGTGCCACCAAACGTGATGTAAACTCGCTTCCCTGTCTATAAAAGAGGGTTTCACCACCTCCATTACACATGCTGGCTCGGGGCAGGAGGAGGAGGAAGATGTGGTAGAGGAGGCCCAGGGGATCCCAGGAACACGTCTCCCAAAGTCCCCGTTCTGACCCAGTTGCATTAAAGGACTTAGTAGAGGAGCCTTTCGAATGTGTGACCTATGCTGCTATGACGGAAAATGGTTTGCGTCATCTCTCAACGTGACTGTCAGTAACAGAGCATTTCTGCTCCTTTTCAAACACGGTATCATGCTAGCAGCTCAAATTGCTCGGCTTTTTCTTGGTAGCTCGGTAGATTTGAATGCCAGCATCTTATCAAGGACAACCCTCCTGCATAACACTGGCCAGCCGGCACTGCTTGTGCAAAGCAAAATAACCTGTACGTCAAAATCATTCTTCACAGGGGTGAGATCAGGTTAATGTCAAACAACCCAAGTTCATTCCTCCTGGTGTTAATGTGACAGCGACAGGTATGTCTACAGCCCTTACAAAAGAAGTAAAGACTTTTGCCATCAGCGGCCAGTTGTGAAACTTTGTAAGTGAAGATGGGCACTAGTGTCACATATGGGATCTAAACACAGGGACTGCTTGATGCAAAGCATTGGCTAACATGGATCCTGGATTTGGGAGAACAGATGGAAAATAAAACTGTGTTAATAGAATATGCAGTATGATAAATGACTTTTGGTTTTAATGTTTTCCAAAATTTTCTCATCCAGTACATCCATACCTTCAAAGGAAGAAAAGGCCCTCACGGGGTATTGCAGGGCATTGTTCATACCAAGCATGTTCATGTCATTGTTACCCTGAAATAATTTGGTTACCATTAATTCTTGTCTCGATGCAGCCAAGATCTAATTCACTACATGCATTATCACTGTTTATATGTTTTTATCTACTACGATTGTTAGCTTATGCATATATATGAGCTGGTGTTTTGAGTGTATAAAGAATTAATGCAAGGAGGCTTGAACCCTGCTCTGCCTTTGAGGAGAAGCTTTCCTTCACAGTCAGCATGCATTAAGGTAAGCACCAGGATGGTGAGATTTTTTTCCCTGTCTGGGCAGAAGATCCCACCTATCCAGCAGGCACCAACACTTCTCAGGCCAGGTGATGGCATGAATGGCAGAGGTGTGAGGGGGACCTGAAACATCCCAGGGGAGAAAAGAGATGTGCAAGGACATACATGTCCCTGAATCAACATCCCTTCGATGAAATACATGCTGTGGACCAGGTCTCGCTTAAAGACAAGTTTCCAGCTGAAAGGTATATAAGCATGCTGAGAGCGTTTTAACTGGATAAAACAGAGAACAGTTAGAATAATCTATCTGCAGCTGTAAGTTTTCTTTTATTTCTGCACAGCTGCCTCTAAATAAGGAGACCATAGTGCTGATCTTTGGATTCCTGAATAAATTCATTCCTTACTTTATCTTCAAGCCTGTCTGGTGGTAGGAGTGATTTAAGGATAACTGGCAAACCACCGTCATTCCATTCCCAGAGAAGCGATGATTCACGTGAAGGGGGTGTTGGACCATTCTCCTAGAAAAGATACAAAGCCAGAGGCAGCCAGATGTTTCTCCCCAAGTTGCATGGGACATTTTGAAAGTTGATAACGAGGCTTGGAAAGGAAGTCTTCTTGGGACAGAGTCTGTCTCTGGAAATCTAGGAAAGTGCCTCAACATGGAGTCTCCAGCAAGACGGTGGTGCGAGGGGTGGCTGAATCTGGTGAGCTTCGGGATGTAGGTGAGGCTGCTCTAGCTCCAGGTTCAGGGGTCCAGCCTGTGGCGAGGCTGAGCATGTATTCCCGATAGGCAAACACACACAATATGCACATCACCGGTCACACGGATCAGCACAAAGAGGAATCGGTGCCTTTATCGGCACAGCCAGCGCTCGCACAAACATGAGCAGCGCTGACAGCCCCATCCTGTTCCCCCTTTCTGGGGGATCAGGATTGAAGCCCACTACTGGGATATACACGCAATGTATGGTCACTTCAGGAGCTGGTCATAGACACCGTGTCTTCTAGTTGGCACCTAGCTCCCGGTCTCTTCCAGCTGCCGGCACTTGGACCTATGAGCCCTGGAGGTTTGTGATCCCCCTCTGGGTGCTGGTACTCTCTAATCCTACTAGTCTGGTCTGAAGTCTGGTAGCACTCACACAAAATGACTCAGGACAGAGAATGCACCCTCACAGAAGCCGGTTAGAAATAGGATTTAGTGAGAATACAGGATAGGTGGTGGGGATGAAGCACAGGACTCAGTCAAGCAAGTCTATACCCAACTGGGCCCTTTTATCTCATTTTCCCCTCTATTTCCTCATGTTTGTCACCCCCCAACTCATCTTGATGCCTCCATTTTTCCACCTCTGGTCCTTCCCATAAGCATCCCTTACTCAGACTCACACATTTCCACAGTCTCCTGAAAACATCCTATAAGAAATTTCATACAATCCTGTGCCTACCATGCCAAGTCCTGCATCCTGGTAGGCAGTATCTCCCTTTCCCGTGCATGGCTGTCTGACCCATGTGGCTGTCTCATCACGGGGTCTTTCACACCGGTAATGGTCTAATCCTTCTCCTTTGATGGTTGTAGGGAGTTGCTGGTTCAGTGGGTTTTCACTGCTCGGGTCACTAGGCTACCTCCATCCGTCATTGATCCTTGCTGGTCATCATTGATCCTTGCTGGTCATAACTGCTTGCCCTTTAGTCACATAACATATAGAAACTTAACGTTGCTCTTTGGGTGGCTAGTAAAAGTAAAGGCCAAGCAGAGCTTCACATAGGGAGCCATGCTGTCTTGGCACGCCTGGCTGCACAGAGGATGTCTAAACCACGTAAAAATGCTTCTTCAGCACAGAGGAATAGCTGGATCTCCAGCTCTCCTTGCATGCGTAAGAAAGTTTGTGCAAGTGATCTTGATGGTTTCCATCTTGGAGCGTCCAACTTGAAATAGGTGAAAGGAGCGCAATTTCTAGAGGATTCGGATGCTAACGAAATTCAGTCCTCTGAAAGCTTCAGCTTCACGCAGAACAGAGTCTACCCCCTTCCCTGAAAGCAGAAGTGCCACATTCATCCTCACCATCTCTGCCTCAGATACTCCTGGAACTGAAATAACCCTGGTTGCCATAATTTAATTAAACTATTGGTTTGAAATGTCTGAGTGTTGTATTGAGACTGTGTGGAAAATATGAGCACAAATAATTGCATTAGCTAGGCATAATGAGACAGCTTGCAGTGTAAGACTAGAAAGGCCAATGTTCAGTACGATCCAAGCTGACAAATCCTGAGATTATAGCATTAAGCTGGTCCTATTGTGGGCTGCTGAAGAACTGAGACTGTAAATGTTTCTTTTAAAATGGGCATCCAAGGGCATGTTCTGGATCTCTCGTTACTCCCTAGTGTGATTGTGTGTATTCCCTTAATATCAACTATTAATTTTAGCCCAGCCAGCCCTTGATACTGCTTGAGCAAAGCCATTTGTAAGAGGGAGAGCGCAAGAGCTGGACTTACTGTTGGCAACATCTAGATCACGGAGATGCTTAGAGACTGACCACAGCTAAGGAGGCTTTGGCCCCTTTTATTTATACTCAGATGGTTTTTTTCTTTACTGACATTATGTTTTTTGGCACATTGCTCAGACTGAAGAGCTGTCCCGTGGGAAAAGAGGAGAACTGTAAGGGAGCATCATGGCAGCTGCACAACTCTCTCCGTCTCTGAAACAGCCACTGGGTTTATCAATCGCCTGTATCCCAGAGGGAGGGCTATGCCTCTGGGCTTTGGACTTTGCTTTAGCAGCAGAAAAACCTGTGACGGGGCTGTAGCGATAGCCTTCTGCTCCATCCTCCTGGCCACTTCAACCCTACTAAGGCCCGTTCCCAGCCCCTGCTGGCAATTCCTGGCTGGGCAGGTTTGATTTTCGGAGGGATGCAGCTGTAGGTGTCCATTAGTGGGGAGAAAGCAGTGCCATTATGCTTGCTTATCCCTTATCGACATACTTTGAATAAAAGTCCATGATGCTTGGTGGTTTTATTGACATACATTAAAAAGAGCCTCTGCCAAGAGATTGGGAAGTTATGGCAGCTAATTAGTAGAAAAGCCATTAAAAGGCATTTGATCTTAAAAGTAGCAAGGTGTGAAAACTGTTTTTGTCTATAAGGCTGATTGGTTGTGCAATGTCAGTTCCAAGGCCAGATCGTAAAGCAGGGCTGCTTAATGTAATCATTAAAAAGTAAAAATCTTGATTTTTCCAACTGTTCTGAAGACGTTATTTTTAGGGTGAGTGTTCCTGTTAAATGTGTCTGTGCTCCTAAACCAAAACGATGTGAAAGGAAACAAATGTGAGATTTTTGTTTCACATCAGCAGCCTGGCTGATAGGGCTTTCACACCAGGAGCCTGCTCTCTGGGATCTCTCAAAAATGGAAATGCAAAGCTTAGTTCAGCCAGAACACAAACCAGAGCATTAAGACTGACTTTGGACCAGGCCCAGACTAAACAAGAACACATCAAACCTCTATCTTTCCCGGAGCTTGCTGACGAGCCCCTGAGATAGTCACAAGGATCGCCGTGGGTTTGGAAGCTCTGTTGTCGAATCTATGGGCTCAGGGGTCACCCCCGTTATCTGGTGCTGCCGGTCACATTCTGCCCCCGCCCCCCCCCCCCCAGCAGCATCTGCCCAGCATGGTTCTGGGGAAAGGACATCCAACAATGGTTCTGCAACCTCATTTTGCCCCAGTTCCCGTCCCCCGTCCCCCCCCCCCCGGCTTTCCCCAGCTCTTCGGGAGCCCCGGCTGCCAGCTGGGTCGTGGACCGTGTTTCTCTGCCGGAATTCCTGCTGCTCTGTTTCAGCTGTTTGCCGGCCCCTGTGGCCAAAGGCCCTGCAGGCTGTTCTCCTTAGAAATCACAACAAGAAGAAGAATGTAACATTAAAAATAATCCAAGCATTAGATTATGAGCTGCTGCGGGGAAGAAAAACCCAACCAAACAACAAAAAAACCCCAACAAAACCCAAAACACCACAATATCCTACTTCTCTCTGCCTGAACTCTTTTCCTGGATCTTTCCAGGGAAAAAAGTCAGTTTATCTTTTTCCCCTTCCAGGCTGTTGGGTAGCTTTCAGGCATGATCCAAACTCCACTGAAGTTAATGGAAAGTTTTCAAGGTCTCTGAATCGAGCCCCAAATGCAGGGTGGTAAAAAGTGTGAGTGTCCTGCCTTACCCTCAGGGTGAAAACAGACATGTCCTACAAGTGTTGCATGTTAGTGCTCTGTAAGTAGTCCTCTCCCTTTCCCCGTTTCTCCGGCACACATACAGGTCTCTCTGGTGATAGGGTAGTTGAACCTTTTCTCAGAAAGGAGGACGGGCCTGGCTCCCTTCTAGCAATGAAGTTTCCATTAGCAACGGGGTTGCACATCACTCCTTCTCCTGGTCCTTGGCTGCATAATTTCACATGGAGCCCTGTGGAGGTGACTCTGCAACTGTATGAAACTTTACCTGGTAACACCATAGGTCTCTGGATAACGCACCATCTGCTTCGGGTCGGGCTGAAAAACTCGATGTGATTTCTGTAAAGAGTCACCAAACCATCCATTTGGCCCAGGCCATCTGTGTTTTAAACTGTCAGCCTTTAAATTTTATTCTCTGATATGAAAACAACCTTAGGTAGCAAATTTTTATTGCCAGCCTAACAGACGAGACATCGGCTGGTGCCGCAGGCAGATAAACTTCTACAGACTTGAGTGATTACTGATGCAAGCCCTTGTACCAAGGCTATTAAAGAGGCCAGATGAGGATTTGGCCATAAAATTGTCCCACATACATACAGACAGAGCGGTAGAGGCTCAGATGACGACAACTGTTTTAAACCCTCTGATTCATTAAACTACTATGAGTTTGACCGGCTCTGCTTCCCAGACCTTACTTTGCAAATAGCTGCGGTGGAGGTGATTTACCAGTGGCTACATAAGCTCTCTTGGGTACAGTTTGTGCCAGGCACAGCTCAGGACAAGGTTTGCCAAAGCATCTTATCAGGTTCTTTCACAAAGACATTGAACTTTGTAGCAAAAAACACACACTCCCCTCCTCACTTAGCACCATTTTCTAGTGAAAATGAATATCACACAGTCGTAATGAAAATCCCACATCGAGCCACTACTTGTTGTAGTAGCTTGATTTTTCCAGAAGTGATGCCTCAGGCAAGTTTCAAAATTTAAATTTCTGATACTCTTCTTGTTTCCCCAAAGCTGTTTTTTTCATGAACTTTCTTTTCTAAGCTGTTACAACTTCCTGAGAAATCTGGGGTCTCTGTGGCTTCCTCCAGCTTTCCTCCTCCTGACCGTGGGACTCACTGAATACCACAAAGCCACAGAAAAGCAGGGCTGAATCCTCTGCCCCCGGGCAAGATCCACCACAGACATACCGTTTCTGACAGATGTCTTGACAAAATGTTAGCTGGTTCTTAAACACCCATAGCACCTGTGTGATATTCAGCAGCCCTCTTGAAGTGTTTCAGCCTTTTTTTTCTCATGCCTGGCTCAAGCCTTCAGCTCAATCCATCAATAAAAAATCCTGAAGTCCGGTGGCTCAGGTATGGGCGCACGTGTCCTCCGTGGGTTAGGTTAGGCAATGCGAACACCCTGCTACGTGCATTTTCATAGCATACCTGACTGATTTGGAATAAGACTCTTCTAAGGATCTCCTCCCAACCCCTATGGTGTGGTTAAAGGCCAAAAGAGTGAAGCACATCTTGCCAGCTGTGCCGTAGGTGCTCAGAGAGGGTGATCAGTGGTGGCACCACCGGTGGAGAAATGCAACGATAAGCAAGAAGAGATTTTTTTTTTTCCCATGAAAGCTGTCAAAATTCCTCTTCTTCGTACCAGTTATTATGAAAACTGCTCATACACGCCCACCACAGCGCACAAGAACATGAGAGCCTGATCTAGAACTCGTCCTCAGTCACCTTACATCTTCCCTCTGCTGCTATCAGAGTCTGGGCTGTTGTGACCTCTTCATTGTACGGCAGAAGATTCATTGTCTTTTCCTCTGTTAATGTTGGCCATTTCAGACATAGTCATTGTGATTTCTTTGTGGGTGGGTTAACTACACCTGCATCGTTGTGGCAGAGGTGAAAAAAAAAATAATTTCCTAAGCAAAGATTTTGCAACCTACTCGCTGGGGTACTATGATTTCCCAGCAAGCTGGCAGCATAGGACCACACTGAGATAAATATTTCTTAATGTCAAATAATTTTTGGGTGCCTAAACAATCTTCAGGATAAAAGCATTTTGTCAGCCTGTAGGTGTACCCAGACAAGTGAGATACCTGTGGAAACAGTGTATGATCCCTTAGGGAACAGTCTGTTTCTCCATAGTGCCATGGCACAAAAAACCTTTGCCCTAAGCAGTGGCCCTGACTTTATTTAGGATCACTGCTATATACTCAAGGAAAGGCTCTTGGTTTGGATTTTCTGAGGGGTTTTATTTTTTTCAGTTCTTATTTCACTACTTAGATTGTACATGTTTTCATTGCCTACATAGACTTTGCAGTGGTTCTTAAAAATATGCAGACCTGGGGTTTTTTTTCTTTAATATGCAGTCACTTTTAGGGATCCCGCACTGTACAGCACAGTAAACAAGCAGGTAAGGCTGTGGGGCAATGAGCCTTCTCCGAGCAGCCCATCCTGCATTGATTAATTATTGCTGTCATTATTGTGGTTGTTGCTATGGCTATTATTATCAAAACTACTAACAATGATAATAAATATTGTAGCTGGTTTAGGTTAGCTTCTGTCAGCATCTCTCTTTTCAGTGAAGCAAGGTCCTTGCTGAAACTGCTTCCTGCTGCAAAAGATTATTCTGAACCACTTCTTCCATCACGCTCACAGCAGATACTTTCCAGATACTCTAGCTCACCAGACGCTCCTTGGAAATGTCAGATGTGTCTTCCGTGAAGAGCTCCTGTTTTTAACAATATATTAATATTTCAAGCAAATACTTGGCAAGTCTTCAGATTTTGCCAGTGGGTCCTAGCATCTTAGGAAAAAAAGGAGATTTATGGACAGCGCTGGTGGAGGGGTGGACATCAGGCATGTAAAAAGCATACCTTGTGGTTTTAGTGACGCATGAAATATAATCACAGATGGTAGTGGGGTGCATTCCAGTCACGGTGACAAAGATAAAAGGCAAGGCGAAGATTTGCATTACTAATTATTTATGGGAGCCTGGTGTTCAACTATGCAATGCTGCCGTGGGTAGATTGCCTTTCAGAAAAGTACTGTAACATTAGCTGTCCCCTCGAAACATCCTCTCAGTTATTTTTCCATAGATGAGTAGTGACATGGCAGAAGTACAACTTGTCGTGCAGGTGTGACTGGAGTGCAGGACACTTGGGGGTTTCTCCTTGTGCTCCCCAGGTAAGTCAAGTTTTACCACAGAGCCTCCATGGACCAGGGACACAAGTAGCTGCCCAAGAAAGAGGATCTCAGCCATCCTGCTCCACCCAGGATGAAATTCCAGATGGGTACAAGTCCTCTCCTTCCTGCCTTTTCTTTTGGCCTGTTTCTCCTCCCTCTCCCTTCACTCCAGATTACAGTCTGGCCAGTTTTAATGTGTCATCTGACAGGCACCTTTTAGCTTACTATTATCAGATGGCTTAGACAATTCTTGCCCTGCCTGGTCTTGGCTGTTCACTCTTATCCACAAACTACCTCCCCAGCTAGGCTGAAATAAAGTGGCTTTTTTCAAAATTTTGTCTGTTGGGTTTGGGTTTTTTTTGTTTTGTTTTGTGGTTTTTTTTTCCATCCAGATTTGTTGCTAGATCTGGCATGAGAGCAGCGGCAGAGCTATGGGAACAAGGAGAGTCGGTGACTGTATAAGAAAGAAGCCGGGTCCTACAGCAGGGCTGCTACATGTGGAAAGCATTGCAACCGTCAGAGCGACGTGATGGGCTGAGGGCAGCACGTTGCCCACTCCTCTCTGCCAAGTGAGTGTAAAAGCAGTGTTGTCCCTAAATATTTCAAATACAGAGGGAGTCTGAGGCTTTAGCTTGAGGTTAGGCTGCCAGGCACCTAAGTGGATTTTTTCGTGGTGTATGTTTGGTTGTGCAATGCAGTCCTTTTATTTCCTGGGCTGTAAAGTCAGAGGTACACATATACAGGAGGGAGGGCATGTAGATGCTACAGCTTAAATATCTACATCTGAGTGAGTCACCTCAGGCACCAGGTACAGCCTGTGGAGCCCAGAGCACTATTCAGCTTACCCAAAAGTAAGAGGACATCCTCACTCGGTTAAACATCCTCACTTGGTTAAACAGTGAGCACTGCTAAAACAAAACAAGACAAAACCCCAGCTAGTAGCTGTAAGGACTGGTTCAGAAAAAGAGTTGCTCCGAGTCAACCTTCCCCTGGAAATCAACCCCTGGTGTTCTTCTGAGTTAGCAGAGATTGTCTTCAGAGCTGAATTCAGAGTGGGAGAAGGGCAGGAGAGCCCGCCTGTGGTCCACAGATACCTTTTTCAATTTTTTATTTTGCCACTGAATGTTTTTCACACAGCACCCCAGAAACTGCACTACCACCTCCTTAAATGAAGCTGATCCAGGCACAGGCTGGGCTGGGCCGACACAGGCTTGCAGAAGAAGGTTTTAAAGCAGAGCTGCTTAAAGCATGCTAGCGGATGGCAGGTTATTTACACGTCAGAAAACACTCCTGCTGGACACAAACAACCATAAACACTGACCCTTTACAAGCCTGCTTTCATGCTCAAAGAAACCTGATGCTCAGCCATGTGGAGGAATCATTTCTTTCCTCTCCGTAGCAGAAAGTTCACTGAAATGGAAAGCAGCTCTTACAGCTGAGTGCTCCAACTGGAATTATTAAGTACTTTTCAATAGCTGGCAAAATGATGTATTCACTTTATCAGTTATCATGTAAATACTTTGTACTAAAAGCGCTAAACCATCTTTTGCAAGATTAGATTGGATTAGACACATACCAAAAAAATTACTCTTAATGAAAATGTTTAGGTCTGAAAGAGGATTTAAATATTATTTTCTATCACTTTAGGGCCTTTGTATAATGGAGAATCTGGTCCTTTATGTTTAAATGGTTTAAAGCATCCAGCTTAAACTGCATTACTCAGGAATTTCCGTGTTGCCATTAATAGCCCACTCTTAATTTGAAGTACAGAGGAAGAACAGCAAGCAAAACCTGAACTTCCAGGCATTTTCTAGTTCAGACCTATCTCACTTTCCTATATTAAAAGATGTGATTTATACGCTAAGTTAACAGACTCTTAAAACAAGACACTAAAAGCAGAGGTTGTAAAGCGTATAGTTTACCTGAGCTGCCTCCAGGAGTCCTTCTATATCCCACGCTTGCCTGAGCTGAGCCTTTCAGGCTGAGTTAATCGGGATTTAACAGAAAAACACTGCCACAAGCTTACCCGAACGGCAGGCACGATTCCCTGCAAGGACACCCTCCTTCTGCATCGGCGTCACGGCTGTCCCTGCAGGCAGCGGTGGCCTCTTTCCCCACGTAAGGCTCACCCAGCCCCAACCAGGTGCCCTGCTGCTCCCCCGTGGGTTCTCCTTCTGCCGGAGGGGGGGCCTGAGCCCCATCTTTGGGGCAGGAGAAAGCCCTGCCTTTGGGGAGGGCAGATCTCGAAGCCAGCTCTGGGTGGAAGTCAGGGACATCACCTGCGGGAGTCCCCGTGCCGTCTTCTTCACCTCGTCTCCCTTGAGCTGGCGTTTTGCGTTATGCACCCACAGGCGATGGGGGTTTGATAAATAGCAATGTAGTTATGAGACGGACAGACTGCACCAGGGACAGACATTTCCCCATTGCTATCACGGGTCTTTTTTTCTCCTCCACCCTCTCTCTGAGATTACACCTGCATCTTTCCACTGTCACGGTGGGCAAGAGGTGCCAGGGGTCGGCCCGGAGGGGCGAGGGAGGTGGGAGGAAATGTTTTTGGTTTGCAGGACAAGGAGCCCACTATATTCATGGTACCTGGATCCATGCCCACACCACCAATCCTCTGGGATCAGCTCCCAACCCTGGTTTTCAAGCCTGTGACCCCACAGCCCCAGGAAAAGACCTAAACCTGTGCTCAGTTCTGAGAACTGTACACGCTCGTGGCGTGTCTCGGACAGGACGGACATTCGCACACCTTTAAATCTTCTCCTGACCCAGGGGTCTTAAGAACGTGCTCAGAGTTGGTTCCAGGGAAATCAGTCTCATAATTTGGAAGCTGCTTCCCAGCACAGCTCGGACATTTTCTCTCCTTGAGTTATTGACACGCAGCGTGACGAGGACTCTCAGGTACAAGTTTGGGGTAGTCTGAAAAATACAATTGGGGGGGTACCACTGAGATGTTCACGTTTGGCCACAGCCTTTTTCCTTTCAGAGCCTTTTTCTTTTTCCTTTTCGTGGCTCTCCACGGCGAAGCGATGTTCCCAGCAGGAGCTCTTCAGCCCAGCTCGGGAGGGCACGATCCTGCCTCCTCGGTCACAGCAGCACCGCCGTGTCTTCCCCTCACTCGTGGGCACGCGTCGTGGTTGAAGGTGATTTAACAACCCTCGGGCCTCTGCAGGGGGTTTTAGCCTTTTACTGGGGAATCTTGGCACCCTTCGGTACATTTTATTTTGAAAGAAATTAAACCACTTCCACCTATATGCTTAGGTGATTTTAAAATGTGTTTTTACGTTATCTGAACGGTCAGTTAATACTCTACAAGATTTCATATTCTGGAAAAAAATTCTGCATTTTTCACCAGCCATTAGCCCTGCAATATCTAGCTCCCTGGAGCTGTGAGACCATTTTATAAGCACACAGAAAAGTTGCAAACCTGTCTCTTGCCTGCACCCATCTCCTCTGTAACCCCATCAAGGCATGGCAGCGTGCAAGTGGGGAACAAGCATTACGGCTGGGGCCGTCCCTGTCGGGTCTGGGTGAAGTTCACACGGATGATAACACTGTCCGGTCTGCTAGGCAGAGAGAGAAGAGGTAGCAGAATTTTCACCCAAACTCTTGCAAAAAGGCTGATATTCCCCACTCGTTTGTTTGCTAGTGAAACATGGGTTGGCTTGGGGAATTTCAGCTGTGAGGCGGTCTGTATTCGGAGAATTATGTGGGCTCTTTTTTTCAGCTCTCTGTATTTTATTTTTGCTTTTTTTCTTCACTTCACAGAAGTTCATTGAGAATACTGGAGTACCTGAGGGAGGTTTGGAGCTGGTTTTGGATTGTTTTTCATTCCCTTTTGATCTGGAGACATGGTGTCCGTATCATCAGTCCAAAACAGTGATCCAAAAAAAACCCCAAACCCTCTGCTCAGGGCCTGCCTTACAAACATCTCTCCTTGATCTACTTATTTGCTGTGCACTGTACAGCTCTGCTCCTGCCTGCAAAGGCTTCTCCTTTCCCAGGGCTTAACTCGGGGCGTTGGGGTCACCCACCTACTAGTTGATGGCTGAGTCCCTGCCATTACAAATCTCTCTCCTGTACGAGCGCTAAACCTCTGCTCGTGGTTCTCCCCTTCTGGAGAAGCTCATTTTGGTTCCACCACCTCAGGTCTTCTAATAAGGGGTGGCAAAAGAGAGCAGAAAACCTAAGCTGCGGGAGCTGAGCATGGGTCACGATGGTCACAAATGTGATGGGGAAGTGCCTGTTTCAGAAATAGGAGCCAAGCATGTCTAGTAGCCTATAAATAAACAACTTTGGGGCCCAGGCTTTCAGACACATGTATGTGTCACAGAAATGCCTGTTACAACTCTTCAGCACTTTAAAACTGAAGTTATAGCTACAGGCACATGATGGGGAGCAAGGGCATGAGGAGACCCGAGATGTATAGCAGGTCACATATGGCATTTGTAAATTATGATAGAGCAACTTCACCGCCACAGACAAATGAAAGAGCTTCTGGGAGGCTACTTGAGACCCGTTCTAACCTGTCGGGCTACATCTGTCTTATTTTGGGCCAACAGGCACTGCCTCTTAAGGTGGCAGCTGTAACCTAGTCTGTCTACAGTAATCTGTCATACTCTCTAGCTGCATCAGTTGCCCTACCTTCTGCATCCCAAAACGAAGCCTTAAGCACTCCCAGTGACCGTGTGCCTGAGGGATCAATCACTTTCCATAATTATCAAATAAAGAAAAAGGGATGGGTTAAACTGTCATTAAAAAAAATGCAGTGAAGATATGATTGTGGCATTTGTCAGCCCAGTGTGTCTCACGTGGAGATAAGCAGTGCAGGTACAAGGTAGCCTGAAGGTTAGATGGACTGCCAATGCTTAATTTCTCCAGGGATGTGCTCTAGATGAAGCTGTACTCTACATCACAGTCTCCCCTGCCTCTGTGTAAGAAGCTGGCCGGATTAAGCAAGTACAAGTATGCCGGCTCATGCAAACATCACACCTTCCCCTTGCATGAGGGCTTACTGCTAGGGCTTGCTACCTCAAAGGCTTGTATATCTTATTTGTGCAAGCCTAGACATCCCTGTTTGGTATATCTTGACTTCCCCAAAATGAAAGCTTTGAGGAGGTTTCCCTGACGTAATTAATTTGCCTTTTTCCAGTCTCCCAAATCTGTTCTATCGCTCACTCGCAGGTTCATTTCCCTTCACAAAGCAACATTCGCAAGTGGCAAATCTAGCCGATCTTTTCAGTATGGTGCACGTTTCCATAGGTAACTCTCCCCATGACCACGCCACTATCAGCAAACCCCACTCCATCTCTCCTCTCGCCTGAGCCCCCAAAACACTCAGCCCCGCTACCGCAACACAGAGCACAGCTGGCTCAGCTGGGCTGATACAGCTCTGCCTGAGTCTGTACTGAGAGAACCGAGCCACCTAAAAACACTCTTAAAAAAATAATAATATAGCCCGACTGGTTCCCCCACTTGGTTCAGCGTGTGCTCCCCACAAGCGAACCTAGGAGTGCAAGTGAAGTGGAAATTACTGCCGAAGGTGGGGAGGTTGGCAGAGGATCTTCTACGTGGAGTGGCCACAGAAAGCCAATCTGTGGTATCACAGAAAGCTGCTCGCACCATGGGAAGCTCTCATGGTCAGAAGGTTTCGGGCTCAGTCTCTGTGTTTGCAACCGTCCACTCCCAAGAGATCAGAATCAAAACCAGTACGGCAGGTTAACGGAGGTGGCCAGTGAATTTCGAGCATGACTCATATCTGTGGGCTTTTCTCCAAAAAGAGTTTCTTGTCTAGCGTATCTCTACCACCACACAGAGCCCACAGCTTACACCTCAGATCAGCATTATCTGGTGTGGGAAGGTGGCCAAATGACTAAAATAAACAGGAGAGCTCAACAGAAGCCTCCTGCTACATTTGGGTTGTAACATGATTCTTATTTCACCTTTTTTTCTCTTGATAAGAGGGCATGCAATCTGCCTGAGAGACTCAAGAAACAAGAAGACTTCAGTCTCATGATTAAGGAGAACAAAGTATTGGGAATAATCTGTGTATGGGGAGCAATACTATTTTGAGCACAGTTTGGGAGAGTGCTTGTTCAGTTAACAGATAAATCAGTCGGTGGACAAGCCTTCAAATGAAGCTCTAATTTGTTCTTCAGAATAGAGTCAGGAGGTGTGTATGGATCGAAGAAACCACACACTCCGGTAAAGAATATAGGAGTCTTACCTCTAAAGTCTTTCCCTCATAATTTTAACCAAGGCACATAACAGGAGACATTTTTTAAATGTACGCAAACCACAGGATCACTACAGAGGGATGGTTATCCCCAGCTTACAACATGGAGCAGGCTGGTGTTTAACTGTGCGCTGAGATTTTGAGTGCTCCTTTTTGCTTTGTTTTTTGCACAGCACCCAGCACAACTGAGCCACTGACTTGGCCACCTCCTGAGTGCTGCAGTAATTAAAAATATTTATTTAATAATAAATGTGGCTATTGCTTTTAAGGGGATTCCAGTTAGCATAGATTATTTCAGCATAGTCTCATATACCATGGAAAAGCTCCTGAAATCAATTTATTTTATGATGAAGAATAATTATGAGACTTATTAATGAACATGAATCCTTGCTTAAAAATTTCCCTGTTAGCCAGGTAAAGGATGCTAACACTCCTTATTTACACCTTCAATATCTCATGCTTTCATATATCAGCAAACATAGAGGGCTACCATTAAACTGTGAAATGGCTTTGTGCAAACCAGGGTCTGCCATTCAGGACCTCTGGCATCAGGGGATCGCTATCCCCTTTCGTGTCCTGACCAGTTCAGTCCAGGGAAGCGTACCACCTTGGGCCCAGTCTATTCTGGTTACCACCATGGGCTCTGAACAGCTGGCTATTACTTATTCTCGCGGTTGAGTCCTTTGAAGCCCTCCAAAGGGTCAAGAAGTCAAGACCTTGGGTTGTTAAACGTGAAAGAAATAAAAGGCAAATCCAGAATGGTGAACCTCCTCCCAAAGTGCCTGCAATTCCGTGTGAAAGAGAAGGAGAGCGAAGTGGTCCCGTTTCACCGAGTTCATCCTGGAGACAGGCTCTGCCGTGCTATTCCCCCGTATCTTACGGTGACTCCCTCGGCATGACAGCAGGGGACTTTGGCCCCCGAAATGCCTTCCTGACTACTGCTGCTGACCTCGCGGCTGCTTGTGCAGAGCCGAACTTTGCCGTCCCTCCCCAGGAGCTGAGTTTCCGAGAATGCTCTCTGCTGCCTATCAGCCCTTCTGCAGAGGTGATGAATTGCTGCTGATAGTCCTCTTCAAGGGAGCCAAACAAACCAGGAGGAGCTGTGTAAGGCTTTGACATTGATTAAGGCGCGCGGTGGTTATCCACCATCATGTGTCTGTCATTAGCTATTAATTAACCTAAGTAAAAGATAAACATTGGCTTAAGAAGCCATTCCCAGGCATTAAGAATTTGCTCTTACTGTATATCCATACCCTAGCATCTGCAGAAAGCGAGTTAAGTAGCTCTTAATTTCTCTGGCTATATGTGTCAAACAGTATTTGCTCTTAATGTTGGAGAATGTCATCTCGCTTCTGGCATGGCTGAAATTTTATGCCCTGTTCAATTTTTAGCAACCTGCCTACTGTCAGTCTACACCAATGACGGCAACTAAAGCTGTCTGGGAGTCTGAAAAGGATTTCCAGGAAAACCCTTGGTAGGATGATACAGTGCATTATTTGAGTAGGTGCTGGACAATCTTCTTGGCTCTGAAGCCAAATGCATATTTTGGCTGGCATGGGGCTTCCCCCACAGCTGCTGCTCCTCACCCCTCCCACAGCACCCGTGATGGCTCCCAGCGGTCCCTAGGCTGCAGGAACCCATTGGGAACAGGCTGGACACATGCACGTGGACCCGCTCACTCAGACCTCCGCTAATGTGCCAATGCCTCTGCCCATCCATCCCGGGAACTGGAGGGTGGCCGAGTCATTTTTGCAGGTGAGCCATCACCACACGATCCATCTGCTTGTGTCCAGCCATGGAGGTGTATCCCTAGTCAGTCCCTAGCAGAGGACCTGGCTTCCTCTGGCTTTTTGCTGATGTGTCAGCGGGCTCCTTTCTGGTACCACTGACCATTACTCTGATGGCTAAAAGTCAAACATCTCTTTTCAGGCTGTGCTGTTCCTCTTCACTGAGACATCAGCATCAAAGGCAGGCAGGGAGGAGAGGGATCTTGGCCCCAAAAGCAGCAACATCTCTTGTTGTCTGCCATTAAGACAGCAGTCTCGGCAAGCGTTAGTTGAGTTTAGTGTGTATTTTTGATATAGGCATCCTTGGAAAATTCCAAATCTGCAAAGTTTGCTGAAAGCATTCTATGGAAAGGAAATATGGCTGCTGATTCAAAATGATGGCGTGTATTCAATTAAGAGCTGCATTTCTCAAGAGCCAAGAGAGGATAGTGCAATTGCCTTAAACCTGAGTAAAACTGAAATAGGATGCAATAAGATCTACCTTTAACTGCATATCATCACAAAACACATCCTAGTGATGCCTCAAAGGAAAATTTCATCTGTGTCTTCCTTATTCTCTGCTCTCATGTCCTTTCCATACTAATTACTAAATGTTCCTGGAAAGTCTGAAAAGAAAAATATTAAAGGATAATTTTATTCTTTAGACGCCCCGCTCTTCTCTACTCCTTTGCAATCCCCATGCCTTATCTAAGCAGGTACAAACAGTCAGCTGTTTAATATGTTTACCCAAAATAATATTTAAGCAAAGAAAATGTTTTTAACATTGAACCTAATGGACATCTTCATTTCTATTATCATGGTAGATTCAAGATACCAGATTTTATAAGACACTAGGTTTTGAAATCTCCAGGCTCTGAAGATCCTTGAGTCCAGGATATGAAACAAGTGGAGCTATAGCTTTCATCTCAAAGGGATTTAGCATAAATAATGTTCAGAGTTGAGTTTTCTCAGACTCTGCCTTCTCACCTCAAAGACAGAGAGGTTTTTTCTATCTTTTTCCACTGTGAAAGCAATTCAAGCTGCAACCTAAACTAGCATTATGTCTTTGTGGATCTCTCATCTAAGACTCATCAGATGAAAAGGTGCTCGCTCAAGTCTAGCAAAGGCTCAGCGGTAGCCACGAACCGTTTCGCAGGGCAGGTTCTGCATTAGAAATGAAGGAGTGAACTTTCAGCTTTGGGCATACACCACTGCTAGGGCTCACGCACCTCCTCTGCCACTTTGCTAATGGTGCCCTGGAAAGCAATACAGCCGGAAGGATTTTGAAAATCCGAAGTAGCTTTTGCTGTTTTGCTCGATAAATACACCAGGCTTTGATTTAAGGTATCTGTGCCTGTCTCAACCTATGATATCTAACCACCACTCATCTTCCTAGCTTTGCCTAGACACTCCCTCTTAAACAATCCCTTTTTAGAGCGTCTTGCTTTGTGCCAGGCACTTTGTTTGCCATCCGCCTGAGCAGATGGAAATATGCATGCCTCTAACAAACGTGACCTTGTTAGGCTGCTCGTCCTTCATGTCTGAGCGCGAGAGAGAAGTAAAACGTTACACCCACCACCTTCCAGAGGGCAAAGAGACTCTAAACGGCGTGTGTCTGCCGTGCTGTGAGGTGTCTCCTGGTAACGCTGCCTTGATATGATCAACATTGCAGTTACGGCATTTCAGCGTCTCGGCGTTGTTATAAAGCGTATGCTCGCCCACTCGTGCGTGAGCCAACGTTTTCTCTCTCTTCACCTCCTGGAAATCGCACCTGGGGGCTAAACGTGGTGCGCCGGGAAGCAGCCGCGGCACAGCGCGTAGTATCAGTAGCGGTCCTTTTGGCAGCCGTTAAAAAGGGGACCTGAGAGAAAAGCACAAAAATAGAAAGGTCGTGTGCGAATGGAAAAATGGAGGTTTGTAAATAGTTTCGATCTGTGACTTGATCCTAAAAGAAAGTTCTAAAAAAAATGACTGCAACCGACTTTGCCCAGACCACGTTTTGCGGCAGCGTAAGTGGGATTTGTCTTTATACAAGATGCAAGAAAGTTGTAAGACTAAGGTCTGTGGGTATGACTGAAGAAGTGAAACGTGAACCTCTAGAGGCAATTCATCCGACCTCCCCTAGATGCTTAATTGCCCTCTGGAGCAGCCTATTCATTCCTAGAAAAAGAGACTATATTAGTCTCAGCCCTTGAGGGCTCCAGGCAGATGCCCACGGGGAGCTGTCTGGTGCCACTGGCTATACCCTGGGGTCTCTGAGACACCTGCGTGGGGCAGGAGGGATGAGCAGGAGCTGGAGGTGACCCGTGCTGCCTGGGGTACCCCAGGGCATCACACCACCCACGAGCCACCTCTGTGACGGCAGCCGAATGAACTCCCTAACTTGCAGGTCCTCGTATCAGGCCTGGTGGATCTTCCCACAAATACCCTAAATAACCACACTCGGCTCATCGCCTTAATAAGAATCAAAAGTGTTCCTGTTATAACTCCAGGCGGCCAAGACCCACCCCTGCTCCTCTGCCAAAATGCGCTCTAGGGCTGAATGCGAGGGGCCAAGGACTCTTCCCAGCGTGAATCACAGCTGAGGGCAACCTTTCAGTGCCTTACAAGTTCCCTTCCCACCTTAAGCATCTCTTTCTTTAGTGGTCGAGCGTCGCAAAGCAGCGGGGGATCCACGGGGAAGGCTGCAGAGACGGGAGGCTGGGGAGCGTCGGCAGTGAGCAGCGGGAGGAAGAGGGTGCAAATCCCTCTTGTCCATCCTAAACCTTCTTTTTCCTCCTCCACACCTCTGTATAACCTCCAAACCCCCTTCATCTACTGCTGGCGTTTCTTTCTGAGTTCTGTAGCTGCTGCATACAAGGGAAGGAAGAATACGCAATTAGAATATACTAAGATACCATTAGGGATAAATAGGAATTTTTGTCTCTATATTCACATAGGATGCAGCTGGCGCTACAATCGCTTGAAATGAAATAAATCTAGGCGCTTTCAGCACATTTAAGACTGCTGAAGCCTGAAAATGGGCAGCAGAATAACTTGGCTTTAATCCTCCACCCTTCGCCACCAGTGGCAGGATCCCACCAATGCAGTGGGATAAGGATCGAGCTACCAAAAAGTTGACGTCTGTTTTCCAGACCGGGCAGTGTGGGTGACTGATAGCAGCTCTTAAGAAGTATTAGCTCACTGAGCAGCTGTTAGCCATAGAGAAGCAAGGCTTAAAAGACAGACAGCCTAAAAATCAGAAACAAGTTAGCACTTGGGACAACTTAAAAGCAGCTACTGATACCCTATATCTCTCCTTTGTTCGGGGTGGCAAGGAGGCTGCCAGCTAAAATCGTGTTCTTTCCTTTTAGGGTGTAAGTCCCTGCTGTTGGCAAATTGTTTTCATGTTTGGTAAACCGGCCAACTTGTGACCTATTGGTTGCTGACAAGTGAAGAGGGTACTCTTCTATCCTTGGGACAATAATCAAAAAAGGATAGACCAGATTCTCTGCGGTGTTCAGGAGGTGAAAAGGAGCTGGCAAACAGGCAGATGCAAATGGCCAGCCCAAAATGCCTCTCCAGGTCACCCCACCTCTCAGGGAGAGCAAAAAATTGAGAAAAAGCAGGTGGAGATCGGCCCCACGTAGAGCTAAGCTTAACCCAGGTCACTGTGTCAGTGTAAGCGAGGTGTCTGAACCCACCGCCTGGGTACAGACTGCTGAGATAACCCAGCTGGCCTCATCCTGCTAGCCCTCATTTTTGGGATCAACCTAGACGAGGCTGTAGGTCAATCAAATTACTCTGATCGCAGCTTTCTGCCAAGCAGCATTTCTTGGGGCAATTTGTGGAGGTATGGTGCTGTGCCCAAGGAGGGGAGAAGAAGTTTATGAGCACCTTCTGCGTTACATTTTGGCAGGAGCGGAAAAGGAAAGGGAGGGTTATTTGGAGATCCTTGACCCCTTCTACATTGCTCTTGACCCACAAGAAAATTGTGAACTGCTGCTTTTCCTTCCTTCCCGCTCGGAAATGCCCCTCTGCTGCTGAAAAGGGCATGAGATTTCCATCCTCCTCCTTAGCTGCTCTCCCCATAGGTGAGGGAGGAAAGGCAGCCCCGGAGCAGGAGGTCCAGAGGGGAAAGAAACATCTTTCCTGGCAGGGAAAATGTTGGCAGCATCAGTCATTGCCAATGCCAAGTGTTAAGAAAAAGGCAAACAATGAGGCAGATTTCAACAAACGGGAGATTAAAACCAGTGCCTCTGGCTTGTGTTAATGGCCTCCTGATACCTGAGCTTGTGGTGTAAGGAAAGGTTGGATATGCGTGGGAAGGGAAGGGGTAGATGTTACTTGTACAGGCTTTTTTTATCGATCACAAGGCCTGAAGGTGTCGTTTTAAAAAACCGAAATCTGAGATTCTTACTCAGTCTCGTGTCTTCAGGATCTGGAGCTTGAAGGAAAAAATCAAATATTTTTTAATCATTGAATGAAATGATAAATGGGCATCACCATCAAAATGCAACACGTCCTGGCCACCTTCTCTTAAAGACATCAGACTTTCTGATGGAAACACGCTACAATAATCCTCTACCACAGCTAAAAACTGGGAGAAGCATGCAGTCTTGCAGCAATAGATGTCTCAGTTTTAGATTTTGTGGCTGTGTAGACTCTTGCTTCCTTTGGCCAGATACGGGGAATCACAGACCATCCCTACAGGACCGATATACTCTACTTATTGATTAGGTTAGTCCAAAATTTTCCTTCCAAATTATTTTTGGTGAAAACCAATGTAACATTTCCCCTCCCCCCCCCCAATTAAATATTTGCTTTCTGAAAGGAATATTTAATTTATGGAGAAAACAATTTAAATTAATTGAAACCTTGACCCTAGGACCTTAGAAAAGCTGTGGTTCAGTGGTTCTTCTCCCTCAGCTTGATTCCTGCCCTGCCTCACCACTTCCCTGGGGAACGCAATTCCTCAGCAGTGGAATTGCAAGTTCTGCTACAGGCACCGCTTGCCCAGCCAGCCTGCTGTGTACGGAAAGGACGGGGATGTGAGAGAGCTAATAAACAGCTCTCAACAGTCACTGCAGAGGCATTTCTAAAAGACATTTGTTCTTGGTAGTGTGGGGGGTTTTTTGTGTTTTTGTTTTTTTTTTTTTTTTAATAACAAATGATAACCTAGAGGTTTCTGTTCTTTTTTTTCAGAAAATAAAATTTTCCTTGCAAAGCAAGGGGGAAGCATCCATTTTCTACTCAGCTGGTACAAACTATTTTTGCACCTGTGCCATTTGGCACTAGATGCAGCTATTATTTATCTGTATTGCCATAGTGCCTAGGAGCCCTGACAGAGACCAGAAAGTCATACAAACCAGAACATTTCTTTCATGAAGCTGAAGTAACAGATTTTTAGCTGACAAATAGCAAATCCTTACATTTGTTTGACAAAACCCTCAGTACCTTTCAGACCATGATGAGAATTTAAAATACAGACAAAGTAAAATAGGGATGTGTTGAGGTTTCTTATCTGTAAGATAATAAATCTGAAAAAACCGCCACACTATGTGCAACATGTACACCAGATACAACTAGAAGCAGAGACTTTTTAACAATTAAAAACAAGAGCAAGGTCCTACTGCTCTATACAAATACAAAATGGAAAAGTAGTTGTTTACGGCTTTGTGTTAGATTCAGCATTATCAAATAATGCATAATACAAACCAAAATCCCTCCTTTGTTTGGGGCATTTGGTGTGGATTCTCTGATGTCTAATGAGGAGACCACCTCAACCCTACATGCTTCTAGGGTTTTGTTTCTTTAGCTAGCTGCTTATTTTCATGACTCTTGTAGGAAAAAAAAAAAATATTTGAGAGCACTACCCTTCCAGCAAAGGGTATATGGAAATTATCAAGAGGGTTCATTGGTTGTTGGGTGATACACACACACTGTCTACACAGTATGACTGGAACAGAAAGACATCTGCAGCAATGTACCTAACAAGCTGCTCTGCCTTCAAAGTCTTTCAGAGTTTTGCAGAGTCCAGAAGCTTGAAAACCTTACCTATCAGGATCCTCTCTATCAAATTAAATAGGAAAAACATTCGGAATGTAAGTTCCTATTTTTGCACCGTGTTGGCATTTCAGAACTTTCCCCAGAACGAGCTCTAGTGTTTTAAAGCAAGTGCCATGTGGGAGGAGAGAAATAGTGCTGAGCAAGAGCAGGAGCAGCATGGGAAGGCTGTCTGCCAGGTTTTGCCTCGTCATCCTGAAACTCGGTTCTGAGAGAGTCGTGAGTCACTTTCATGGATATAAAAGTTGAAAATTTGTACAAACCCAAGGAGACCTATGGGGTTTTATTTCCAGTTCTTTGCTGGCTGCTCAGCTTTGGCTTTTCTTGCCTGCTTCTCCATCTCATCCTTGGATTTTCTCAGCCCTCACCTGCTCAGTAATTTTCTGTTTTATCTAGTTTTGTCACTCAGATGCTGCTGGCAAAACAAGCGTGCTGATGTCCGGAGGAGAAAAGGGAGGGTGGGTGGATCAGGTCATACCTCTGCCAAGTTCATACCCATGGCTGACTCTCTAATTTGAGTACGGGGGGGTCTCTCTCCACTGGGTGCCCCGACCAGTCCCAGCTGCCCCAGAGGAGTTGGTTATCAGCTGTTGGAGCTGTTATCTCTCTGATAGTGTTCGGGAGAGAGGTGAGGAGGAAAAGGAGGGGAGTCTTCAGGCAGAAGAGAAAATGAGATGGGAGATTTCCCTGTCTTTGGGATTAATGGCCTTCACTGGCAAATGTCAAGTCAAGTCCAAACAGGAATCCTATCTCTCAGTTAAGTGTTGAGAGAGAGAGAGGAGAGAGAATTAATTTGATGTGGTTGTTTCTTTGAGTAAGGAAGAGTCAATAGTTCCCAGAGCAGATGCAGATGGGTCAGGCAGCAGCGTGGGCAGTGTTGGTCAAACACCCACCAGCCATCAGCAGACCCCAAATCTCTTCCCTGGTCAGACTGTGGCCAGGGCAAAAGACACACCTACCCCGAAATTAAGTTCCCTTCTACCAGTGCAGAAGACACTAGTTCCCAGCCTGCTTGACTTCAGAAAAAGAAGGGCTTGACCCTTCCTTATTGCCCTTTCAGATAATAGCGTAAAGGTCTTCTCTGGTTTTGATAGCTATTAAAAATAAATAAATGAAAAGGTCACATGGACTGTGATTTATGGTAAAACTTTGATCGTTGTGCGGAGCTTCATTGTCATGGGAGTGAATGAGGGAACTGCTCTTGGCCTTTTCTCTTTAAATTCATAAGGGAGGATATGTAGGTTTTTTCTTTATCTACAGAAGTGATTTAAATTAGTACACTGGGAAAAAAACCATTCTGTATAAAAATAATTTTACTGAACTACTGGATCATATGATTTCTCTTGTTTTTACTGGGTTTTCTTTCAGGTTGCAAAGCATGGTAACTGAACCTTTTTATTTCCTCCAGTTCTACTGATTTATCTTTTCCTTCTTCTTCCACAAAGTTTGTGTAACAGTCAGTCATCTGCACTACCTCAGCTAATTATATGACAATGCCTTAAGACTTTTGATGAGGGATAAAAAGTATGATTAGGGCTTTCTGCTTAGCTATTTCTGGTGCTTATTTTTATATATTCTCAAACAGTTAGAGGGAATACACACACAAAGATCAACATACAGTCCAGAATTAAAGCCACCAGTGAGCAATACATTTAAGGTTTTCAAGTGGTCCATAGGACTGAAATTTAGTCAGCAATTTCACTTAAGAAACGGTAGCTGATTGCAGACTAAGGTCATAAAAATTTCTGCCATACCATGGCTGCTCATTAGCCATTGTGAAATAAAAAGAATTTGATCCACCCACAGCATTACCTCAGGTTATCCACTTGGGAAAGGTACCCAGGGAATAAGGCTTCTGTACTACTGATGTAAACTGCCAGAACTACAGCTGCTTTGGAGAAGAGGGTTACAAAACCACTCATAATCAGGGGCCATGTTTGCTATTATTTAGAGAATAGCTTTCTTTTGGGGGCAGGAAACTATAATGACATATGACCAAAAGTCCAATCAACTTAGTAATCTGCCTCCAAAAGTGGCTGAAAAGAGGTATGTAGAGATGACTACAAGAACAGGAATCCTCCCCCATGGTATACTCCCAGTATCCAAAAATGACTATCACATTGATCTTAAGAAAGAGAGGTATGGTATGTCTAAGCAATAAATTAAAAAAAAATAAATAAGAGGCTACAGTTAGCTAAGTTTAGATGTGCTGCGCTGTAGGCGTAGCAGCAAGAATGACAATTTAGCAGGAAACACCGCTTTGATCTGCAACTCTGTGTACTTCTGACTACAAATCATGAGAAGCAAAAAAAGAAAAGTCTGTTTGAAGAAGCCTGCTTGGGATTAGGCATTTATAATGTTTCCATAGGCATATCTCTCCTATCTCCCCTTCATCCTATAGCTCATTTCAACAACCAGAAGGCCATACCGGCGTGCCTGCAGGACAGCAAACAGGGAGCGTCATCCCTCCGTGCCTGCAGAGAGGCCACTTTCAAGTCAGCAAGAGCATCTCCAGGAAAAACATCTTTATTTTTATTAGTGTAACCGCTGTCCTGTGGCCTCTTTTTTGAAGCTTGTTGCTGAGTCTGTCAACAGCTGTAAACATCCAGATGTCTCTCATCTCAGCTGAGAGAGCTTTCTGAACAGTTTTCCTAGCCTGCCCTTCTGCAGTTCATAACTCTGACATGAACCATCTTTTCATGGGATAGAAAGTCGCTTCATGCAATCAGCAGGCCAACATTTTGTGGATCATTAGGCAGCCCAGCACAGGAGGATTGTTTTGAGGAACATAAGGCAAATGGAGGGTACACTGATGGACATTTTTACTCCGGCATACCCTAAATCCTGAGTGCTTGAATAATTTATGCTGATGCACAGATTCCTTGGTGAGAGGACAAAACAAAATCTGATAATGTTTCTTTTAAGCAAGTCTCAACAAAATCATAGCTCTTGCTTGCCAAATAATGAGGCTGCTGTTTTTCCTTCTGTTTTGAAGGCATTGTATGAATTTTTGTAGTCTTGGGTTATTGCCCTGGGGAATGGCCTATAATTTGAGTGACTGAACATACTGTCTTTGTTTTGACTTTGAACAGGGCTAGTCCTAAATAAATTATGAATAACAAGAAAAATGCAGCAAACAAATACGGAAGCATCCACGTGACCAGCTCAGGCAAGACTAGCCTTTTGTATTCAAGCAAACTGCGTGGTGGGCAGCGGATCTGCTCACATTGCAAATGACAACTAAAAATCCTGGCGATGACCGCAAACTTCATGTGCTTGTCACGCCGATGGTCTGTGTGCTTCCTTACGCTTTTCATGGTGGGCTTTCCCAGGCAGCAGAGAAACCCCTGCCCGCAGTAGGGAAGTCATACAAGTTCAGACAAGGAAGACACGTGAAGTCTTCATCACCATTGGAGCCACCTACACAGAAGGGCAGGAGGCTCATGAAGGGTAATTCAGGCCACCACAGGGATACGCCGCCGCTGGAGGGGTGAGATGGAGACCCGGGGCTAAGGACAAACTTCTTCTGGAAGAGAATCAACAACAGGGTCTCTAGCAGTTAGATGGGCACATGGGTTGCCCATACCATGAGACAGATCCGGATAATTTGTGGCTTGCCTTCACTTCAGGGCCGTTAGCTGGAGGGTCTTGGTCCAACTCCCCCCCATCAGTCATTGGGAGAGAGGCTGCACAGAAGGATGCTCCTCCTGGGCACTGCAGAGCATGTGTGGACCCACAAAGTGTGGTGTGCAGGCTGTGCGTGTCCTCCGGGAAGGGACAGAGACAAAGAGATGGCTCCGTATATGTCCTGGCCACCTTGAGGGAGAGTTTTCTGGCTTCCCTCCTCTGGTTTCGTACCAAGCCTGGCAGCTGCAGACCGAGCAGCTCCAGCAGTCCCCAGGCTGCAGATGCTTCTGGAACTGATGGCTGGTATGAACAAATATTTAGGGGCTTAAAAAAACAACTCTGGTATAAAAACAAATATTTCTTTATTAACTTAGGTCAAGGCCTACAAACTTCAAGTTAATAAGAGCTTTATCCCTGTTTTCTGCTTTAGAGCCGGTCCAATTAGGGTTCAGTCCTTTTCTGGTTTAAACGGAATCCTATGCTGTAAATCCTAACATGAAGGCGATGTGCTGATGTGTGGGAATGAAGGGATGGGCTAGAAATATAAATACACTGAGTGGAACACAAAAAAAGGGGGAAATATAAGGTGAAATGATCATTTAAATGACAAAAAGTAAGCAATAGTTTGGTTCACATAAAGTAGGCAAGGAAAATACTTGAAATACAATTTTTATCTTTGCGGTATCTCTTTGAAAACTATGAAAGTCTTTGTAGCTGGCTGAAGATCCTGTGGGAAAACATCTACAATTTAGCAGCGTTATCTTCTCAGTCTGTTCCTATGACTTCTGTGTACTGCTGTTGTGACAACAGATCGGTTACAGCTATTCCAGTTTCCAATTGAATTTGGATTAATGGGTCATTTTAAGGTCTTCTTTAAATCAGCTGCATGCTCCACATAAATCATATGTGAGTTAGGGTATTTTGGAAATAAAGAAAATGTTTCCTAAAGCCCACACATTCCTATAGTTTTATTGTGCCTTTGTCCTTTTTCCAATGGAAAATGGAGAAAAATGTAGTGCAGGATACTGTACAAACTTTCTCTGTTTAGCTATATGGTGTTAATATTTCATTCTGCTTTTTCACAGTGTATAAACTTGAAGCTCAGTGAAGTAAATGGGGTAGATGGAATTCACAAACATAGCTGCAAATCCTATTAACAGTTAAACACTGTGGGTCTGAAATGCTCCCTAGTGTGCATGAAATCTACTATGCAAACACAAAATAGTCACTTTGGGTTGAATGACATTTGCAACTTAGAATTAAAAACACTTAGAGAAATTATCGTATTTAAGCGAGCCTACCTTTTCCAGAAAGAGCCTGCTAAGTCACTTGAAACTTAATATTTGACAGAGGAGAGAGAAAAACAGCCAAAAATGATTCTAAACAGCCAAGACGTCTTGGTCAAGTGCAAGACTTGGGTTGTGACAACAGACGGAGCTGTTACGTGGCAACTGGAGAGAAGCAGGACTGTGTTTAGCTTCCAGCAGCACTAAAGTAAACAGGTAAGAGCGCGAGGCTGGATGGGGATGTGTATCTGTTTCGCACGGGAAAGTGCTATCCGGGATATCAAAACACATTCCCGGTGCACGCTCTTCCAGCCAGCACCTGCCTCCCACATCCGCACCCAGGTCTAATTCAGTTGTATAAGCAACCTTATTCTAGCTGCTATAACACAGCCACCATGTGGGAAGAAATCCAGCCCATTTTTAAAAAATAACTATCAGTCCCAGAGGCTCAGCAGTAGACGCTGCAGTGACATTTAATGGACTTGACTACATGGCTGTGACCTGCACGGTCTTCGTAGGACTGTATCTTCTATTCCATCCTAATGTGTAGAGGTGACTTCTTAATAACACACAGACTTTAAAATCTGATCACCTCTCTCATCTGCTTCACAACAAAGGCCATAGTGCTGTATCTTTCTGGGAAAAAAAAGAAGAAAGAAGAGAAGAGAAGAGAAGAGAAGAGAAGAGAAGAGAAGAGAAGAGAAGAGAAGAGAAGAGAGGAGAAGAGAGGAGAGAAGAGGAAAGGAGAGGAGAGGAGAGGAGAGGAGAGGAGAGGAGAGGAGAGGAGAGGAGAGGAGAGGAGAAAAGAAAAGAAAAGAAAAAAGAAAAGAAAAGAAAAGAAAAGAAAAGAAAAGAAAAGAAAAGAAAAGAAAAGAAAAGAGAAAAGTAGTTTCCCCAGAAAGATTTGCCCTTACTCAGAGACACCTAATGATGGCAAATACAGTATTTTCCTTCGTGACTTGTTCCAGCAACTAACAGCCTCACAGCTGAAAATGTCTGTCATTGTTTCTGGTTTGAATGCACTTGGATTTAACTTTCAGATAGTAAGACTCTTTTTCTTCCCCTCACAGAGGAAATTACACACAGGAACTCCATCTCCCTTCAGTCTCTTTTTGAAGAATTAACAGATCCTTCCTGTCTCCCAGTACACAGCCATTTTTCCAGCTTTCAATTCATTTTGGCCGCTCTTCGCTACACTCTCTGCAGCCTTTCAAGTCCCCTTGAAAACGGGGACACCAGAATTACGTGCTAGCACCTACGTTGACAACAGAGCTAAATTTACCTCGCTGCTCCTCTGATTATATACCCGGGATCTCGGCCGCCGGCGGTGCCCCGGGTGCCTGTGCTGGTCCTCGTACGCCGTCGCCTCTCAAGCTGCTGGAGGGAGCTGAGATTTTTGAGGATACGGCTCCCCACCCTGCGGGGATGGCCGGGCTCTTTTCTAGCTGCCATCCTTCGAGGTGTGATCCTCCCTCGGCAGCGGTAGCAAAGCTCGTTTTTGGCCGTGACATCGCACCTGATGCAGGGTACGGCCAGAAGTTTTTGGGGATGCCCTGGGCTGCGGGTAGATGTCGAAGCCCAGCTTTCCCGAGCGATCGAGGTCGTTCTGGATCACCGTTGTGCCTTTCTTCATCATCTATACCCATTAATAGAAGTAATGTTACGCATGCTTTCCAATTTGAAGTGATGAGCAGAGTTCAACTCTAATACAGATCCCTGCGGAACATGACTAGAAATGACCATTTATGAATACCCATGGACAAACAATTTTTGGTATCTGTCATACAGACAGTTTAGGGTGTTTCATGTGTTGTATTGATAGCACTAGCCCATCTGTCATGCATGGTTTCTTTAAGAAGAATCTAAGAACACTTCTTCTGCTGTCAAGCTCCTTTATCACACAAACTTGTAATCTCATCAAAAAAGGAAATCAGATTTTCTTTATGAACATATCGATTTTCCATAAGGCCATGTGGATCATCACTAATTAAATTCTCTGCCATTGCTCCTTCTTTCATTTTCAAGGCCTTTTATTATTTTCTATGGGCTAACGTCTACTATCAGGCTCAACAGCCAGAGGTAGTCTGCTGCTGAAACAGAACCAGCGTGTTCCCACACTTCTGGGATGTGCACGGTGCTCCAAGACCTCTACAAAATTAGCATCAGAATGGGCCATCTTGCTTTTTGGCTACCACTAATACAAATTCCCACTGAATTATCACCTTAAATAGTTTGCCATCTCCTTCTAGCAACTGGCTGATATCACAACAGGTATTTTGCTCCTAGTAAAATTAAAATTTCTCTAAGAGTTTGCGACCCTGGTAGAAGACAGGCTGTATCCTGAGCGAAGAGGCAGCTAGCCCAGCACCAGCAGCACACAGCGCTGAGGAGAGCTGATAAGGGCAGGTAAATAGCCCCACGTACTCTTCCAGCAGCCAGCCAGGGTACTCGTATTTTCTCTTGTTTTGCTACACAGTGGATTTTCTAACTTGTATTAATTGTCTTTATATTCTCTACTTTCACTTTTATATATATACACACATAGGTGTATACACTCACACACGTACGCTCCAATTTTCACTCTTAACAAACATATACTTTAGCCAAAGCTCTCTTGATTGCAGAAAAGGCACTTTTTAGCCAGGACTGAGAAAACCTCTGGATATGTCACTTCTGTACCTGTTGATGCATTTCCCCAGTACTGACCTAGCTAAGGCAATGCAAACCCCAGTTTAACACAACGGATTAGCTGTCTGCCATTGCTGCCTTGTTCAGGGGGCACATTCACCCAATCCTCCTGTTTTCCTCCCCATTCCATGGGTGCGAGTCCTTAGAATAATTCTTCAGCAGCACTGTGGAATATATTGATAAGGTAGATCTATTAATGTCTCGACTGTGCAGAGGTCTCTGTAAGAGGAAAAAGATGCCTGGCAGCTGATAGGAATGCTGCTTACTTTATGCACAGCAATAATCTAATTAAAAGCATAAATTATTATATACTTGTAGGCCAAACAGGCATACCGTAGAGAGCAAGGGAGAGTGTCTGAGCTGGGCTTGCCATTTGGTGAGCGCGCCGTATGAGTGCATGTGTCATTCATTTAATTTAATGTATGATTAACAACTCCTTAACATGATTAGCACTTCTCTAATTGTGATTGACATGAGAAATAGTTCAGCAGCCTTTCCACAAGCACAGATCCATAGATTGCTAAAATGGAAAAGCAAATACATTTGATCATCAGAGATCCAGCATTTTGGAAAGTTCCAGAGGCTCTTCCAGCAATGTCCCAGTAAATCTCTAATTACATCTGACATGAGTGGCTTTAACCGTACCCCTGGTTTTTTCAAAGTTGGCATTTAGCTCTGAGATGTTCAACAGGTGGCCTTTAGCTGGACGGTCACCAAGTGCCACTGGTGACAGCAATATTCTGCCCCTGTACATAAAATACAAGGGATGTGACAGAGTCAGGAGACACCACAAAGTACGAGGGAAAAGCATCCAGATAAACTGTGGCCAGTTCTCTTTTTTTTTTCCCCGGCTTCCTTTTTTAAAGATGAGCTTTTCTGACCTTTGCTCTTTTAAAAAGCCTGGGTTTGCTCTCCCATTTGCTCGCCTCAGCCCTTCACCAAGGGCATTTGGAAGGCAAACACCGTGTTCATTCCACCCCCCGCCAAAAGGCTCTGGGTGCTACAAGAAGATTATTTGCTATAGAGTGCCTTTTCTCTTTTGAAAAATAAGCCTTTTGGTGCTCTTCAAAATTTACAACTTCCTTTTGGTTTCTGGATGGCTTAGCGGAGGCAACGTAGTCGTGTGAGTTTGTATCATTGTATGAGGCCTTCATATTTTTTTTTTTGTTGCTGTGAGATAAATCAAGACTTTACGGGAGAAGGACTGTACTTCACCCACCTCTGCTGGGTCGCTTACCTCCCTTGGGAGTATTTTACAGAAATTGCCTTGGCTCCTCCAGCAGACCAGAAAAGCCAGCAGTGCTTTATGAGCCTGGTGTCTGAGCTTCCAATATTGTACTGGGGAAAGGGGGAAAAGAGGGTGCAGGACAGGATGAAAAAGCCAGGAATGAACCCTGGCTCTTTAGGCTTGAAAGTCTATTTATTTCAGGCTTACAAACCAAAAAGTTAGGTTCAGTAACCACAGTGATAATAATATAAAGGAGCATTTATAACTGTGTATTTACACTCCCATGGGTATTGCTTCAGCAGCATAAAAGGCCTTCAGACCGTCCCTAGAGGGTATTGTCTATTCAGACTAAACCCCTGCCTTACAGCTGTGCTTTTTCTGTGCCATCCAGCCCCAGATGCCTGGCTGAAAGCAGAAGTTATTGGTGAGCAAAGTAGAACAGGGGACTGATGATGATGAAAGGAGAAGCAGATCTGCCCTCTTGTGTACAAGGCATCTACTGCATCCTTTTCTAAATCTGAAATGAATTTATTCCTTGAAATAATAAATGTGGAAAATATACGAATGCTTCGAGTTTTTTAATCTTACCATAGAAAGAAGAACAAGAAAAGAAAGCATGAAGTCTGAGGTGACTTATTCTCAGGAATTAGTTTGTAGACCCAAGGGTAACAGCCCAACGTGAGTAGCTTGGCCAGGAGAAGCTGCCTCTGAACACTTAGGCTATCAAACTAGAGACTATGAAAATTAAAAAACTCTAAGGAGGATAAATCTAATTGCCAGGGAAACTCAACCAGCTGCAAAATTATTACCCATTAAAAGTAAGCTATTTTTTTTTATGAGGGAACAAAACAGCTTGAGGTTTTCATTGCACTCATCACAGCAGTAAGGACCGAGAGAGAAGATTTGGGCTGAGGCAAGCATATTTTGCCAGCCTTAATTAAACCAGAGAGGGACACAGGGTAGCTGACTTCACAGGGCTGGTAAGGTCAGACGGAGCTTCTGCATCCTCCTCCTTCCAGCCGTTTTCTTCTGAAACTTCACGGCCAGTTCTCTTAGTCCCTCATCTTCCCAAATCCCATGTATTAGACAGGATACTTTTAAGAAATTATAACCTCGACAGCTTCTCTGGGCACCACGATAAAAAGGCCAGACCCTCAGCAAATAGAAAATGCAGCACAGGGTATTTCCAGTGCAAGGCTCGGTCTTGTCCCACCATGGTACTAGCAGGTCAAGCTGCCAGTTTATAACCTGCTGCTCGTTTTCTGCTTGCAAACAATTAAGTAATGCCTGATCAGGGGTGGAGAGAGCCCTGAAGTAGGGCTTGTTCTGGATTGGCGTTCTAGGAACAGGGTTTTTTTCTTTTTCTTTTTTTTTTTTTCCTCTTTTCTCCTTTTATTCCTTTTTTTTTGACAATGGTTTAAAAAAAAAAAAAAAAAGAAAAAAAAACCCCAGGGCAGTACTACAGAGGAACCTGTCAGTAGACCATGGATTTACAGCTGAAAAGGCCAATTTGGTGTGAAATCTGGACACAGCTTTTGAACATGGGGCACAGCAAAATGCGTATTTACAATTTACTGCCACTGCTCCAACAACACACTGGGTCTGATGGCATCAGTTTTTCTCTTCTTTACAATGAAAAAACAATTATACTTTGGGCCTGAGGATACAGTAATATACAACAAAATGAATGAACTCTGTGGCATATAAGAATTCCATCTTCCATAGAAGTGGTAGATGCTGTTTAGGTGCATTTTCCTACAATTTTCACAGTCCTGATTCTCTCCAGAGTGTTTTTGTAAGTGTAAGCAATAGAGCCATCTCACATGAATTAGACTGCTTTCATCTGGAGCAAAATCACACCAGCAACAAGTGTGACCCAGTAGACCATATGTAATTTAACTTCATTATGAAAAAACCCTGATTCCCCTCCTTACCTCAGGACAAACAAATAAAAAAGTGAAAAAACTACATTTTCTGCCATTGAAACAAAACCAATTATTATTCTGGTTCCTTCTTCTCCACTACCCTTTACCCACTTCAGACTGCAGATTTGGAGTCTGCAGATTTTTTTTATGCTTGTTTGTGCTTTAAAACTGCGTAGTTAGTCTCTGTCTAACATCTGGGGTTGCAGTTTGAAATGGTGGTGGGGCCAAAACTATTGAAATACATCTTGAGGCTCTGTTTCACCTTTGTTCTGGCCATAATCCCCGTGCTGTGTGACCAGCCTAGGGGCAGTTTAGCAGGCTGCAAAAGGAGTCTGGGCAGACTGGGAGAAAGGCAGATCAGGTGTTTTCTGTTAACTAGCTCTCATTAAGAGAAAGGCCTAAATAAATATCCCTTACAAGTATTCTTTATCAAAAAATATTCAAACACTTTGCTTTTTGGTGTCAGATACATTATTTCATATTTGTGTATATAAGTGTACAAACTTATACACACATATACAAACTTCCCAAGTATCTTCCATCCTGCTCCTATTTCTTTCTTTCTCTCTTTCTCTCTTTCCTTCCTTCCTTCCTTTCTTTCTTCCTTCCTTCCTTTCTTTCTTCCTTCCTTCCTTCCTTTCTTCCTTCCTTCCTTCCTTCCTTCCTTTCTTTCTTTCTTTCTTTCTTTCTTTCTTTCTTTCTTTCTTTCTTTCTTTCTTTCTTTCTTTCTTTCTTTCTTTCTTCCTTCCTTCCTTCCTTCCTTCCTTCCTTCCTTCCTTCCTTCCTTCCTTCCTTCCTTTCTTTCTTCCTTTCTTTCTTTCTTCCTTTTCTTTCTTTCTCTTTCCTAAAGGCTGAAACTCACACACAGGTAAAGGAAAACATGCAACATTCACCTTCTGGTTTCTCCTCCGGACACTTCATGCTGGTGGGTGTGCATAAAGCAGTCCCCAGAGAGGGAACCCCCTTGAATCCAGGAGAACCGAAAGCATGTGGAGATGCCTCCTCACCTTCTGCCATCGGCCATCAGGACTCAAACAGAAGTCAAGACACCCAAGACACCCTTTGGGCCATCACAGCACTGACCACACTGCTTGATATTTTTGCAGGGATGTCTGGCTCACAGTCATTACACCATGGATGCTTTTAGTGTAACTTTTAACATCTATATTTTAACAATGGGGGAATCTGCAACAGAGCCAGCACATGGCAACATCTGAATGACTAATAGCCAGCAGAGGTTAATGTCCCTTAGCTTCCTCACAGGCCATCAACCCCTAGAGCCGATCATTAATTGCCTGGAATAGCCTATGCCATGGTCATTACTGCTTAATTATTCAGATGAAATGAATAATATCAATTCCAGGACTTCAGTTTTCATAAATGGAGAACTCTGTCTTTTTTTCCCAGACACATTCCACATCCAATCTAACATTATTTTCCTCCCTGCTTTAATAAAGGATGCTCTGTGCCTGTTAAGCTTTCATAAAGGTAAAGACATTTCTTACAGATTAGGTAGCATATAGAACAGACAAATAACCAGCTTATATTCAGTTATTGTCGCATGACTGAACAAATAACCACAGAAATCAATCATGGTAAGTAATAAATGAATGAACTGGAACTTACAGGAAGAGCCACGTCCAAACTGCAGAGCAGATGCAGCGTATGACCTGGTCCTACTTTCTGTTCCCCAGTCAAGGGGACATGGGGCACTCTGAGGAACCCTTTGAGCTCAGACTCCTGAGTTTCCTTTCCTAGAAACCAGAAAGCTGGGGGAAGCTTTGTTTCACTGAGGTACCAGACTCGTACAGAATAACCAGCCAAAACCCTCCCTGCTTCAGGCTCCTTGCTTACACAGCAACATATTGCATAAGCCCAAATTACTTTAGGTACGTCTTGATTAGGAAGTCTTGTAGAGGGTCTCTAGCCCAAGTATCCTTGTTTATGGCCAGGAATCCACTAACCCGACCTCCCCCCCCAGTATTTTCCATGGAAGGAGATATGTGTGTGCAAGACCGTGGTGAGCTCCAGCTGATCCCTGCTGTGGACGTGGCAGGTACCTGTTATCGCAGATATACCCCCTTCCCTTCCCAGGAGAAAGGTTTACGCACAGTCTTTGTGAATTCAAAGCTAAATGCATGTGTACTTGCTGTTAGCACTCAGGAAAGGTATTTAACCTCAAAATTACAGAGGCACAAAGTGCCAAATTCTTCCCATCCCAGCTGAAACTTTGTGCGAGAAATGACACACCAGATCTTCCCTGCATGGATACCTACAAATAGCAATACAGAATTACCTCCTGGGCATGTTTTATATGGTGAAACTCTGTGGCCAGCAGAGTGGAAGGGGTCAAACTTGTCAGTCAGAGCAGTTTCTTTTGCTTTGAAGATCAGTGAATTTGTCAGGTTGTGGAGTCGGGAGAAAAGGGACACCAGAATGCAGCCCACACACGACAGTTCACAGTCAAAAGTTCAGAGAGTTTGGATCCAAGGTGTTCATACACTTCATCAGAGGTCACTTCCCAGCTATTCATTTTCCTATCCCAATGCACACCCAGATTACTGAACCTTGTTCTGACCATGTATATAGTTCAGGGTGTCAAAACTATTTGCAACCTGCTTGTCCATTGCAAAGCACCGTTGTTACCATGTTCCCGTTCACTCAAAAGCAAAAGCACAGAACAATTCTGCGTGCCTCACATCTGACAGCTCTTTTGCCCGAGGCAGGTTGGCAGACCAGCACCTTGCCATAGGAATGCATCAGTCACTTCTAGTATGAACAACATTTTGAGAATGTGCCTCTGTTTCTATCTGTATGCATAGAAGTCAACAAATGGTGTGTCTCAGACAGAGTTTGTGTTCAAAGGGTGCTGCTGATGGGTCTTCTGGGGAGCTGAGCCTCCTGCACATGAGAATGCCTTCTTAGTTTGGGGAAGATGTGAGTACTGTCCTGCAGAATTTCACCTTGCACAGATCTGCTTCTCAATATAGCACTTTCTTGCAAGCTCTGCTGGACCAAGTGGGACGTCTCTCCTCTCTTCCAACGCACAGCTAAACGCTGCGTGAGCTCGTCAAGAAAAAGAAAGGACAAGAAAAAGCATTTGCTAGGGAATGGATGCATTGTGGGCATGGTTGTACTAGTAAATTAAACAGGGCCAGGCCATGAGTTTGAACACTATTCCTCCGTATGTCCACGCAGCTTATCAATAGCGTTTTCCCTAAACAGGTTTGGTCAGTCAACCAGCAGTTCCCTACACAGAGCCTGGATGCAACTCAGAGGTTAGGATGTGAAGGGACCATCCCAGCATGAGTCTGGACACGTCCACACTGGGGATTTTTGAAAGGGAGAAGGAGAGGCTGTGGAGGTTAGCTGCCTGGATAGGAATCACGCCCTTCCCCTTGGCTTCCAGGCTGTGGTCAGTCCCTTTTGCAGTTTGCATTAAGTATAGATAAAGCTTACTGGCCTAAAAATTGTGAGATTTGTATTCCCAGCCCTTCAAGAGATTTGTTGTGTGACATCTGGATCACTGTTGGGTTTGCACTAATTGAGATCCTTGTTCGCAGAAAGTTGTTTTCTATTAGATCAGTGCTCTGGGAGAATCGTGTATTTGTAAATGCACAGAAAATTATAAGAAAAATGCACGAAAAATTAGTTTGCTCTTCAGGTCTTCAAGATGTTAAAAGAAAATCAAGTCTGAAAGCTGTACATATAGCATTTTATCTTACTGGATAATAAAAATAACAGTTTCGTGGAGGGGTTCGCTAAAAGCCCACCGTGACAGACAAGAATTGGAAGAGGTTGCAGTGAAGATCTTTTCTAGGGAGGGCCCAAAGCTGCAAGAGAGGGGATTTAAGATCCAGCTGCTGTATCTCCCTGCTCCCTCCCTGCTGCCAGAGACACCACAGCTGTAGACAAGGCTCGCCTTTACTCCATATCCGTTTCCCACCAGTTACTCAATAACTTCTGCAGTAACATGAGGAAAGAGTAAATCCTGAAACTCCTCCTTGTTTGCTTTTTCGCCTGTTATTATTTTCATTTTAAGTACTCTCCAGTGACAGAAATAGAGTCCCTGGTTAAAAGAGCTCACTGACAAAATGAAGAGGCAATGCAGAAAACGGGGAAATGGATGAAGAGAGAGGAGGAGGAAGAAGAACGTCCTGTGTCCCTTTGGTTACATCCTCTTGACGGCTCTCCTGCTTTCATATATAGACGTGTCTGTCACGGACACCTTGAAGATCTAGTGTATTATTACTGGTGTATTACTGCACTACTTGTCAGGTCCATGACAGGCGTGAGCTTTCTGACAGGAGAGGATGAGAATGTAAAAAGCTTTCTCCGGAGGTTATTTCATGCATGGAGAGCTGCAAAAGGGAGGGCAGCAGAATGAGAGTGGGAAATGGGGAGTGAAGGGATGCCAGGAGCTTTATCAGGATAAAGAGATGGGAAGACCAGAAGATCAAGGACAGGGCTGCAGAGGGTCTTGATAGCAAAAGGGAGATGCCTGTATTTTTTAAGCTGTGTAATGGAGGGAAGACAGGGTGGGAAGATGAGGGGGCAGCCGGGTAGTGCATCCCGTGTGATGGAGGCTAATCCATTCCCAGAAGGGCAACAGCAACTACGAAATCGTTGCGGTCCGAATGTGTACGTTCCCTCCTTCTTAACAAACGCTGCTACTGAGAAATCCCGCGGACTGTGGGATTCTTAGGATTTGCTTCTTGCAGCTTCACTTACATTTGCAATAATCCTCCACCCTTGTTCACAGAGTCAGGTCTCACACAACTCGTCCCTGTGCTGCTCCAAAGGCAGAGGTAAAGCCCTGAATTTGGAGATGAGGAGGTAGCACCATAGACTGTCTCCTACTGGAGACTTCTCCTGTCTGATCAGCCAAAAGGTTGCATCTAAAATCACCTAATATGCCATGTCAGGATGGGACAGAGGTGTGACATGGCAGGCAGGCATACGTCACCCGTGCTCAATTAGGCACGCTGCCCTGCAACAGCCCAGTATCCCAGTGTCTCCCATGCCCTGGGACCTCTCATTTCAGACATCTCTCCTAATCCCGTGTTGTCCCTTGCATCAAGCAAAAAGAAATTTGACAGTACAAAGGAAACAGAAAAAAACTTTTAGGCTTCCACCTTCCCCACTGAATTAATCATCTCTGGCAGATTTGTGGCTTCCTATGACCCTCGAGTTTTACTGTCTGCTAGCACATCAGGCACCGATTTTCCTCTCTCTTTCCCCTACAGCAAGCATTACGGTGATCTTTCTCAACACTGACAGGGGCAGGGCTTATTTCCAGTAAAAGGGCACCATACTTAGCTGCACAGGGTAAAGTGAGGTTGGGGAAATAGGTGCATGGGAATAATAAGAGCACAGAGGGCAGCGGACTTTCAATATGTTTATGCAGTTAAATGTAACAAGTTCAGACACTATCGTTTATTTTTTTCCATTGTTCAGTGAAAAAAACCCACCCCTCTGTTTGCACTGTTTTTTCTCTGTGAGCACTTTCCTATTTTTCTTAACCTCTGCGTTGCAGTGGAGCTAGACTGTGTACATGAAGATATACTCCCTGCCCTGGGGAAGATCCGAGATAAGCAAAGAAGTGACATACAAATGGCAAGGGGGAGAGAGCGATCTAATCGACTGGCCGCAAGCTTTGTACATTTAAGATAGGAAAAGCATACAGAGAAGAGGAAAGCTGGTTTCTCCTGGGAGAGGCACGCTGCTCTCCCCCTTCTTTTCTTTGTCCTTGTCTTTTCGCCCTCATCTCCCTCGTACCCTTTTTTTGTGCTTCCCATGCTGAGATAGTGTGAGACTTGGGGGAGGCATTGCAAGGGTTGTAGCGTGGCCTGTGCACATGTATTGGACAGTTAGTTTGTTTTCTAATTTAGTTTTCTGCCTGTCTCGGTCTCTTCTCATGGCCTTCAGCCCGGCACAGGGACATCGGCTGCTTCTTGCTAAAATTGGCTCCATTCCTCTTGCTGTCTGGTGAATACCAAACACCTGCTGAGGGTCTTTGGGTTTGAGCATTTTTGTGTGCTTCCCATATTGCACGTAAAGATGGAAATCAGGCTTTTTTCCCCCTCCTCCTCTCCTTTCCTCACCCCTAAAACTCTTTCCAGGTGTCAAATCTGAACTCAGCGATACCAAAGGATTTCCTGCACTTTCATTTCACTCTATTGTTCATCTTTGGGTGGAGTTTTTGAAACTCTCCTCTTCAAAACGTCTTGAATGTTTGAAGTTCAAGTAGGAAGCTGAATGCTTTTGTTTCAGGACAAAATAAGTATTTCATGTTATAAAATGCAAATTCTTTCTCTGGCCCTTCCATCCAGCTGGAAAATTGTTTGGAGGTGTCTGAGCAACTGCGGGGCTTCTTGTCTCTTCCTGCTACTCCCAGTTAGCCATAAGCCAAAAAATGAGACCGAATCATCCCCATGGCACAGCGTCGTCATGGCATTGATGGAAGAGCGTGGAAAATGCCATTGCACCCTGCCTGCTCCTCCTCGCTGCCCGTGCGAGGCCGAAGGAGCAGCGGCAGAGCGGCGGCAGTCGGACCCCGCGGCATTGCGTGGAAAAGCCTTCACGCTGTCAGCGCTGGGATGGGGCAGGAATGGGTGAGTTCTCTTTGACCAGAGTCTGGCTTCTGATCTCCCAGGCATCCCCTCTTCAGACCTTGGACTTTTCAGCCTTTGGAAATGCCCCGTCACGGAGGGACTTTTGTTCCTGGGTGGTCTGAGTCGCTGGGTCTGTGACAACACCCACCGTATGGGTCATGGTCCCGCAGGGGACTTCATATAAGGCTCCGGTTGGTGTTGCAACACATTTGGGCTACCGTGCAATGTACCTGTGGAGCCAAGGTGAGAAACACTGCTCCTGTGCTTTGCGGGATGCTGTGGCGTGTGCCCAGGAGGAAGGAGGACCTGCCTTCCATCTCGTTGCAGAGCCACGGTCAATAGTTTAAACGTACAAAGCCTGTGAATCCCCTGAGGCAAAACTCTGGCAGGTTGATGGCGCTGTAGAAGATCTCAGAGGTCTGACGCAAATGTGGTAAACTTCCTCTACCATGAATATCTTGGCTTTGGGAGTGCTAGCCAGTGGAAAGATGGGCATTTGGCTAGGTGTCTCCGCTCTTCTGATGGCTTTTTTCATCCTCCTTTCTCACAGCCAGTCCCGGGAAGAGCTGTCAGGCCACAGCTGCCCGTTTCACACCTCTCTGAGACATCCAGGACAAGGGCACCGGAGCCATGGACTCATCCCTGGCTGTCACCCAGACCACTTGTGTGCACTTGGACAAGTTCCCGAATCCTCCAGCACCCCTCCCCACCATCCCATGTTTAACAGAGCTCATTTCTTAGCTCTCCAGGACCTCTCCTCCCCTGCAACCGCTGTAGACTCTTCAGTCCGGCTCCATCCTCCTTATCTTCACGCATGTAACTGAAGTGCCTGGTAAATGTCTCGTCCCCATCATCATCTCTGTGCACGGTCACTGGAAGGCCAGACACGGGCACTTCCAGATGGGAAGTGGTTTGAGGTGGGTTGTACTGGTCTGGCATGAATCTGGGCTGCAACTCCCCTTCTCTGAGTCCACGGCACTGCGTGTAAAGGTGCGGGGCACGTATGGTACAACAAGTTGCCAAAGTGACTTCAGAATTGGACTGCGTTCAGCCAAATGTCTGAAATGTGGCAGAGACTTTATAACCATCTGTTGAAAGGACTTTGTCTGCTATCTGTAATGAAACTCTTCCCAAATGCAGTTGGCCTTGCAGTAAATTTTATATTCCCTGACTTCTCAGAGAAAAAAAACATGTCTCTTCCCGTGGCTGCCGCTGCGCAGACATCCCTTTTGATACCACATTGCACTAAAAGCGATGTCGCCTCTCTCAAGGCACAGATAATACAAGTTAAAGATTTGTAAAGTAACTTTCGAAAAGGCTGCTTCAAAAACATCCAGCCTCATTAATACAAACCGAGAGCTTCAAAAAGCCATCTTTGCTGACCTAGCTCAGAGAAACGTCAAGATTTAAGCAAAGGAAAAGTCCCAGTGAAGTCGGTGGGCTTAAAACTAAGGACAGGCTAGCAGGAGCTACACGTACACAGGGCTAAAAGTAGGCTGACATGCTTTGGCAGGGTGAAGCCCTGCTGCCAGGCTCACGGCGGTGACCCAATTTCTTTGCAGGACTCTGCAGGGGAAATGCTCACTCCTGCAGTTCGTCCCCTTCCTTCGGTGTCATTAGTTCTGTTCCTCCCACATCAAACTTCACAGGGGAAGGATTTGGATGCACTTCTGGGAAATGACACCTCGTTTTTGCTGTACAAAAATTCTAGCAAAAAAACTGCCCTGGGATTTTTCATGCGGCTTGAGGACTGGAAAGGAGAGGGAGTCTCGCTTCGTCCCCTTCCCCATCAGGGAGCAACCTTAATCGCGACAAGGGCTGGGATAACTGCCCCACAGGGAGGGGGCAGCTTGAGCAGGGGTAAAACTGCCCCTTTTTGTGCCCTCAAGTCAAGCTTGAGACTTAATCCACTGGACATGGAAGACACAACGACCCACCTCCAGAGCCTGGGCAGGAGATGGGGGCAGCAGCCAGGGCTGCTACAAGGGAGGAAAATGGTTCGGTTGTTGCTTTGACCTGATAGCTATCTGAAGACAAGAGCAGGTTGCAGATATTTTGTCCTGTACCCAGCACTGCCTTTCTTATGCAAATTTGTGTGTGTTACTTGATTTCCATTTTCCACAACTTCCTCCTCAGTAATATGCAGTTAATATTTATATATACTTAGTTAATGCATTTATATGTACACACTTCACTGCGGTTCTGCAGATTAGTTAACCAAAATCTGATCGGATTCTGCCCAGCCTAGGGATTTGTATGGGTGTAAACAGGATCATGACTTATCTGGTGCAAAGTGTTCGGGAAATGAGAAATAAATTGAATTTCATAAATGGAGTATTCAACGCTAAAAAAGCATATAAGCTTAGAGCAGGAGATGTGGTAAAATAAAACACTGTGGAGCAAGGACACTCCTGGAGAGCAAGCACTTGAGAAGCGGGTAAGGACAGCTCCTTACATCCCCCAGCAAGTCCCTGATGACACTGACTGCGTGACTGCATTTGTTCAATCAACTCAATATCATGTGAGGATGCACTTAAGGGAAATTCAGTGCTTGGTAAAAACCCATCCCCAGCTAAGCTACAGCCTGATTCTTGATAGGAAACAAGGCTGCCTGCTTTTTTTCGTGGTCATTTTTGGTGCAAATAATGGGTTTGTAGAGCCTCCCTTTTACCACCAGAGGTCATAAGCAAAACATCTCAGCCTCTCAGTCAATCTCCTGGCAGGAGGGAAGTGGAAGAGTCAGCAGAAATATTGCTTCATTCGCGGGAAGTAAAATGCAGGCGATAACCAAAAGGATCCCCAGGAATTGAGAGGGAAGGTGCCAGGTTGAGCAATGCAACCACCAGTCTGCCTGCACCAGAACTGGGAGATGGGCAGCGGGAAGAGGTGCTGCTCGTCCGCTGCTGGATGTAAATGCAGATTTGTTGACGTTTCTTGCCCTTTTGTATTTGCTTATTCATGAACACTAAGGCAGGAAACTTTCTGTGTTTTGCAAGAGGCGTGCAGAATCTAAAAGCCCGGTTGAAACCTGTGTGAATATTCAAAAAAGGCACTTGCAGCTTTCCTCGACATGTGCTTTTGCTATTTGCAGGCACATTTCAGGAATATTAAAAAAGCATCTGAGCATAATCAGCAACCGAGAGAGGGAATTTTCCTGCCCATAAAGCCTGGATCAGCTCATGGACAAGAAACACGAGCACGTGATTTCTCTGACCAGCCATAAGACACAAAAATTGGAAAGGCAGCAGAAAGCTTAGAATGAAAATCGGCTCAAGTATATCCACACTGTAAAACTTTAAACAGTTATTAAAGTCATGGACTGTAAACTGTGTGCACATCGTTTGCAAAAGGAAATGTGCTTTCAGCCAAATTATTTATGACAAATAACTTCATCTTCTCTCCCTGCCCCTTTGAGCACGGCTGTGGGCAATGTATGTTGGAAAGGAAAGGACTGAAGATGGCAAATCAAAATTGTAATTTTTTAATTCAGAAAATGTCAAGCCAAGCAACTGCGCTCTGCTGTAAAGCACCATCGTGTCCTGGCCAGAGCTCTGCGCGCTCCCAGTTACTGGTGGCCAGGATTAGTTGTCTTGCCATGAGGAACACACATGAGGAAAGAGAAATGGCATGAGACAGTAGGAAAGGTACCGACGGGCCAGAATTTCCCACTATGTATGGGAAACTCTATAGCACACATACCTTCACTGTAAGTAAAAAGGAGTAATTGTATTCATATTTCAAAAGAACCACCCAGTTGCTCTAAGTCCCACAGTCTGTTTTTACTGAGAGATAAGGCTCTTGAAAAAGATGAGGTTTATTTCTCAAAATTGGTAAAACACATTTCTGAGCAATGACTAAAAATAAGCTCCATCTTGCAGTGAGTTATGACTTACTACTCTGAAAGAGAAGTTTATTACAGAAATCCTGACAGCTCATTAACTACCTTACTAAAGAACGGTTGTGCTGTAATAAAACTCCCATCACTCCACCTTGTCAGCAAAAGAAAAGATAAAATGAAGAGACCGTTTACATATTGTGTTCGATCAACAGTCGCAAAACCAGAACCCCCCTGGTCTTGAGTCGGTGCCATGGTGGGGTGGCGGTGGGTCCTGGGAAATGCCCCCTGCTGCAGAGAAAGGCCACCAGACCCGGGTTCCTCCTCGCCTGCCCCTTGGCCACCTCCTTCAAGGGCTTCTTGGCCACCTCCATCAACGAGGGTTTCTTTTCTGCATCCCCATCGTAGGGAGCTGCTGGGGTGGGCAATGGGTTCGGAGGGACTTTTGCCATTTCTAGCACCTCCCCACAGAAAAGCCGTGGGTTCACGTTCTGTCGCTCTGAAGCAATATTAACCTTCTCTTTTTGTCGAACCTGTTCCTAAAAATCTCCTGTAAAAGAGGCTCCAGGTTTTAAATACATCTCACTGGTGCAGTTCAGGCCAATTATCTTGTATCCCACCCTTAGCAGACAGAGGAATTTTGATCTCCCTCCTTCTCATTATAACCTCTGACGAGCTGGGGGACTGGTACAAGTCCCTGCCCTCCCTCACCCCTATCCCCCAGTCTTCCCCACAGTAAGCACAGCAAAATCCATGAATTTATGCAGAAATAATATTTTGTAACTCTCCCGTCATACTTATTTTTCTCCTCTACTCTCTCTGCAGCTTGTTGTATCTTTCTGTAAAGTGTGGTTATCGGCCCTAGATAAACGCTCTAGCGGGGATCTCATCATTATGGATCAGAGCATGTTAAATACTTCTGGTGTCTTGCACATGACTTTCCTGCCACTAAGTCCAAGAATGGGAGTTGTCTTTTCTGCAGCATCATCACACACACATTTTTAGCTTGTGAATCACAGTAATTACTGAATTATTTTCTACTCTACTGGTGACTTACCCTTAGTTCTCCATTCCATATTTCTATGCTCACATCTTATGACTAAAGGAAGCTTTTTGCATTTCTTTTTACTGAACACCCTTCAGACCTTGGATTGCTTCTCCAGCTTGTCAAAACCATTTGAAATGTTATCCCTGTCCTCCAAAGTACTGTCATCTGTGAATGGCAGAAAAAAAAAATGTTTTCTGTTCCATTCCACAAGTTGCTTAACATGACCAAACCTCAGGTAAATCCCCGCTGAACATTATTTGAAATACATCCCGGTTTGACAAAAAAAACCCCCAAACTCTAAGCGTATTTTTCCCTCGGTGTATGCATCCACCTACGAGCTAGGTGTCTAAGCTGCTGTTCCAGTGGGTAGAAGCTGGAGAGCTATTCTGTTCACCCTCAGGTGGGCAAAGAGTGGTAAGGTGAATTTGTCTTCTGGACTGTACGGCGATGCTCTCAGGGCAGCCATAGGGGCTGGCCGATCTGACACAGGACCTATGGGATGTCCACCCCCACTGTGAAGCAGTAGGGGAAGGTCAGCCAGGAGGCATCACAGATGCGTCTAGATGCCTTTATGTGGGCAACTGCCTTGAGCCTGAGATCTCCTCCCTACAGAGGAAGCTTAGATGGCTAGGTTTTGTGTAGACATCTACCCTGTAAACAAGAGACACTTCTATGCATGAATCTGAGGCTGAATCTTGTCCTACCTATGTTCATTTTTGCTTAGGGGAATGCCATGTAGAGCAGTGTGAAAAGCCATAGGAAAGTCAAAGCAAATCGTGTTTGTTGTTATCCCCTAGGCCAATTATTTAGTCAGAGACTGAAATTAGATTGGCTTGACGTGATTCTTCTTGATAACTCCATGACTGCTGGTTTTCAATGACTTTGTTATCCTTTAGATGCTTTGGTGATGTTTGCTTAATAATTTGTTCTAAGCACCAAAGCCACATTGCCTGAGCTCTAGCTCCTCGGACTCTTCCCCACCTTTTAAAAACCTGGGCCATATTTGCTGTTCTACACTGCTCTAAGAGATGCCATAAGCTCTTGAAGATAATTGTTAGAGAAACAGAAATCGCTTCAGCAAGCTCTGCAAGTTCCCCAGTGTGTGTTTCATTGGGTGTTACCAATTTGAATAATTCTACTTATCTAGATGTTGTTTAGACTCTTCTTTTGAAAGTTCATGCTGCATTTCTATTCCCTTATTAAAATGGGGATAAATATCTAGTCCTAATTAACCCCGTTTTGTGATGACCGAGGCTGTTGAATACTGTGGCCATGGTTGCCCTTCTCCCTTGCGAGCTGCTGGACCCGCGCTTTCCTTTGTCCTCCTCTTGCTTTCCCTGTATTCCTCAATGTCCTCCCTGCCCCTTGTCTTTTGTCACACATTTTACAGCTTGGCCATTCTGAATGCAATATTACATTCTGTGGATGTGAGGACTAGTAGGGAAAGATTGTTTTTCCTTCCTGAGGACCAGATGCTGGATTCAGTTACTATTAATATTATCTGACAACAGTATTGAAAACCAATGATGTCAGGTTTTGGCTTTAGTGTACCAGTGCTATATTGCTGCTTGATTACTTCAGCTGTATGCATGAAATGGTGTATGATTGCTTTTTTGCAGGCTGTGTTGAAATAGTCTTTATGTAACAATGGATGATATAAGGCAAAAATTGAAGGATACGGGCAATACCCCTGGTATAATCATCTTTAGTCTTGCATCTTTGCTTCCAGCATCTGCTTTCAGGTCATTGAGATCGTTTTGCCATCGTGTTTTCCCTCGTACTCACCTCAAATAGCAATCTAGACATTAAGGATAGCTATTAAACAAGGTCATGTTGGAAAAATTATTTGGGTTTGGTTGGGGTTTTTTTTAGTTCTGGTCAATTCCAAATGTTTATTCAAATTATAGAATTTCTGGACGCATCGGGAATGTCCAGCAGCAAAGGGCAAACATATTTGCTAACAGCAAGTAGCCCGTCATTCAGCATGGTTGTGATTAAAGCTTAAAATGGTCTTGGATGCAATCCTTTGAACTCCAAATTATGGCTCGCATGATAGATTGATGCAGAAAATGTTTACACTTCATTATGCTGTAAGATGATGGATAAGCTCGCAACTGCATTTGATCAGTGAAGTGTAGGAACAGGTCAGATGAAGTAGCAGATGGAGCAGGTTGAGAAATGAGGATAGAAAGTTAATTGTGGCCAAGATTAATTTCCTTTATTTGACTATGTGGGAAAAGGGTTTGAAATTGTTTGGAAGGTGTTTCTAATTTCAGAGGACAATAATAGCATTTAGCACTGCGCATGACTTTAGGCACATAAATTTAATCTATAGATTTCGAAGCACTTCACAAACACAGCTGTTAATCTCCTTGCTCCTCTTTGGAAGAGGAGGCACTGACAATTCAGTGAACTGTTGCTTTGCCCCAACTGTTCACACTAGCCCACAGCAGGTCCGATGCAGAGTCCTGCCGTCCCCGGTTAGAACATCCTCAGACTCAAACCAGACACAGAAAGCCAGCTCTTCTCTTAGTATCGTTGGAGAAAATCATAAACGGGATCTGTTCTTCCCAGAGAATCTTTTTTGAGTCCCAAGCAAATGGGCAGGATTGCAACCTGTTTCTGAGAATATTAGTTAATTGGCAACTTGTGTAGATAGCAGCGCTCTGAGCATGCAGTGTCCCCCACAGAGTGATCAGAGAGTGAAATCTGGCTGCATCCAAATGGAGAGACACAGGACGGCCTTTGAGAACACCTTGGTGCTGTGTCAGGATGAGACCCCGGTACCTAACACCTAAATGGGCCTGATGGCACCTTCCAGCCAGGTCCTCAGTCTGGACAGCTGGTTTGTCAACACCTTGGAATCATACACATACGCTTGGCACGCAATCGCCTTTGTGCATCTACTGCGTGCAGAACATACAGGCATTTGCACCAAAGCACAGTGAAGAAAAAAATAAAAATATTTCCCATTAGCTATGTGGAAACTGGATAATTTCTGTGCTTTTTTGCTCAGTTATGTATTGCCGCCTTCTTGCTCTTAAACATTGCAAAGGTTCCCAGGCGTCACTGAAGTTCTTCATGCTCTGTTCCATGAGTGCACGTGCAATGCATGGTCATCCCGAGCATAGTTTCCACTCCTCTGTAGCTTGTAATCCCCTATGCCCCTTAGAAATCACTGACCGATTTCTTGCCCATTGAAATCAAAGGCCAAAATACTGCAGAATTCAGTGAGGCCAATATTTTTCCCTGTGCCTCTGCCATCGTTAAGCAGAAACCATTTGGCTTTAGATACCGAGTGCCTCATCATTCTGAATAAGCTGCCAAAAGAAAGGAAAAAAGAACACTTTTTCAATCGTTTTAGTTCTTAGGAAATCTGGAGTCGTACACAGACCTTTCAGTGTTCTCAGTATGTGTCCTGTCAGTTTGTCTCCTCTGAGAGAGTCCAATTATGTATGCGTTGCAGTCATATTATAAAACAGCCATTTCACAAAATAACTGATTTCACAATGTGATTGTAATGTACTAAAAATACCATTTGCAGTATTTACAAATACCGACTGCTAACAGTGGCACTCACGGAGCAGATGGGCATCTCTACAACTAGTGTTTACCAATTTGGGGTACTTCACTGAAGGTTTTTGTAAAGGGGTGGGTAGCTGTGTGCTGGTGTTAAGTAGGAGGATGGCTTTTCTTGAGTAACACAGTCAGATGAAGTCCTAATCATGACAATTAAATAGCACATCTCCTGGCACCTAGTAGTGGTGCAAAAGCCACAGATAATATTCATCACACCAAAGTAACTGGAAACTAGTGTGGGGCACAGATCCCGCACATGTTACATAGGCCAAATGGCAATGAAGTAAATAGGAATTTTGGCGGAACTGTGGCTCCTGTCATCACACGGCTTTGAAATCTGAAAATCTAAGGCTTGAGTCCAATCATTTGCACTCATGCTCTGAATGGGACGATAAATGAACAAGTAAATAATGGCATCTTCTCATATGAACCTGACAGTTCTCTGCACTCTTTGGGTTCTATGCATTTAAACAAAAGAAAGTGCAAAAAATATTCAGAGTGTTACGATATCTAAGAAGCCCGAATTTTGAGAAATCATTGAAATAAGCCATTGTTATTGTTGTAATAACATCATACAACAACAGTGCTTGCATCACTAATCGTATAACAAGATAGTAACCTAAATGATGTAATATATATGACATAACTATATATTAACTTCATCTTCCATGGCACTTTCCACCCAGAGATATCAACATGCCTTGCAAAGAAAAGCAGTATTAGTATTGCTATTATAATTACTATTATCATTAGCCAACAAGAAATGTGCATGTCTGCACAGTGTAGATGAATCCAATCAATGTATGTGTACAGAACAGAAATGCCTATAAATATTCATCTGAAATATTATTTCAATAGCACATTACATATCAACAAAATGGAAACTATTTTTATAGGGGGTGAGGGGAAACTATTTTCTACCAGTTTATTCACGCAATAGAGATGACTCTGGAGAAAAGGACAATGACTATGAAACTAGCATTAATCTTCACCTATGATTGATCATTTAATTGTAGTAGTCTTTCTTGAAGCTAAATAATCGCTAGTTGATTCCGAATTGTACTCAAGGTTTACAGGGTAAACACCCGTCACTTTTTAGACATCACACAATGGCCCAAGATATAATTATCAGTTCATCATTAGTATTGTTAAACATATCACGTAGACACTGGAAAGAAATCCCCAAATACCAAAACCTCAAGCAGCATCCTAATTGAAACAAAACCACCTTCATATTCAGGTTATTGGGTAATTTAAAATTAGTATATTTAGCCAGAACTCCTGTACCACATTTAAAATAGAAGCATGATCCAACGTTTTGGGGTAAACTATTATGCTGCTGTGAAGAAAAACTGTCAAGATAATAAAACATGGGAAGCAACAGAGAGGCGAACTCCAGCAGTGGTATTGATAGACTATGTTATTAATTTTGGATTAGGTGTGAGTGATGTGCTTAACATTTACACTAGAGATCAGGGCGGAAGGGTTCCATCCAATTCTTTTTTGTCAAAAAAAACGGTCCCCTTTATGACCTCTCTGAAGAGCGATATGTGAACAATTTACAGCTAAATTATATGATGCTGCTAAAGCTCTGGCAAATAACAAAGGGGTTTGGCCATGATAAGTTGCAGCACACAGCAGAGATATCTTCCTCGTCCAGAGTTTACCACCATTTTTTAAAAAAAATGGTGGAGAAAACTTTAGAGAAATGGGGAATATGTCTGAGAGCAGAGCAAGTGATTACCTTGTTCAGCCAAACTCTTGCCCAGAATGCAGTTGGTAACCATCTGCCTCCGTACTATTTGTCTGTGGCTCTGGCTGTGCCTGACCTACATGTGACACTTCGGAGCAGATGTGCATCAGGATACAACAGATGAGAGAACCTCAGCCCCTGCCAAAAGGACTCCACACATATTGGGAAGGATGAATACCGATAAATCAGGATCAGATGGGATGCATTGTACGGCTTTTTCAGAGTTGAGAAACAGTTGAATTGTTTTATCTATTAAATGAATCAATAAAGGATTTAATAGTAATATGTCTTCCCGCTGTATTTGTCTTAAGCAGTAACATAACGTTTGTGTCCACCCAGGACCTTTTCTTTTCAGGGCATTAGAGACTGAAACACAGGTTTGATGCCTGGAAATCAAGATCCACCAAAATGACATTAATTCCATCCTATTACCTCCCACTTACCTTCTATTCATACTTCATTTAACTTGTATCAGTGACTGACTGAGGCATAATATCAGAGTTCACAGGCTCAGAGTATATATTTAAGATATTTCAGGAAGCGGACGAGGGAGGGGGGAGGAGGATACCTGAAAGGATTAAGCACAGATGAGTTGAACGTATTTACGCTGGAAGGAGGGCTCTGAACATACATGGAACCTACGCGACAGCCGAGACAGAAGCGCTGCGCTGTCAACAAGCGTCACGTAGAAATGGAGATAACCGTGTGCTCAGCTGGTATCCCATATCTGCCTGATACGAAGCAGCCTGTAACACTTCATTTAAATTGCGGGAAATGGCATTCTGTGGTAGGCACTTGTCATTTGGAAGAGGTGTTGCATTCGGTTCGCCAAGGAGGGTTCACAGGGAGGAGTTTTTGAGGGATAGACAGGCTCTCTGGTGTTAAGAGTAACAGTTAGGGCTATGTATGGGTCTGAAACTTCTTTTTCACTGCCTTTCCAAGATTAGCTTTACAGTTCTACAAAGGTCTTCTTAATGTAGTAGGGTCTTCAATTGCTGCAATACCTTTTAATGAAGCCTCATCTACGGATCTGTTTAAAACTGGACAATGTCTCATTAAAAATACTTTGTATAGTGATTTCTTTACACAAAGAATGAAAATAGTTTTCTCATCTAATACCTGGGTGTTCTGCATCATGAGTGAATATATCACAGGCAATTCATAAGCATTTGTATCAGCTGGATACACGATGCAGTTAGCTACGTGATTTTAAATAGGAATGCCAGAATTTTTCTTAAAGAAAACAAGTGGGCAAAAAACAGAAGCAAAACTGATGAGAAAATGGTATACGTTTGTTTTAGTAAGGGTGCATGCATCTTTTCAAAGACAGCTGAATAAATTTAGAGCGGAGGGATTTGTCTCCTTTTTTGTATTATTACCATTATTAATACCAATAGTCTTAATTTAGCTCAGTGTTATTTTAATCCCAATAAGTTTTCAGAATCAGAGATAAGTCTTGGATGTCCTTGAATGTACATGAAAGCTGTACATTTAGAAATAACGTGTTTTCCCTAGTACTGACTTCCCCACTGCATTAATATGCTCTCGCAGATCCCTGCAGTTCCTCCTCCTGGTTCAGATTTGCACCTATCGCAGAATTTACTGAGACCCGCAAACCCAAATGCTGTGATCCGAATGGCGACTACTTCGATAAATTATGATATGTATAGTAAGCTGAATTAGGACTCTTTCCCTGGAGCATACACTTTCCAGGGCCACCGGGTTTGTGCGCGCTCTCACCATCCTTCCCCAGTGACGTAGGAGAACCGAGGAGCGACGTTGTTCTCTACGTATATGTTCAAAGAGCAGAAAAGAGCTTTTCAAATCACGCTTTTTGGAACACACACTCTTGATCTCCCCGAGTGCTGGCTGATCATGCGGTTCGGGTTTAGCCTTTTTGTTAATGGATTATTAATATGCAGCTAATACTTGAGTAACACCCCTGGTACCTGCCCACAGTTGGTCAAGTGGTTATCTCCCAGAGCCTTAGCTCATATAAATGGTGAGGCGTGAGGAATTCTTGTGTTTCATTCAAAACTCCCAGGCACCTTGCAGCTGAGACAGGGCCTCCCAGCAATATTGTAATCCTGTATTTTTCACGAAAGCTACAAGGCCTTCTAGTTAACTTGGTATTTAAAGTAAGTAGCAGCAATTTGTAGAACCCAGTAATAAAATCACATCAAAATGACAGTCTTTAAGACAGAGCAAGGAAAAATTGTAATGCTTTCTTCTGCACTAATGGTTTGAGAGGTGCAGCTAGACTTTCGGCAATAAGGCTACATAAATTAATTTTTTTGTGTGGTTTTTACTGGCGCAATATTCTTGCAGGTTTTCATTATAGCATTTAAGCGTCAAGATTTCCTTAAAAATCACAAAACAATAGATTAACCTCAGCACTAAACAAAAAAACCCCTTTTTCCTGGAAGTTTGTTCAGTAGGCTAACTCTTCTCCTGTTTGGAGTAATACGCACAAAGCAGAGCCTTGCCCCACCAGAAAATTTTTGACAGAACTCCAACAACCACTGTCAAACATCAAACTCTCTAGATGGTCTCAGCAAAGTGGGTTGCCCTTGCTATTTCATGGAATTAGTGCCAGACGCTAATACCTGATCTTTCTGATTCACAGGGTGCAATTCACCTCACCTAAACGTAGGCATCTACAAAGGAGATGTGTCCATCAGAGCTCTTCTCCCAGCTACTTTTTTCTTATCAGCAGAGAGAAATGGGCCCTTCTCCCTTGTGATTCATCTTGTCCTAAGGTAATCATCCAAACCAGATCAGATGACTCATGAACTAGAAATGCATGTTTCCATGAATTAGTCTAGGAAGGGAACCCTCATCTAGCTCAAGTGGAGACATCCACCCGGGAGATGCCTCAGGTTAGGCGAGATGAATGCTATCAAGCGTCTCTCCGGTGTTTCTGTGTCCTTGGTAGAGTAGACAGGAATAATTTGTCATAAAAGAGGAAGTCTGCATTTAAAACAGGATCTTCCCATGTAATAGTTTGCTACAGGGCCTGATCCTTTCCTTTCTGGAAGGAAGAACTGAAATAGGGCAGCTTCTCCTGCAGTGACAAAACATAAAAGACAGAAGTGGTCTCCATAAAAATTTAGGGATGCAGTGAAATTACACCCCGCTGTTCTAACAAAGGATCCATCTTTCTGTATTCCAGGCAGAAAGGAAAGGCAACTATTGCAGCACCTTTGAGAGCCAACACCGTCCATACCCCTCTCAGCACTCTGCTTATTTGGGGAGGCAGGGGGTGTCGTCAGGGATTTGTGTTATCTGAGCGAGCGGGAGGAAAAGAAACAACAACAAGACATTTCAAACTGATTGATAAATTCCAGGTGTGTCTTTGAAGAATACTAAAATACTCTATTTCCTTTTATTTACAGTATATATCCTATTCTAAAATAGATCTGATGGGAAAAACAGAGCGTACCTCCATATTTACTGCATTTCTGGAAACGCGTCTGTATTTATTACTGGCATCTGCTGTTGGTGACAGATCTTGAGTAGAATCCAAAAGTCCTGAATAACACTTGGCTTTCTTTATTATGGTAAAAATATTGCTTTTGCAGGCTCACTGCAATTAGCAGAAAGATTGTATTTTGTTCTGCATGCCCTTTACTAGCAGTAATCCAATATCGAATTGCCTCAGAGGGTCTCAGCAATAACTGGGTCAAACTCTCTCATAACTCTTTCCGCTTGACCTGGAAAATTGACACTACCATAGGAGTGCATGGTATATATGTATACTGTCGAAACACCGTGTGTATTTCAAACTTGCACTCAGTTCTCCATTTATTCACCTTTCTTTTATGATTTATTTGAAGTTTGTCCATACCTCAATTTTTTTCCAACCTATTTAGCCTCTAGATAAAGACCACTTAGCTGCTAGCAGAAGCAAAATTCATCTTCACGCAGCATTTATACTGAACATGTTCTAATTAAGTCAGTTAAAGTAGCTATCTGCAATTCAGCATGTCTGAACAGCTCTCCATTCATCAGTGATCTCCTGTAAACATTTAGGACATCTTGACCTTGACTAGCTGTGAGTGTAGGAAACGCAACATGGCTGAGATTCGTGGGCTGCTTCTTGGCAGGAGGGTGGCAGCGTTTTAAGCTGCTACTCCAAGTTATTCCCGGCCACGAATGTAAAGAGCCAAGAGGAACGGCGGCAGCTCACGGAGACCACGCTGAGGTCCCACGGCAGGAACAGGGCGCCGGGAGGGGGGAATCTCTTGGGAGGGTCAGAGACGTGGTGTGATATGGTGTAGAGTCTCCATCTAACACTCACGCAGGACACTAGATAAACCATATTTTTCTACCGTGTGAATGAAGCGTATTCCTATTGGATTTTGTAGAAATCCAATATTTTAAAAGCAGACCCAAATTCAACTCACATAATCTTCCCCCACCTACGCCTGTCTTTTTTCTTTTTTAGCCGGCTCTCAGAAGCCGGTGTACGTACCATCAAGGTTTAATCATTATCACAGTCTGAAAGTTTCACTAATTCTACCTACAACACCCATAAATATTTTCCATTTTGGAAAGTCCGTACATAAAGTTGACATTTTCGTAAATGTTAATAGCTAGGCTTTTGAACCAGCAGAACAGGTTATACTGAAAAACGGGTGGTTTGCATGCATGAAACCATGACAGAGAAGAAAGAGTCGCTGCTCATGTTCCCATGTTTTGCCCAAAGCCTAGAGATTAAAGCAATCCCTAGAATATGTGAAATCCAGTTCTTATTCCTGTCATAACCAGAGTGGATGTGAACCTACATTTCTTACCTCCGTGGAGTGGCTAAACACCAGGCTGTGTAATATAAGGATGCTCCTGTCAACGCAACTCCTCTTCATACCTAAGAGGTTATTGGGGTGGGAACTGGTGCCCTGGTATTACACGTCCCAGATGAATGCCCTGACCTCCGCTCCATCCATCTTTCTCTCTTTGTCTGCCTCTGGCTCAATTTATATTTAACCACTGAGCCTTTGTATAAAACAAGCACTACATTCTTTACTTCCTTCCCTGCATTTTGAATGCTGTCTGTACTTTGCACTTCTTTTCATGAGGGATTAAAATGCTTGAAATAGATTTGAGACGTTTTCCTTCAGTCTGAAGTGATAATTGTTATCATTTGCTTCTACCAGAGAAATTTTAAAAAGTTTTAATTTTGGCTCAAGTTTCATAGCTGCCGTTTTTAAAATCCTAATTTCTCTTTGTTCTGTTCGTTATACTATCTGCTGTCAACTGCCTTGAGGTTTGGTAAGGTTTCAGACACTGAATGTCCTTGCCAGTGGAGACTAAGTGTAATAATTTAACAGCATTTTCAGTGTTCAAAGTCAGGGGAGTTTGAGCTGTTAAGCCTGCTGGTTGTCGTTGCACAAAGTCCTGCTATGCGGTATAAAATGCTCATAATTTCCAATCTATTAAAGCAGTCTCTCTGCATTCTGCTTTTATTCCCTGATGTTAAAAAAAGTGCTAATTAAGCAAAATGAGTTCAACTCCAGTTTTATTTAAGGGAATTTTGCTTAAATTTATCAAAACCTCCCCCAGACAAAAGCTTTGGAGGTGACGTAAATTAAGATCAATTTTAACTCTCAAGGAAAGGATAGAGATATAATCAGGGGCTTAATATGACCTAAATACTTTTTGGCATTTATATAGAGATAGCAGATAGGCTTCCGGTATGTCATCCCTCTAGCAAAAGACAGTTGAAGACAGGTGGATTTTATAATCCTATCCTTACTCCACTCCATGAAAGCTAAGGATCACAGTGAACAAAACATATTTTTCACGCAGAGAAATCACAGTAAGATACTTCCTCTAGCAGCATGCTTTCCCTCTCCTCAATTGGCTAAGGATACATCTCCCCCTGAAGGGATGAAGTTAGGAAACAATGGGGATCCAGAGAGAGGTAGCAGCTTCAGGCTCTTCTACAAAGAAGTCCTGATGAACATCCTGTGCTTAGCCTATTTTTATCCCCATTGTGCTCAAAAATTTCATAAAAGCCCCTATTAAACTTCAGCATAAGAGCAGCTATAGGCAGGAAATGAAGGTTTGATGACATTAGGCTAAAGTTAAGACCAGCCTTGTGAGGTGTGGTGACCTGGGATGAAAAGTGAGCCTTATATGCATTCGTAAAATAAACACGCATACATATGAAGCAAAAAAAAACCCCCTCACTGGCGACTATTTGCATAAGGGGTTTTTTTTTTCCTAACAGAAGAAAGTGATCTGATTATGCTTTTGATCTCACTGACAAGTAAAGGCTTTGGATAGCAGTAAGAAAATAACAAAAAAAAAACCACCCCAGAAGACGAAGGCCTGGATGAGGATGACATGGTGCTACCGAGAAGCCTGTTGCTGGTGAAGGTGGTATTTTCTGCTGCCCAGGTGGCTGAGACCACATCCAGGGCATGACCAGCTGGCTACGAGGGAATCGATGTCCCAGCATACACGTCAGGGTCTCTTGCCATCTGAGAAGCCCTGGGGACCCCCAGAATCCCCAGCTGGTTCTCCAGAAGAGCACAGCTCTTCAACAGCCCGGTGCGATATCTCCCTGCCCCACATTTTCTAGCCATCCGCATGCTTCCAACAGTATTAGACACTTGTATTTAGTAATAGACTTCTAGAGAGGCCGAGACTGCCACGGTACCTGCACGTAGCCAGCCACTTACATGGAGACCCCAAAATGTAGGGGGTCTTCACCATGAGTCCAAACCCACACCAACCCTTAAGCAATTTTGATGAAGCTAATAAAGAACAGCAAGATGTTAAAGAAGCTAATACTGATTGTAAATTAAAAGGAATCCTATTTGACAACTAAATCCTATTAAAGTAAGCAGATGGATTACAAACAGCATGGCTGATAATGAAATGGGCACGTGGAAAATGTTCTGTAGGCCAAACCCAAGCGAAGAGAGAACAAGTCTTAACGCAGGATGAGTGTTTAAGGCTTATTAACAGTTCAGTTCAGTTATTGTGGTGGCTGGTACTGCACATGATCATACTGGAGAAATGACACGGCAGACAAAGCAACTAGTCCTTGTATATGCCTTATTTGCTTTGCAACGGCAGGAGCCTGACCATTAGTCACCAAATGTAGGATTCATCAAACGTCCGTACTGCAGACGTCTGTATGTGGTCTCGTCACCCTGTGTTACAAACCGACACGTCACAGCCACAAGTCCCCTGCCTCATTTTAGGTATTCCCCTCAGGGTGGGAAGGAAGAGGCAGCGGCATCCCACCCAG